>NC_138164.1:97302404-97902404 GCF_964165515.1 Mesoplodon bidens
CCCTTCCTCCCTCAAAATTTGACAACAAAAACAGTGAAATACTTGAAACAATCCAAACACCTAAAAATTCAGAAAGTTAATTTTGGAAAAGTAAATGTTGGGACATAGGGAAAGAAGTTACAATTTGAAAAGTGATCAAACTAATTTAATTCTTTTTAAAAAATGTATTTTATTGAAGTATAGTTGATTTACAATGTGTTAATTTCTGCTGTACTGCAAAGTGATTCATATATATATGTATATACATATATATTTTTTTCATATTCTTTCTATTATGGTTTATCACAGGATGTTGGATATAGTTCCCTGTGCTCTACAGTAGGACCTTGTTGTTTACCCAATTCTCTATATATTACAAACTAATTTCATTCTTAATATAGGACTAGAGTTTTCAAAATCCCCCTACCTCATCTGCTGTTAGTGGACATACCAACAACTTGTTATTAAAACATCCATATACTTTCTCTGGCTAATAACCTGTTGAGTGTTTATCAATCAAGTGATGGCTATGATTTCAATATTTTATGGAGTTCATAACCTCTTTGAATTTACTCTAGGTTCAAATATTGCTACTTTATACTCTGAAACCAAAACTCCTTTTATTTCTATGTGCTACTTTGGTTTAGCATCTAAGTCCTGTAGTGAACAAACCCATCTTGTAAAACTGAATGAACATGGAAGCATAATCTAGGTCTTCTTTCACCTTTCCCCTTGTATTAGTAATAGAAGAGACATTTTGCAATACCAAGCAAATTTTTCTTTACTTATGAAAGAGCAGCTGTTTCTTCCATATGGTTGCTGGAAGGAAACCCTCAGAGAACTTTTGGTTTACTGTTAGAATTAGTAGAAACTCTAAGAAAATTATCAAAATATTTTAAATGTATAGTCCGGAAATAATAACTTTTCTTTCTATACGTGAATGGTCTAACATTACTATGAAAACTTGCTAGTTACAATTTTAGAGATGACAAAATATCTGTGTGTTCACGTTAAACATTTTTATCCTGTGGGTCATGTTTATATGATTGATCTTTTTGAAGATTTTGACTTTACGCAGTGGGCCTGTTCTTTCGACTTTTAAATGTGCAGTTCTATTTTGTTCAGTTCTGTTTATACTAGGCTGTAAGACTTAATATGCTAAAACACAAAATAATTTACCTATGATGTGTTTCAGGAATAAAATAATTCACATCTTGTGAAACAAAATTTTCAGATACAGCAGAGTTTCCAACAATTAGTGGGAAACAGCTGTTCTTTTATCCCTCTTAAATATTAAATATCCCATATTTGGAGTGAGCCAATTAGGCCTCATGAAGTAGTACAGCCAAGAAAGGGCCTTTAACGTGTATGATATTTAAATGATGTAATTTCATGATTGAGTACAATGTTAAATTTATGTAGCTCTGTACATGTGATTAAAATTCCTTTTACTTATGATGGTGCACATGAAACAAAACCTCATTAACTCAGACCCTCTTCATTCAGAATGTGTGATAATTAAAGGGAAAAGAAGCTTGAGATTATATTCAGAGTTGTATAAAGAAATCTTTTGCTGCGTGAAGGAGATGGGGGAAGATTTTCTTTTTTAAAAAAAATATTTTATCACTGTAGTGATCATTTTACAATATATACAAATACTAAATCATTATGTAATACACATGAAATTAATATATGTCAATTATATCTCAATCAAATTTTTAAATAAAAGTTATTTGATAAACCAAAATATTTCTAGTACTGTAGTAGTATTTACTCTCATGACTATGTTAATTAATTATATTAGCTGCTGTCACTGTGATAGAAAATATTCCATGTATTTTATTTATGTAATCATAATTAACTTTATGACATAAGGTTAATTAATTTTGGCTTACAAATTAAGAAATTTTTACAATTTCCACCAATTCTAAGAACTAAGGGCTTATCCTAAGTCATTCTGCTAAATCAGGAAGGAGACTTATTCCATCTAGCTCCCAAATGCATTATTTTCCAACTACACTACCAGGTCTCCCATTTAAGAACAAGACTGCTTAACTAATTTAATCTAGAATTTTAAGCAGGACAGTGAATGCTTCTGCTTGGCATTGTTAGACATTTAAAAATATTCTATACATTTCATTAGTTTATATCCACCACCTGCCTCTCTTAGTAAGTTCTAAAGAAGGAGAGGGTAGCATTTCTCATAACTGGTATTGACAGAGTTTAAAGCAAACCAGGCACACGACTGGGGAACATTCCCTTTTTACTTTTTCCTGCATAATTTTGCATGAAATCAACAGGGTCCCATGAAAGGAGTCAAAAGGAGGTGTTCAAATAAGGACATACACAGCTCTGAGAGCCCAACCCAATTTCCCTTCTGCATAAAATTACCTCTAACATGAAGCTAAAAATAAAGTCTCAGTGTAAAAAAAAAAATTGTTGGAGTTAGAATAGGACCCTTTAGCCATATTTTAATTACTCCTCAGCTCTATTTGAAGTGTATCTTGTTTCTAACTCACAGGAGGATTTGTTAAATAGTGTCAAGCAGATACTGTGCACTACTTCGTAAGAACCCATACTACCCAGATAATTGTACAGAGCAGGGAATTGTCCCTTAAATAGGCCAGAATTAAAGACTGGTTAATTGTTCCACATCACTGAGCAGACTATAACATGGTTGCATAATGGTCAGTTCCTGGCACTTGTTCACACTGGGTCTGGCTTGACATCCCTGGATGACCAAGATTCAAATCTCAAATGTAAAGAAATAATGTATTACCTCTGGAAGTTCTAGGATGTCTCTCTTCAAAGTCATGGACATGCATAATTGATCAGTACAAAACACAACATGCTAACGTATATGTGAAATAATTGAAATAGCTCCATATTATATGCTCATCTAACATATTCATTGCAACGTCAAAGAGAATAGGATAACAAAAGAGGTCATTTTGATAACTCTTCCAGTGTTCTGTTTTCCAGTGTCTACTGTGGAAGGTATTAATCCAGGAAAACAGACTATCAAATAGAAAAGGAAAATGATACCAACTTTGTAATGTTTGGGGAAACAAAGACTAAATAAGGAGACTACAGAAATTTCACCAGGTTATATTACAGGTCTGGGAAGGCAGAGGTGGGTCACTTCCTCTTCAAACTTCTTTGCAACTGAATGTTTCAAGGAAACTTCCACTTTCTAGAAGACCCAATCAAACCACAGTGACACAGGATGATGAGGGTCCACTCATCTTTATATGTGAGTTCTACCTGCAAGGGAAGCCTGAAAAAGTAGAAATTCCTGGGACTGTGAATCAGACTGATTTTAGATTAAATCTCAGATAAGGCTTTTACTAATTTATGGCCTCTAGAAGTATACATCATTGACATGTAATATACTTTATCCTTTGGAGGACACAATGTTTCCTTCTTAGAGGCGCTATTGCTAGGATTAGGTGTTATGTGTGCAGTGCACCTAAAATATAAGTGTTTAGCTTAAGATAACTCTCCTCCTCCTCTCTCTTTGTAATCTTCTTTTAATTAATATTATATTAATTTTGTAATAGCACTAGATATTTTGCCTTGTTATTGGCTGATTTTCTTGTGCATTCAGTGTATATTGATAGTACACATCCAAGGCAGGAATAGGGGTTATTGTTATTTTTATATCTATTGATATTAGTATAATTTAGCACTTAAATGCAGAAATATTCAAGTCACATCCACTACTTATATAAAGATACATATGCATAAGCAAGAGAGACAAGGAGACAACAAGCATTAATAAAGCCTGTGACCATTTGTGGAATGCAGAAGAAATACACTTTCCTGCACTTGGAGAGTAATGAAACTTTAGTTTACTATGGGAGCAGAAGGGGCAATCAGTGTCCAAAACTAACCATGTTAGCTCTAAGAAAAAGCAACTCAGAAAGGAAAAATGGGTAAAATATCTGCATAGCTTGCACTTAAAATATAATTTAATTTAGACAAAAAGGTCCATTAGACAAAAAACATTATAATATAATAGTAAAGATGATGAGTCATTTAATAATTCTTAATGAACAGCAAGTGCTAAGGAAGAGTCAGCTTGGAGGCTGGGTTTATAGCAATCAGCTCTTTTGTGAATATCACAGTGCTTTGGATAGTTGTTATTCATGTTCATTCACTCACTTATTCATTCATTCATTTGTTCATTCAATCAAATGAGTATTGATTACATACTATGGCAAACACTGGTGCATAGACAATGAAAGGACATACATGGTCACTGCCCTTATGAAATGCACAGCATAGTAGAAGAAGCAGAAAATTATATAGTAAACAAATACATGAATGGGAATTTTTCCCTCTGTAGTAAGCATATGTAGGAAATAAAGAGGGTGATGAGTTAGTGAATAGTTGAGGGACACCATTAAGTTGCAGTAGGGAAGAAAGGCCCCTTCTGAAAAGATGCATTTATGCTAATTACTGAGGGAGTCAAAAAAGTAAAACACTCAAAGCCATGGAAGTGAGAATTTCAGCCAGATGGAAGAGGAATTTGAAGATCTAGCAAATTAGAAACACAGCAGAGACCGAAATGGCTTGAGATTGGTGAGCAAAGTGGAGAATGCTATGAGGTTAATCTGGACAGGTGGGCACCTCCTTCAGGACTGGTGGTACCTGGGATGTGTGGAAACAGGAAACTGTAAGGAAGCTGTTAGAATTGTCCAACTGAGAGGTGATGATGTGAAGGAGGGTGGTGAGAGTGGAGATGTACTTTAGTGTAGAAGAAAATACTTGCAAAATACTTGTTATGTACTTGCAGAACAAACAGGTGATTTGTGATTTTTAATTATTCAGAGAAAAAGAAATCAAAGATGCCATCTTTGAAGATTTGGTATATATATACATATATATATATATATATATATATATATATATATATATATATATATATATATATGTATATATATATGTATATGTATATATATATATACATATATATATATATGTATATATATATATATATACAACGGAATACTACTTAGCTATAACAAAGAATGAAATAATACCATTTGCAGTAACATGGATGGACCTAGAGATTATCATACTAAGTGAAGTAAGTCAGATAGAAAGACAAATATCATATGATATCTTTTATACGTGGAATCTAAAATATGATCCAAATGAACTTATTTACAAAATAGAAATAGACTTACAGACAGAGAAAATAAACTTTTGGCTACCAAAGGGGAAAGTGGAAGCAGGGAGGGATAAATTAGGAGTTTATGATTGGCAGATGCAAGCTATTGTGTATAAAATAGATAAACAACAAGGTCCTACTGTAGAGCACAGGGAACTATGTTCAATATCTTGTAATAAAGTATAATGAAAAAAATATGAAAAAGAATATATACATATATATAAGTGAATCACTTTGCTGTACAACAGACACTAAGACAACATTGTTAATCAACAATATTTGAATAAAAAAATATAACAATAAAAAAGATGCTGTTTTTGTTTGTAAGTTGAACAACTGAAAGGATGAGGTTGCATTTGATTAAATGTTAATGAACAGTAGAGAAATAAACGGGAAAGACTGGAATGACTTAAATGCTTCTTTTGGACATCTCTGGTCTGATAGGCATGTTGTACCACCAAAATGGGCTTTCCCTAACAGGACATTGCTTTTTGTGGTGATAGAGGATATAACTAGTCATGTTGTTTTACAGGGTTCCTTTTGGAAAAAAAAAATAATTTACATTCAGGAAACAGTTTGGTTTTTTAAAAAAATATTTGGTCTGGAACCCTGGGGCATAGTTCATGTAATTGTCCAGAAAGACAATGAAGCTTCTGATTTTGTTTATGAAATAATGTTCTTCATAAACCCAATCAGGAAACCAGACACAGACACCTGTATTTGCCTAAAGTTCATAGAAGTCTTATAAATAAAGCCAGAAGTCACCATTAGTACTGGAAAACATAGGAAACAACAGCAAAATGTTGGGGAAAAAAATCATTAGACAAAAAGTCAATACCTAGGGTTGAATCTGAGCTTTTATTTATAAGACCCATAATTCCTCAATTTTGTTTCCTTACCTGAAAATCAGACATAAATTTCTACCCCATTGTGTTGCTTTAGGGTTTATGAGAGATTGATACACAGATATGTAAAAATGCTAAAGAACTACAGACACACTAAAGATAGTTCACTGAAGCAATGTTCTGGGTTGTATCAAATCTGTGGCCCTAAGGGCACAAAGCCTAATATTGTATTACCTTCTTACTTCCTTTTGCCCACGTGATATCAATTTGTAGTTTCAGCAGAAATATTGTAGACCACAAGCTTTCTTTTTCATTTTGCACTTATTGTATTTATTCCAAAGTTCTGAGAAATTGATAATTATCCCACATTATAAGGCGCTTTGTATTGCACCAAACATTTCCTAGTTCTGTGACTTATTGAAATGGGAAGACTTCTAAAGAGAATTTCATTAGAAATATTTCCACAGAAAACTAAATTCTTAGGAATGGCTTTGGGGCACAGAGAAGAAAATGATGGAAAGTGTTGACATACAGCATTTCTCTGTCAGAGGTGCCTTCAGAGCTTTGGTATGAACACAAGACAATATCATCATAGCAGGGTAAACAGATGGTAAACATTACCATCAAAGAAAAACAAAAACAAAACAAAACAAACAGTGCCTGCTTACAATCAGGGTTCTTGGTCTATATACATGACCTATGTCATCCAGGAGGGGGACACACATGTTCAAAAATACTGCATTTAATTGCAGAGATGTTGGATTGTTTCAATTGGAAGAAGAGAACTCTGTGGTGACATCCATAGTGAAAATGAAGTGCTTATTGTCTTATTCAAAATCAGCTGAGACAATTTTCATTTTGAGTAAGCTAAGCCTGGGTAAATAACCAGTTAGTAGGCACAAGCAGGATACTGGCAAAGGTGAATATTTGCTAGATTTTTCCAAAGCTCCACAAATTGTCTTGTTTCATAGGTCCAAATTTTGAATTGCATGCTGGCATTATCTTTTCCAAGTCTTGATTTTTTTTTTTTATTCAGGTAGTTAGATAGCAAGTGCTATCTACAAAGTAAAGATTCATTTCTTATTGACTCTATTGAATGACAGAAAGGGGAGGGAAGAAGGAAGGAAAAAGGTATAAGGAACATTTCATCAGGAAAATTCCCCATCTGTATGATGTAGGGACAGGGGATAGGGCCTTAGTTTTGTAGTTCCTCTCATGTTCTGTATCTGCCGAAAATGGTTTAACCCATGCTGTCAACTCCCAAAACTTCCCTTATTCTACCCACCTATTATTATCCTTCCAATCTTAAAGTTATTAATATTGCCTAGAGAAAAAGAAATCTCTAAACACTGATATTTTGGGGCTTCCCTGGTGGCACAGTGGTTAAAAATCCGCCTGCCAATGCAGGGGACACCGGTTAGAGTTCTAGTCCGGGAAGGTCCCTCATGCTGCAGAGTAACTAAGCCCGTGCACCACAACTACTGAGCCTGTGTGCCACAACTGGTGAAGCCCACATGCCTAGGGCCCGTGCTCTGTAAGAAGCCACCGCAATGAGAAGCACACACACCACAATGAAGAGTAGCCCCATCACGCCACAACTAGAGAAAGTCCGTGTGCAGCAACGAAGACCCAATGCAGCCAAAAATAAATTAAATAAATAAATAAATAAATAAATAAATAAATTTATAAACACTGATATTTTTAAAAATATGGTTATCAACTATACTTAAAAGAGCTAGAATGCAATAGTTTCTTTTACTAGTAGAATTCTCCTTCTAAAGAGACTTTAAGAAGTATTAATGGTATTTATTACAACATGAATTAATCATACTCCAATTTGCAAAGCTGAAGTCCAGCATACCTCAAATGAAGACAAACAGCATTTAAATGAAATGCTAACCTTGCACTTTATAGTGACGTTCAAATTCTGGGGAAGTGGTATAATCGAACCCGAGGACTCAAGCCTGACTCTCAATGTCATGGTCACACAGGGCTTGGTCCTGGGCTCTCCTGTTGCTCTCCCTCTGTCCATAAATGCACCTGTCAGTTGTCAACAATTTAATACTAATTTTACACGAATGCTTCCCACACTGCTATCCAGCTCTGACCTTTCTCCAGACTCAAATATTCACAGGACTAATATCATCTTCACATGAATGGCCAACAGATCTCTCAAACTTATCAAGTCTAAACATTTCTTTTGAGTTTTCACCAAAACATATTTCTGGCCCCCCTCACCTTTAACCAACTTTATCTCAATAAACTGCACCACTTGTTTACCCAGTTACTCAAAACACTGTCCAACTTTGTTTTGTTCCTTCCCTCACCTTCACTTAATCCATTAGGAAATCCTATTATATATATTAGTCCTCATGATCCAGAAATATCTCAAAGGTTACCGCTTCTTACCATTTCCATTATTATCCCTCTGGTCTGAGCCATATAACCTCTTCCATGGATTACTGTGCTTATTTAGCTTTTTGTTCTATTCCAACTCTTACTTTCCTTTAATGTATTTGACACCAAAAACATCAAGAGCCCTTTTCTGACAATATGAACTGGATCTCATCACTCCCTTGCTTCAATGGCTTTCCATTGTTTTCTCCATTGCTTTTCATAGCTTATCGTGGCCTGTGTGGTCCTATATGAATTACTCCTGTACCATTCAATATAGTTATCACCAGCTTAAATTTAAGTCTAATTCAATTGAAATTAAACAAAATTTAATAATTTAGTCATTTAGTTATTCTAGCCACATTTTGATTGCTCAGTAATCCCAGGTGGCTAGCGGTCACTGTCAATACAGAAAGTCATAATAGAAAATGCTGATACTAGTTGCTGTTAATGTCCTCATATTCACGCAATGCCATTCTTACCCTTGCTCACCACTTTTGTTTAAATTGAAGTATACTTGATTTACAATATTGTGTTAGTTTCAGGTGTACAGCAAAGTGATTCATATATATATATATATATATATATATATATATATATATATATATATATATATATATATATATTCTGTTCTCGATTCTTTTCCCTTATAGGTTATTACAAAATATTGAGTATAGTTCTCTGTGCTATACAATAGGTCCTTGTTGGTTATCTATTTCACCACTTTCTAGTCACATTACGGTTCAGAATTCTGACCATGCCAAGCTCTTTATCACTTTAGAGCCTTTATGCAGGTTTTCTTCTCTGCATGGGATGCTCTTCTCTCTGATGATTGTATGGGTAGTTTACCTTCATAATTTAGATTTGAGCTTAAAATCTACCTCTTTGGAGAAGACTTCCTTGACCACCCTACCCAAAGTAGGTCTCCCTTTGTTGGTATCCAGCTTACCTTCTTATGTATTACTTATATTACTCTCATGACAATGCGAAAAAAATAATTTACACAATTGTTTTCTTTGTTCCTCCATGTCTTCTTCATGGGACCAGAATCTTTAGGAAATTGGACTTTATGCTTATCTTGTTCACCACTGTGAAACCACAGCCTAGCACAGTTCCTAACACATAGAAAGAGCTCAACAATTATCTGTTGATGAAATGAAAGGAGGGCAAGAATTTAGCCATTCATGATAGACTCATATAGGTCTCACTTTAATAAAGGTTCAAAAGTGTTCACAATTTTGTTCAGTTAAATTATATATTCTGTGTCCCATGGATGCCTGCCACTCACATGCATATTATTAGTATATGTTCATAAAATAAGCATTCCCCAAATTTGCCTCTATAAAAACATAACTTTAGAGTAAATATCATTTTCTTTATAATTGGCTTGCTATTTTTTATCTTTGAAAATATTTAATAAAGGATTGATGTAACAGTCTCACTGTTTTGTTTTTATTAACTGTGGAAAATATACATAATATGAAAGGTACCATTTTAACCATTTTCAAGTGTATACAGTTCTGTGGCATTAAGTACATTCACATTGTTATGCAACCATCACCACCATCCATCTCCACAATTTCTCATCTTCTCCAGCTGAAATTCTGTACCCAGTAAACACAGACTCCCTATTCCCTATGTCCCCAGCCCTTGACAATCACCATTCTACTTTCTGTCTCTATGAATTTGACAATTCTATGAACTGCATATAAGAGGGATTACACAATATTTTCCTTTTGTGACTGTCTTATTTCACATGGAATAATGTCTTCAAGGTTCATCCACGTTGTAGCATGTGTCAAAAATTCCTTCCTTTTTAAGGCTTCATGATATTGTACTGTAGGTATACACTGCATTGTTTATCTATTCAACTGTTGCTGGAACACTTGGATTGTTTTCCACTTTTTGGCTACTGTGAATAATGATGTTATGAGTGTTAAGTATACAAATATTTCCTCAAAACCTTGCTTTCAATTATTTTGGGTATATACCCAAATGTGGAATTGCTGGACCATATGGTAATTCTATGTTTAAATTTATGAGGAATCACCAAAATGTTTGCCACAGTGACTGCACCATTTTGCATCCTACCAGCAATATACAAGGGTTCCGACTTCTGCACATCCTCATCAACATTTGTTATTTTCTGTTTTTTGACAGTAGCCATCTTAATGGCTATAAACTGATATCTCAGTGGTTTGATCTGCATTTCCCTAATGACTAATGATGTTGAGTATCTTTTTGTGTACTTTTTGCTCATCTGTATATCTGCTTTGGAGAAATGTCTCTTCAGGTTTTTGGCCCATTTTTAATCAGGTTGTTTGTTTTTGTTGTTAAAATGTAGGACTTCTTTATATGTTCTGAGTATCAATCACTTACCAGATATATTATTTGCAAACATTTTACTTCATTTTGTCGTATCAGGGATTTATAATCACTTATAATATATGTTGATAGCCATGTCATAGACATGTACAAAATATTAAGTAGAATGCTATTCATATATACTTGGATTCCCTTAAGGGGACATACATTTTACTCCCCAGATAAGAAGAGTGTTAACATTGCAGCTGGGTCTCCTCTTTCTTGCCTTTTACTCCTCCCTTTGGGAAAAAGACTGATTTATCTAATTGATGAATCAGTGAGCATCTAACATCCATTACTTGTTTGGCTGGAATCAATAATGTAAAAGCCATATACACATGGGTTTTCACTCTATCTCAGCATTAAGTGCCCCTCAAACAAGAGAATCAGTTCCTGATGTTCATTTTGTCCCTTCAGGTAAATCTAGCTTCAAAGGAAGTAGAAATAAGTCTAATTTTTCATTGTATACAAAACAGTAGACTCCAGTCTAGATTTAATGGCAATAAAGTTGATATTTTGATCCCTATCTGATGGCACTTTCTGTTTCTCTCTTGATTTGGAATCCAGATGGGAAGGGATGTGATTAATTATCACTCTCAAAATCCCCAACAAGTAACACTGAAGTAAGCCTTTTTCTATGCTTGCCTCATTATCCCAGTCTCACTGCTGCTGATGCTGTTTCCTGCAAATCTTTATTAGTGCAATACCAATGTCACAGGGGACCCCAAAAAATAACTCCTGCCACTTCAAATATTCAGGCTGACTCTTGATGATTTTCTATCAGGTACTTTGTGGAGAAGATTCTCACAATAGGAGAGCTAGACCAGATGATGATGGAGTTATTTTTCTACACAAGCTTATTGAATTTTATGAAATTACAATTAAAATTACAGTCATCAGCCAAGAGCTAGGAGATTCTCTCTCACCTTCTTATTGAATGTATACCATCACAAAGTGCTTGGAACAAAGTTGAAGCTCATTCATTCATTTATTCATTCACTAAAAAAATATCTTTATTTGGATCCTACTATGGGCCAGGTGTTTTGCTAGGCCCTGCAGACAGTAGGGTAAAAATAAACAGATGTGGTCCTGGCCTTTCAGAACTTACATAGGCACAAATCAAATGATTACAAACGTAAACTTTCAACTGTGATATGTAATATGAGAAAAAAAGGTTAGGAACTGCCATAGCAGATTAAAATAGGGAGGTAATACCTAAGGTAGCTTGAGGAAGGCATTCCCGAAGATATGAAATTTAGCTGAAATGTAAAGAATGCATAGGGATTAGTTGTATGAGGGAAATTCAGGAGGCAATCATTGCAAGAAGAGGAATGATAGAAGAAAAAAGCCTGTTGAAGGAGAGAAACTTGAGGGAATGCAAAAGCCCTGTGTATATAGAACAGAGAAAGAAATTAAGATCAAAAAAGGAGCTGGACAGTAACAAACCCACAATTCTATGTTTTTAAAGCATAAAGAAACACTAATGCTTAGAAATAAATCTAATGTAAGATGTGGAAAACCTCTAGATTGAAAACTAAAACCATAATTGAGATAAATTAAGGTAAACCTAAATGGATGGAGGGATTATATTTTTATGTATTGGAAAATTCAGTATTGTAGGATATAAATTCTCTTCAAATAGCTTTATAGAGTCAATAAAATCCCAAACAAAATTTTAGCAATTTATTTTGAGATTGGCAAACTGATTCTAAAATGTTCATGGAAATGCAAATAGCAAGGCAGTCATAAAGAAGAACCAACTGTAGGAGCTATATTACCAGATATCAAAATTAACTATAAAGCTATAGAAATGAAAACAAGGTGATATTGGTGGAGGTCCAGACCATTAGACCAATTGGTCAATGAGTCTGGAAGAAACTCAGACATGAACAGTCACTTGATTCATAACAAAAGGAGTATTTCAGTGTTGTAGGGAAAGGCATGGTCTTTTGATAAATGGTGCTAGGTCAGTTGTACCTCCATTTGTAAGAAAAAGTTTCTTGAACCATACTGCATAGCTTACAGAAAAAAAAAATCAATCCCAGATGTGGTTTAGATCTTGTTGTGAAAGGTAAAAATAATAAAGATTTTGGGGAAAAAAAAAGACTATTACATAATTTATGTTGCTTAGGTAAAGATATATTAAATAGGACACAGAAAAGGCTAACCATAAAAAATGATAAATCAGAATACATTTTAAAAATGAGTGTTATTCATCAAAATACACCATTATGAGAGTGAAGAAGAAAGGCACAGTCTGGAAAAGGATATTGCGCTGTGTGTTTTCAACAAAGGACTCATAGCCAGAATAAATGAAAAAAAAAAGTAACAGCCCTTAAATCCATTTGAAATTTTCAACAATACAATAGAAAAACTGAGCAAAAAGCTTGGGCAGGCACTCCATAAAGAGGATATCCAAATAGTCAATAAACAAATGAAAGGCACTCAACTTTTATTAGTTATCATGGAAATACCAATTAAGACCCAATTTGATATTACTGCAGAGCCACTGTTAAAAGAAAAATAACATAAAATACCAAGTGTCAGTCCACTGAAACTCTGACACAATGCTGGTGGGAGTATCAACTGGTATAAGCATTTTGGAAAATATCAGAAATATCTAACTCAGACATATGCATGCTTGCTATGTAGATATCTCACAGAATGGCATAGGTATATACACCAAAAGACATGTACAAGAATGCTCACAGTAGCATTATTTGTAATAGTTAAAAACTGCAAACAACCATATTTCCATCAACAGTACAGAGGATTTTTAAAAGTGTAGTGTATCGTACTATGAATTTTATATGGCAACAGAATAAATGGCATGTCAGTATACACAACAATGTATGATGTTGGTGCAAGAATAATATAGATTGACTGATGGAACAGAGAGTTAGGACAGAAATAACTCACACAGTCAACTTATGTATGACAAAAAGGATATTTCAGTGTAGTGAGAACAAGGCAATTTGGGACAAAAGAAGCTAGATTTAGAAAGTACACAGCATTAATTTCCATTTATATAAAGTTGGAAAACAGGCAACATGAATGAGTTGTAGTAGAGGTCAAGACAGTCATCACCTTTGTGGAGTGGTGATCAAAGGGGGCAGGCAGGACACTTCTGGGTACAGGAAACATTTTGTTTCTTGATTCTAGGAACCCATTCCATGGGTACACTAACCTCATGAAAATTAATCAAACTGTACATCTAAGATTTGTGCACATTTCTGTAACATGTTATACTTTAGTGAAAGGTTTGCTTAAGAATTTAAAGAAAGGTATCTGTTGAAACTGAAAGCAGAGGTAGACAAAGCCCGGGTTAAAAAACTAGTATATCTTTATCTTTAGTCTAAGAAATAGAGGAAAGAGTTGAAGGATTTTGATCGGTAGTGTGGGTATGATCTGATGGCTGTGATGGAAAAAATGGAAACATATGGACAGAATAGGGATATTTGGTGGGTTATATCAATAAAATTTGCTGATGGATTTAATATTAAGGGAGACAAACAGTTGTCATGATCCCCAGTCTCAGGCTTGCACAAATGGATGGATGGCAGCACCATACTCTTTGAATTCAAATTATGAGTTTCAAGTTTTTTTGGAAAGGAAAATTATGAGTTGGTCTTTAGAAAAATTAAATATGGATTTCCACTGAACCATTTAAATAGATGTTGATAGTTCAATATAGAGGTCTACAGTACAAAGAGGAGTCAGTGCTAAAAATCTATATTTATAAGTTATTTATGGATGGAGTCAAGTTGCATAGGGAGAATATAAATAACATGAGAAATGTAGAAGGTTTAAGACTGAGCCATGAGGACCGTCAGCAGCGAATGGAATGGTAGTGTGAGCAAGTAAAGAAGGCAGAAAAGAAGTTGTCAGGTAAAATAAAAACTAGGAGGCAGATGCATCATAGAAGATAAAAGAACGAATTAAGAAAAAGGGAAAGCCTAGCAATGTTGGCTGTTGAGAGGTCAAGTAAGGGGAAATTGAGATTGTATATTATTTGGTAGGATAATTGTTGAATGAATAAATAAATGACTGAAGTTATATTTTTTGTACAGTTAACAATGTAAAAGAAAACCATTGGTTTAAAACATATTGGATTGAACTGGGCAAAAGTAAAGCAACACAAAATTCACATTGTGGAGAATGGCTCCAACCTTGAATTTCTTTATACTTTGTCTTTCTAGTAACCCCATGCTGATCATCTTCCAAAAGCTCACTAAAGAAAGAGGTTCTAGCTTGACACTGCAGAACCTGATGTTTTAGATATCTGCTTACAATTCTACTTTAGTTGCCTAAAATAAGGTTTATTGATCAAAATACTTTGCATTTCTTAAATTTAAAGCAAAGACTCAAAATGTTTGTTTTGACATCCCGAAACAACTGTTTTTTTAGGAGAGCAATTTAAAAATGTGGCACTTAGGCTGAACATTTCAGACTAGACATCTTAAAAAGCAAATACCAAGAATTAGAATCAACTTTAAAACATCTTCTAAGGTGAAAGGTTTCAGAATTTACTAGAATTCTAAAATTCTGATTTCTGTAATACCTAATTTAACATCATATTTTATTAATCAGGATGTTTAATCATTCCGAAGTACTGTCCCAAATTTTTACCTCTAATAAAAAGTCTTATAATACAAAAAATAAGCAATAGTTGATTGGATGCCATAGTACTTAAGAACACAATTTTAGAATCAGAAAGATGTGTTTTTGAATCCTTATAGTCTCATATTAGATATATGCTAAGCCCAGGTTCTCTCAGAAAAAATGGGCTTACTAGTGGGATATATCTCATAAGTGTAAGAGGAGTTAATGAGATCTTGTTTATAAAGTAGTTAGCACAGGATCTTGTGTTCAGAGAGCATTCAATGAATATAGCTGTTATTATTGTTATCAACTAATAATGTATATCAATAATACCAAATAGGATCTCATGGATTTGTCCATGAATTCAAAAACAATTTAGGAAGGATATATTAATCATAGGGAACCATAATAGTGCTGTGGAAGACACATTGATGAATGAGATGAGGCCCCTGACCTTAAGATGCTTATAATATAGACAGATAACGAAGATACAAATAGTGACTATAATACAAGATGCGAAGTGGCAAGTGCCAAAAGAAAAGAAGAGAGAAGAATAGGAGAATTTAGAAAAGCCAAAGACTTCTAGCTTCTGAACACTTGGGGAAAATTTCATTGCCAAGGACAAATGTAGTAGAGTCACAAGTTTAGGCTGAGGCGTGGGACGTGGGCTATGTTTGACCCTGACTCTGCCATTTGTTAGTCGTGTGACCCTGTTCAAGTGACTTGAACTTTCAGTAACTCAGTGCTTTCATCAAAAAAAATGGAATTTCTAATAATATCTAGTGGAAAAATGAGGTAACATATTTAAAGCATTTAAAAGAGTACCCGGCATTGTAACAAATTCAATAAAGACTTTAAAAATGGTCCACATCAAAAAAAAAAAAAGGGGGGGGGACTTCCCTGGTGGTCCAGTGGTTAAGATTTCACCTTCCAATGCAGGGGCTGCGGGTTCGATCCCTGGTCATGAGGCTAAGATCCCACATGCCTCACGGTCAAAATAACAAAACAGAAAACAGAAGCAATGTTGTAACAAATTCAATAAAGACTTTAGAAATGGTCCACATTAAAAAAATAATAATCTAAGAGCACCTGGCACATAGTGAGTTATCCATAAATGTCAGTGGGCAACTTTAGTGGGAATATACAGCCCATCAGCCAACTACCCATCCTTCATGTCCTTTCTCTATCGGTGGGTTCTTTTTAGCGAAGGTAATGCACAAAGATTCCACCCATCTCACTTCCTCCACCCCGCTTGACCTAATGCTAGTTGGGCCAATTATAATCAAAATTAGAGGGATTTAATATTATGACTAAAAGAGAGTTGAGTCCATCTCCAAGTGAGAAGAGACTTGTTTCATGTTTCCCTGTAAACCAGGGAACTGTGGGCAGCATATTCTGCTAAGTAGACTACATTGCAGAGAAATACACACACACACACACACACACACACACAGAGACATGAAAAGAAAAGCAGAGGTAGAAAATAATGTCTCAACAACTATTTAGACCTCAGTTCCAGTTCTTTCCTTAAACCACTTTCACTCTTCCAATTTGCTAATTTTCCTATTTTGCCTAAGGGAATATGGATTAATTTCTATCACTGACAACCAGAAAACTAACTACTTCAAGATGGCACGTGAATTCTGTTTCAGAGAAGAGGAAGTAATAAGGTGAAACAATAAAAGGAAAGGACCCTTTGGCAGATGAATCCTCTTGATCAAAGAGATTCAAAATATATAATTCACTTCAGTTTATCTTGAGGACATTGTAGAGAAAAGAAGGTAGTGAGTAAAGGAACTTATAAAGGTAGTTAGGGTTCAGATCATGAACAGTCTGGAATAACCTGGTTAAGAATTTGGTTTGATTTATAGAGCACCTAATACAGGCTAAGCATTGTGCTAGCCTTTTTATGTGCATTTTCTTACTTCTCCAACAACATCATGAACTGGGCACCTTTGTGATCATATTTTCTAGGTAAAGAATCTGAGGCTTGGAAAGGTTGTGGGATTTGCCAAAGGTCACAGAGCTAGTAGTATGTTTGTAGCTGTTCTGCTGCCTCTAACCTTAAGCTCTTAACCAGTATGCTATATTTGCCATAATATATCAAATGGATTTACAAAATTTGTAACCTCTGCAGGGAACAGACAGGTAATAAAATGAGTGAAACAGATCACATGTAAAGTAACTAAATCAAGACGGCACATGAACTCTGTTTCAGAGAATAAGAATAATAAGGTGAAGCAAGGAAAGAAAAGGACCTTTTGACAGCCGAATCCTCTTGATCAAAGAGACTCATATATAATTCACTTCAGTTTATCTTGAGGATATGGCAGAGAAAAGGAGGTATGGAAGGTGGAATCCGTGGCAAACTCTGGCTAACTGCAAGGTGCATTCAACTTCTACGAGCATTCAAATTCATTTTTTGTAAATTGAATCTCTGAACCATATATTGCCCTTGGATCAAGGCTGATTAGATTAGAAGTTGTAGGTAAGACGAATGATTGCATGATAATTTCAAGTTAGGAAAGAGAAAGTGAGATTTGAGACCAGGGTGGAAGTAGTGTAAAAGAGAGGAAGGACTATAATTCAGATACAGGGAGACCCTGGTGCCGTGCAGGGAATATAAAATGAAAGGGAGAAGTAAGCTCTATTGTTAACCTTTCAACACTGTGTGACTAGAATGGCAGTAGAATAGAACATAGAAGGATGGGAAGGAGAAGGCAGAATAAGTGAGTGGGTATGGTATATACAGGCACGGGACTGCTGATTGTAAGATATTTACTGGTATCGATTTGGAGGGTTGTTTTACTTTTTCCCCAAGTACTTGAAAATAGACCAAAATAGCAAAGTTTGCCTTTAAACCATGGTTATTTTATTGATTCATACAGTTATTTGTTTTAGAAAATTAAAACATTCTCTAGGTCAGAAATCCCTAGCTTGGCTTACCTATCTAGTAGGAGTGACTAACATGTTCTGAATTTGGGGACCTGAGAACCCCACTCCCAAAATAACAGGGGCTTCCAACTAGTTCACGTGGGCCTTTAGACAGAAAAGCCAATACAATATGATGATGTCCCTTTGTGTATCTTTTTTCTGGTCAGGACTACGTTCCTTTGGTTCTCTTCCTCAGCTGGTCTCAGACTGAGAAAAGAGGAACTGACCCCAAAGGTTTTATTCATCACCCTCTGGGAGTTGGACAATGTTCCATGTTGTTTTTTCTTTCCTTACTCTCTGTCCTGTCCTCCAGCCCCTGCTTCAGGACAAAGATTTGCACAAATTTATAACTATCACTTTCTTTCACACAGGGGTACGGGATTCACATTCTTTTCAGAAAGGCATAGAGAAGTTATCTCAATATTAATCACATTTAGGATACAGGGCAAGATATTCCAATCATAATCATGTCATCTCACCTTTCAATAAGCTCTTGCTGAGAGAAGACGTGGGTAGAGGAACCAGGAAATTTGAGTGAATCCTGGCTCCTCATCCTTAGCCATGTGGCCATGGACACAAGACTTCACCTCTCAAGACTCTCTGCTCCCAAGACTGAAAAATGAGGACAATAATCACACCTGCTTCCAAAGTTTATCGGTGGCACAGTGCAGTGATTCACTAAGTATTCATAAGCCTTTGAGGCATGTATGTTAATGATTTAGGACTATTGGTTATGAACTAGAATAAATGAAAATCATGGGTCAAACTTTCATTGTATGGGTGAATTAAGGAAGTGACTTAAGTTAGTTGAGTCTCAGTTTCCTCATCTGTCAAATGGCATAATAATGTCTACTAATCAAAATGTTTGGGTCAATAAAATGGGATGGCTCTTAGCACACTGACTGGTATATATGCTGTGTTCTGTAATAATAATTATTATCTTTTGTTGCTGTTATTATAATTGCCAAAATTATCATTACTTCACCATGGCATTTTTTTCCAGTTTATTAATTTCATGGTTTATGATGTTATATACTTAAAACACTACCAGTGTCAGCTGATTTTATTTAACTGAGAGCATAGAGTTAAGAGTATAAATTCTGAAGTCAAATAGAATAGTTAGAATTTTTGTTCCCCTGCCTTCTAGCTGTGTGGCTTTGTCTGGACACTTTCTAAGTAGTTAACTCCTAGGATATTATGGGGGTAAAATGTAATAAGAGACAGACACATCTAGCCCTGTTCCTAGCACCTAGAAAGCTCTCAATAAATGTTAGCTACTATTGACATTCTTTTCGGTTTTAGAGCAAATTGTCAGTTATTATTTGAAATTCAAGAAGTTGGAGAGGATGGCACTGATGAGTTAAGAAGGAAGATAGTGTTTAACTACAGTTGAATATCATCACACAAGCCTTAGGAGGAGTAAAAACAAAGAGGAGACAGCTTGCTCTCAGAGCAAATACTGTTTTTTCTAATGTCAGAGCGCCCTGTGCTTTCAGTGTCTAACCATATATTCCATGGAAAATGTTATTTTGGTAAAGTATGTGGTATTCTTACAAAGCAATCAAAAGGACAAATGCTGCAGGAAAAATATATCCTAGAAAGTTAAGAAAACTAGGCTTGTGGGTGGCAGTGTAGTATGGGAATAAATTTATTTACATTTGGAGTTGTAGTCATCTTCATTGGAGAATTGATTTCCAAATAATTGATTTTTTATGTTAAAAAAAAGGAAAGGAAAGGGAAATATGTTCTGCTTGGATAAGCAAGGAGTTCAAAATAAAGCTTAATGCAACTAATATTAGGTCTGCAATTTTTATCTGGAGAAATAATGATAGAAAAAAATAAATATGAAGAACTGAATGCAATAGGCCAGAGAGATTTACCAACTACAGTGGCTACCTTGAGGCACCGGCTAGAATCATATAATTCATGAAGGGTGTTCTTGATATATGTTGTTTGACAACTCTTGCCTTCAACAAAGCTACACAGAAAGGCTATGGAGCCTGCCACTTCAAAATATCACTATATCAAACAGAAGAAAACTTTGATCAGACAAGGTTGGATTGATTTATTTTTTCCTGTTCTTAAAAAAAGGTTACCTTTCTGAATATGGTATTGTATTATGGATAGCACAAAAGTTTAACAACGTGATGGCAATAATTGTATTACTCTGTACCACCCACGAACATAATTAATCCTAGTGGAAGGTAATATTTAGAAAGTGTTAACACCAACACAATGAGCTTGCCCACAGGATGTCAACATGATTACTCAAAAGACAACTTTTTCAAACAAATTACCTGTTGTTGAGCAACCTGGTTTAGATTTATCCTGGGTTGACTTTGGGGTGAAATCAGACTGAACTATTATACAGCTATATTTGATGTTGACATCAGATCATTTGACCAAATATGTCAATAAGCTGAAGTCTACAAAGTAGACATGATAAGGTGAAATGTCTTACCAAATGAGTTGAAAAGCTTGAAAATTTTCATATACATTGAAACAAAATCACATCATGTAGATCACAAGGAAGCCATAGAGCTCAACCTATCCTAATTTTGTCAGAAAGATAATTTTGCATAACCTGTGCATTTGATTAAACTACTGCTCTGATGAAAACCCTCTAGTCACTTTGTTTTTCACTTGGAGTAAAACCCAAAACCCTTATAATGTCTCTTAAAGCTCTGTCTGATCTGCCTGCCACTATTTCACTCTGTGTAATTGAATATTTCTCAAGGTGACGTTCCTCACTGTACCCGCCCACCCCACCCTCATCACCTGGGAATTTGTTAGAAATGAATGCAGTTCTAGAGGCTCTTCCCCAGACCTCATGATTCAGAAGCTCTGAGGATGGGGCCCAGCAGTCTGTAGCTTTCCAAGGCTTCCAGGTGATTCTGATACATGCTCAAATCTGAGAACCTCTGCGCTAACCCATCTGCTATTACTCTTCCCGTAATTCACTCAACTCAAAGTAGTTCCCAGTTTACATTATAGCCTTCCTTTTACATTATAGCTTTCCAAGACTTCCCGCCTCAAAACCTTTGCTTTTGCTAGTCTTTCTTCCTGGAATGTCCTTTCCTCAAATCTCTACAAGGCTTCCTTACTCTTGACCTACAGGTACACATAATATCACCACTGACAGGGCTTCCCTGACCCCCTTATTTAGTTCTGCTAACCCTTTCCTCTCTCCTCTGGCACTTCTTCTCCTCCTCTCCTACTTTAACTTTCTCTATACCAATTACCATCACCCAGCATACTACATATTCTACTTCTCTTTTTTTCTTTTTTCTCATTTTTAGAGACATCTTCTAGAATGTTAGCTTCATGAAAGCAGAAATTTTGGTCCGTTTCCTCCACTGCTTTAACACCAGCATCTAGAACAGTGACTGTTACATAGTAGGCACTTAATAAATACTGTAATGTGTTAATAATTGAATGAACCCTCTCAAGTTACAAGCTGCAAATAATGGCCAGGGGGGAGTAAATGGAAGTGAGGAATTAATGAACTTTATAAACAAAGGATGACCATATCTTTTATTTATTTATTTCTTTTTAATACATCTTTATTTGAGTATAATTGCTTTACAATGTTGTGTTCGTTTCTGCTGTACAACAAAGTAAATCAGCTATATGTATACATATATCCCCATATCCCCTCCCTCTTGTGTCTCCCTCCCACCCTCCCTATCCCACCCCTCTAGGTTGTAAAAAAGCACCAAGCTGACCTCCCTGTGCTTTGCAGCAGCTTACCACTAACCATCCATATTACATTTGGTAGTGTATATATGTCAATGCTACTCTCTCACTACGTCCCACCCTCTCCATCCCCCCACGCCCCATGTCCTCAAGTCGGTTCACTACATCTGCAGCTTCATTCTTGCCCTGCCACTAGGTCCTTCTGTACTGTTTTTCTAGATTCCATATATATGTGTTAGCATACGGTATTTGTTTTTCTCTTTCTGACTTACTTCACTCTGTATGACAGATTCGAGGTCCATCCACCTCACTGCAAATAATTCAATATCGTTCCTTTTTATGGCTGAGTAATATTCCATTGTATATATGTGTCACATCTTCTTTATAAATTCATCTGTTGGACATTTACGTTGCTTCCATGTCCAGGCTATTGGAAATAGTACTGCAATGAATATTATGGTACGTGTATCATTTTGAATTATGTTTTTTTCCAGGTATATGTCCAGTAGTGGGATTGCTGGGTCATATGGTAGTTCTATTTTTAGGTTTTTTTAAGGAAGCTCCATACAGTTCTCCACAGCAGATGTATCAATTTACATTCCCACCAACAGTGCAGGAGGGTTCCCCTTTCTCCACACCCTCTGCAGCATTTATTCTTTCTAGATTTTTTGATGATGGCCATTCTGACTAATGTGAGGTGATATCTCTTTGTGGTTTTGACTTGCATTTCTCTAATGATTAGTGACATTGAGCATCCTTTCATGTGTTTGTTGGCAATCTGTATGTCTTCTTTGGAGAAATGTCTATTTAGGTCTTCTGCATATTTCTGGATTGTGTTGTTTGTTTTTTTGATATTGAGCTGCATGAGCTGCTTGTATATTTTGGAAATTAATCCTTTGTCAGTTGCTTTGTTTGCAAACATTTTCTCCCGTTCTGAGGGTTGTTTTTTTGTCTTGCTTATGGTTTCCTTTGCTGTGCAAAAACTTTTAAGTTTCATTAGGTCCCATTTGTTTATTTTTGTTTTTATTTCCATTACTCTAGGAGGAGGGTCAAAAACGTTCTTGCTGTGATTTATGTCATAGAGTGTTCTGCCTATGTTTTCCTCTAAGAGTTTTATAGTGTCTAGTCTTACATTTAAGTCTTTAATCCATTTTGAGTTTATTTTTGTGTATGGTGTTAGGAAGTCGTCTAATTTCATTCTTTTACATGTAGCTGTCCAGTTTTCCCAGCACCACTTATTGAAGAGGCTGTCTTTTCTCCGTTGTATATTCTTGCCTCCTTTGTCAAAGATAAGGTAACCATATATGCGTGGGTTTATCTCTGGGCTTTCTATCCTGTTCCATTGATCTATATTTCTGTTTTTGTGCCAGTACCATACTGTCTTGACTACTGTAGTTTTGTAGTATAGTCTGAAGTCAGGGAGCCTGATTCCTCCATTTTTCTTTTTCTAGATTGCTTTGGCTATTTGGGGTCTTTTGTGTTTCCATATGAATTGTAAAATAGTTTTTTCTAGTTCTGTGAAAAATGCCATTGGTAATTTGATAGGGATTGCATTGAATCTGTAGATTGCATTGAGTAGTCTAGTCATTTTCACATTGTTGATTCTTCCAATCCAAGAACATGGTATATCTCTCCATCTGTCTGTATCATCTTTGATTTCTTTCATCAGTGTCTTATAGGTTTCTGCATATAGGTCTTTTGCTTCCTTAGGTAGGTTTATTCCTAGGTATTTCATTCTTTTTGTTGTAGTGGTAAATGGGAGTGTTTCCTTAATTTCTCTTGCAGATTTTTCATTGTTAGTGTTTAGGAATGCTAGAGATTTCTGTGCATTAAATTTGTATCCTGCTACCTTACCAAATTCATTGATTAGCTCTAGTAGTTTTCTGGTGGCATCTTTAGGATTTTCTATGTAAAGTATCATGTCATCTGCAAACAGTGAGAGTTCTACTTCTTTTCCAATTTGGATTACTTTTATTTATTTTTCTTCTCCAATTGCCATGGCTAAAACTTCCAAAACTATGTTGAATTATAGTGGTGAGAGTGGGCACCCTTGTCTTTTTCCTGATCTTAGAGGAAATGTTTTCTGTTTTTCTCCAGTGAGAATGATATTGATTGTGGGTTTGTCATATATGACCTTTATTATAGTCAGGTAGGTTCTCGCTATGCCCACTTTCTGGAGAGTTTTTATCATAAATAGTGTTGAATTTTGTCAAAAGATTTTTCTGCATCTATTGAGATTATCATATGGTTTTTATCCTTCAATTTGTTAATATGGGGTATCACACTTAGTGATTTGTGTATATCAAAGAATCCTTGCATTCCTGGCATAAACCCCACTTGATCATGGTGTATGAACCTTTTAATGTGCTGTTGGATTCTGTTTGCTAGTATTTTGTTGAGGACTTTTGCATCTATGTTCATCAGTTATATTGGCCTGTAGTTTTCTTTTTTTGTGACATCTTTGTCTGGTTTTGGTATCAGAGTGATGGTGGCCTTGTAGAATGTGTTTGGGAGTGTTCCTCCATATGCTGTATTTTGGAAGAGTTTGAGAAGAATAAGTGTTAGCTCTTCTCTAAATGTTTGACAGAATTTGCCTGTGAAGCCGTCTGTTACTGGACTTTTGTTTGTTGGAAGATTTTTAATCAGTTTTAACTTCAGTGCTTGTGATTGGTCTGTTTATATTTTCTCTTTCTTCCTGGTTCAGTCTCAGAGGGCTGTGTTTTTCTAAGAATTTGTCTATTTCTTCCAGTTTGTCCATTTTATTAGCATATTGTTGCTTGTAGTAGTCTCATATGATCCTTTGTATTTCTGCAGTGTCAGTTGTTACTTCTCCTTTTTCATTTCTAATTCTGTTGACTTGAGTCTTCTCCCTTTTTTTTCTTGATGAACTTGGCTAATGGTTTATCAATTTTGTTTATCTTCTTAAAGAACCAGCTTTTAGTTTTATTGATCTTTGCTATCATTTCCTTCATTTCTTTTTCATTTATTTCTGATCTCATCTTTATGATTTCTTTCCTTCTACTAACTTTGGGGGTTTTTTGTTCTTATTTCTCTAACTGCCTTTGATGTAAGGTTGGGTTGTTTGAGATTTTTCTTGTTTCTTGAGGTAGGATTGTATTGCTATAAATTTCCCTCTTACAACTGCTTTTGCTGCATCCCATAGGATTTCGGTCATCATGTTTTCATTGTCATTTGTTTCTAGGTATTTTTTTATTTCCTCTTCGATTTCTTCAGTGAGCTCTTGGTTATTTAGTAGCATGAGGTTTAGCCTCCATGTGTTTGCATTTTTTACAGTTTTTTCCTGTAATTGATATCTAGTCTCATAGCATTGTGGTTGGAAAAGATGCTTGATAAGATTGCAATTTTCTTAAATTTAGCAAGGCTCGATTTGTGACCCAAGATGTGATCTATCCTGGAGAACATTCCATGTGCACTTGAGAAGAAAGTCCTCTACTATTGTTGTGTTACTGTTGATTTCCCCTTTTATGGCTGTTAGCATTTGCCTTGTGTATTGAGGTGTTCCTATGTTGTGTGCATATTTACAATTGTTATATCTTCTTCTTGGATTGATCCCTTGATCACTATGTAGTGTCCTTCCTTGTCTCTTGTAATAGTCTTTATTTTAAAGTCTATTTCATCTGATATGAGTATTGCTATTCTAGCTTTCTTTTGATTTCCATTTGCATGGAATATCTTCTTCCATCCCCTCATTTTCAGTCTGTATGTGTCCCTAGGTCTGAAGTGGGTCACTTGTACACTGACTGTTTTTTTTTAATTCTCCAAATGGCTGCCTGTTCTAGGAAAGGCTGGGATGTTTCCTTTTAGCTTCTGTCTCTCTGATAAAAGTGAGACTGTAATAGATTACATCCACAGTTGTTGACAGTCATGCTCTATTCTCAGTGACTGTAAATGCCACCTCATTCAATCCTCATAGCAACCACTTGTAGGAGGTCGTATTTTTATCCCCATTGTATATAAAATGAGAGAGGCTGGGTATTCTCATTCAGAATGCTGTAGAGGCAGGATCTGAACTTCAGCAGTCTGACACCAGAGACCATAATTGTTACCCATTTACAATTCTGTATCTCAGATTATATGGGGTTTGTAAGAGATAGCTTTAACTATATGAGAGTCTGGCAAAGTTCCAAAATAGCTAACTTAGGCATTTTTCATAAAGATTGTACAAGCTCAAAAACTCACAATAACCAATAACTTAAATCATCCACTTCTATATAAAGGGAATTTGGCCTCCAACTCCACCCAGTTCCCGAAAAATGTATCTTAGATTATAATGTTCTTAATAAGCCATTGCCAGACTCTCAGATCCTAATGCCAAATCCCTTGAATCCTATGTTATATAGATCACTTCTTTGGGAAAGAAAAGGAAAAAAAAAAAAGAGAGATATTATATAAAAGTTTTAGCATCAATACAACCACCTTACCTTGAGAGCTTGGGCAGAGATAGGAAAGCTAGCAAATTGGAAGTTTTCTAACTCCTAAATGACCATAGCCCCTTAGAGCAACACAGGCATCACATGGGAATCTGTTAGAAATGCAGAATCTCAGGCCCTAACCCAGACTCACTGAATCAAAGTCTACATTTCAACAAGACCAACCTCCAGGACACCCACCAGGTGATTCGTAGCTGATTACAGATTGAGAAGCATGATTCTAACTCACTGATTCTCAAACTCTTCTATACATTGGATTCATCCATGAAGTTTGAAAACCTGGGTCCAATCCCCAGAGACTGTGATTTAATTAGCATGGGGTGCAAGACAGGACATTTTTTTTTTAACATTCTCCTTGTGATTCCAATGTGAAACTGACTCTGAGAACTGCTGCTTTCATCCCTCTGGGTGTATCTTTAAGCAGCAGTTCTTGTTATACTGATTGAATACGTTAGTCCCTCTGCAAATAATAAGTCCCCTGCCCAAGAGGCGTATAAGCGTTTGCCAACCAAACTGTAATAGAATTATTATTTTGCAATGGTCATATTGAGAGATATGAGACTGCTAATGTGACACAAATTAACCAGAGCTTTCTTCAGTGAGTCATTTATCAGGAGCCACAGATGTTTCCCACACTGATGTCTTCTCAGTGTTGACTTTCAGACCAAAGTAAACTATCCCTCTCACATGCTTCACCACCTTAATGGCAAATTTGTCTAGTGTTGCTTGGACATGGAAAGTTATCACTTCAATGTTTAATGCTCTATATTGATCTCTAACCCATGCTTATAGCATTATCTATTTTTCTGTCCTTTTTATCTGCTAGGGCACGGATTGTCTCATTTACCTCTATAACCTCAGAGCCTAGTGTAGCCTCTTTTTAATAAATGTTGATTAAATTTCAAACTCCATCCTTTATTACATTGTAAAAAATTCTCATACCTATTTTAGCATCATACTCTACATGTGTGCTCAATTTGAATATACAAAAGATATACAAAAAAGGGATGGAGAAGATTGCAAAGGCCCAATTCATTAAATGTTTGAGAATATAACTACTTGCAAAGCAACTGGCTGGTCGCTCTACACAGAATATCATGTCCTTTCATTAGCTTACAGTCTAGTGGAGAAAATGAACACATATTTAAAAAAATATTTATTATATAATATATACGATGATGAAGACTAAGTATAAGTGACCAAGTCAAATACTAAATGAATTTCTTGGAAAAGTACATTAATTCAGGCTAGTAGCTGCCAATACCTTCCAAACTGTATTCCTGAAAGATAAGAGATACAGAAAATGCATAAGTGATTCTGGAAAAATAATATAATATGAAGTGGTAGCATGATGGTATGGCAGTCATCTAAGAAGTGTAATTTTATTTTTTCTCATTATGGAGGTTTAGGCCCAGATCAGACATCCCAGCTCAGTGTGTTGTGAGAATACACTTTCCAACTCTCCCAGTTTGAAAAAGTTTTCCTTCTTGACTCTCCCTACTCATTGAGACTCACTGAGACTCTACAGTAGACATAATGGAAATGCCTTTCAGCACCAACTCTGCTATTCACTGCTTGGAACACACAATAAATAGAAAGAACAAGAATTGAAAGTCTTTCATTTCCTGCTTAGCTTTTTGTAAGTGCTGAACTGAATAGGTGTCAACTCTCTGTTGTAGCCCCGGCAGTCCTGACTTTCAAAAGAACAATCAGAAGGAAACCCTTTCAGAAAATTGATCCGCAGAAGTTTGAAATGCTTAAAAATAAACTGTCAGGTCTGTCTGTTTCCCCCTACACAACCCATGAACCTCACCTCTGGTTTCTTATTTTCCAAACAGTAACAGCCGGGCATTCTTTCAAAAGTCTCCTTCTGGAGTGCCTTCTTTGTCAGGAGTATTGTAAACCCTGACCAAATATTTTATAAATTGGAGAGAGACCTGAATGGGGATAAAAGCCAACTAGTGCTCCCTTCTGCTCAGACACCTCCACCTATAGAGCTCTGAAATTTGGGTTAAGAAAGAGTGCTTCTTCTAAATTCAGTGTGACAATTTTAATTCTCACTAGTTAGAAACATATACGTGTGTGTGTGTGTGTGTAGATATATATGCACATTACTTGTTCATCCAGCATCCTAGATTTGAGCTTCTTTTTTCGGGCCCTTAGTAGAAAGAGGCTCAAATAGTTTCAAACAGTTTTTGGTTGTTGTTGGTGTTGTTTTCCCTAGAACATGTCCTTCTCAAAGGATTTCTCTACTATAATAAAGCCCTATAAATGGGGATGTGTAGTCACCTATAAATGGGGGTTTGTGCTCAAGTAAGTTACTAGAAGCCATGTGTCAAATCTGACATGTCAATAGGGATTATGTCCCAAAGTCCATATTAACCTGCCCAGAGGGATGTATTGTGACTTTGCAGTATCATTCCTGATATTAGAGTCTTCATCAAAGCACCTACAGGTAAGAGTTGGAAATCAACAAAGTGATTACATGTTTCAACTAAGAAATCTATTTCTGAAGGGATCCTTCACCTCTCTAGTAGAAATAAGACACACACAAAAATTTAAGTGGTGATAATTACTAGCTTTACAGAATGTCAGTAATTTATAACCTAATGTTAGCTGGTGGGTTGATATTTCTGCCTATTTGTTTTAAATATGTGGGCCCTTGAATAAAAGGTGGTAATTAGCCATCCTTTCTGTAATTTCAGATTGGGAAGGATGAGAAAGTCCAATTGAAGAAATCCAGATCACATGTATCATCTTTAATTGAAGAGTGGTCTTGCTTCTGGTCTGGGTAAGAGATGCCTCAATGACAGTCCTAACGTTCTGTTGGGATTAAAAGGCTGACTAGTTGCATCCCCAGCCTGTATTGTAGCACATTCTCTGTTCTCTTTGGTTAACCCTCATTATTTCTGTACTCTCTTCACAAAATTGCATATTTCTTAAATGATAGATCATGACTCACTCAATCATCTCTATATCTATGACAATGTCTAACCTTGAAGTTTTGCCTGTGATGGCTGCTTAGTAAATGTCAGTTAAATATATAAAAGCCAAGAATGCTATGGGTAAGAAAATCAACACTGCCATTTTCTCTGACATCACCTCTCGCCTTCCATAAACAGAGCTTCTATAGATCTAAATCTTCTACCCAGTTTGTTGTGGTTATTGATATTTGATACTCCTTTTTCTGGTACAACCAGTGAAGCACCAAATAACACTGATCTCACATTTCTTTCTTCCTTCCCACATTTCTTTACATGATTGTTCTAATCCTGTGGTGTTAGGGCTGTGGGCAAATTATTTACTTTCTCCACTTCCTTGTCATGCAAAAATAAAGAAGTATGACCATTAAAAAACGGACATCACTGTGATTCTGCATGTGAGTTTACATCCAGTTTCTAGAATGTGCTAATCTTCTTAAACTTTGTGTTTTTTCAGTCTCTATCCAAAAAAAAAAAAAAAAAAAAGCTTCTGGTTGCTACAGTTCTCAAAGCTCTGACCCTACTGCTTCATGGGTCTGAAGATACTCCCTCTTACTATGATTTATATCTTTAAATTGTGAGTATACCTTACACTGCTTTTTATCTATAGAAATCCTTTAAAACTCAGATTGTTGGTTCTCCATTTGTTCCCAATGGAGGTAATAACAACTGGGACTACTTTTTTTTTTAACATCTTTATTGGAGTATAATTGCTTTACAATGTTGTGTTAGTTTCTGCTGTATAACAAAGTGAATCAGCTATACATATACATATATCCCCATATCTCCTCCCTCTTGCATCTCCCTCCCACCCTCATATCTCACCCCTCTAGGTGGTCACAAAGCAGCGAGCTGATCTCCATGTGTTACACGGCTGCTTCTCACTGGCTATCTATTTTACATTTTGTAGTGTCTATATGTCCATGCCACTCTCTCACTTCGTCCCAGCTTACCCTTGCCCCTCCCTGTGTCCTCAAGTCCATTCTCTACGTCTGCATCTTTATTCCTTTCCTGCCCCTAGGTCATCAGAACCATTTTTTTTTGATTCCATATATATGTGTTAGCATATGGTATTTGTTTTTCTCTTTCTGACTTACTTCACTCTGTATGACAGATTCTAGGTCCATCCACCTCACTACAAATAACTCAGTTTTGTTTCTTTTTATGGCTGAGTAATATTCTATTGTATATATGTGCCACATCTTCTTTATCCATTCATCTGTTGATGGACACCTAGGTTGCTTCCATGTCCTGGCTATTGTAAATAGAACTGCAATGAACGTTGTGGTACATGACTCTTTTTGAATTCTGGTTTTCTCCAAGAGCAAACCCTGTGTTCACAGAGGAGTCAAATCTCCCCCCACCACCACCTCCACCACTCTCTCCATCCCTCCCTCCACTCCCCTAGAGCATAGGTTAAGACAGACCAGCTTCTGGCCACTGGGTGGATTGATTCTCATCCATCTCTTTGAGGGTCTGGTTTTATGCAGATGTCTTGGGTTCATATTCCTAAAGTATGGGCCAAAGCTTAGTCTTTAGACCCCACACAGGTATTTACACTCTATCTCTTTCTCCCTTCCATAGAGCAATCCAAGCATCTGCTCATATTTTCTATTCTCATATTTCATTGCCTCTTTTTATGTTGGTTTTTGAGAATTTTCTTTACATACTTATGAGTTAAGATACACATTTAAACTGATAGCTCTGTTTTATACATTTCTTCTTATTATTTTCACTTATGAGTTAATTTACATATTTGCACACAGGTTTCCAAGTTGCTGTAGGTGGAATCTTCCAATAACTTCTTAAGTAGTGTGATGCTTTATTTTCCCTTATTGGAGGACATCTCCCATACCATGGTCACTATAATGATCTGAAAATATCATCTTATTCTACTCTGTGACCTCCAGGATAAAAGCAAAACGTCTAGGCCAGTCATATAGGACTCACTGCAAATCTTCCCATATCCTTCCCTGTCAAGCTTACCTTTTAAGTCTTCTCCACAGAACTGTGCCTTCCCACTGCCTAGCCATTGTGAATGATCCTGGGCATATCAAAAGGTACCTACATGCATCCCTCCCTCATTTGAAATGTCATCCTTCTTTTGGGGGTGGTCAATTCAAGCCTTGCTGACTTTGAAAGCTTCCTGGATTACTCAGACACCCATAAGCCTTACCCTGTCCTTGTGAACTCATTGTCTGCTCTAAACTATGTACCCTACACAAGGGCTCACAACTTCTAATTTGTATTGGGACAGGCACGTGACATGAAAGAGTGATGTAGACTTGCTATAAGAGGTCAAAAGTGAAACCATAACAAAAAACGGTACTTTACATCTGATCACAGTGGAAGGGAGTAGCTGGGGGAGTAGTAAGGTGGGCATTGTAACAAAACTGGAAAGAGAGCCACTGTTACTGAGTTTCACCTCATTATTCTCATTCATAAAGACTAGCCAGTGTTGTTAGAGATTCCAATTTTTGAGAAAATCCAGGAGTCTGCATTTTAGGTAAAAATCTAGTGACCCTTTTTTCGCCCAACTTTATTGAGGTATAATTGACAAGTAATATTGTAAAATATTTAAAGTGTGCATTATGATAACTTGATATACATATACATTGTGAAAGGATTCTTCCCATCTAGTTAATGACACGTGCATCACTTAATTAATTAATTATTTGTTTAATTAATTATTTTAGTGAGATCATTTAAGTTTTACCCTCTTTGCAAGTTTCTGTTATAAAATACAGTGTTATTAACTCTAGTCACCATGTTATACATTAAATCCTCAGACCTTATTCATCTTATAGCTGGAAGTTTCTACCGTTTTACCAGCCTCACCTTATTTCCCCCACTCCCAACCCCCTGGCAACCAGATTTTCTACTCCGTTTCAATATCTAGTCATTCTTAATGTTACCAACTCATTTAACAACTTAAAAGCAAAAATACCACGAGGGCCAACAGTGTTAAGGCCAAGGTAGCTAGTTTGCAACTTCTAGTTTGTAGAGTCTTGTGTTTGCTTGGAACTCTTCTTCATGCCTCTGTTATGCCAGACTGTACACTTACCAAAACTACACATTCCTTAAAGGTCACTGTCTAACTTATATATCTTGTATTTTCCTATTCAACAAAGATAGGCATGCACACAGATCTTCAGAAACCATTCACTGAATTGAAGTACTTTCTTACTGGTTTCTAGTATTCCCCAAGTCTGAATAAAGAAGGTAGGGTAGAGAGTCCCCTGAAAAGAGTTTCATGGCAATATAGAATAAAAATTGGGTCCTCTAATTCTTCAAGAGGAAAAGTAATACAGTTTTCTCAGGTAGACCATGCCCTTATTAGACAAGTCAAAGTAATAGCAGCTGTAAGCAAGGGGAAAGGGTAGAAGAATGAATTAGACATTTTAAGTTTTAAGATGACTTATAGCCTTGAGTTTTATGACAAAGCTCTGACTCCCTCTTAATTAATTTTAAAAGGAATCTTGTTGGCCTGAAGACTACCCATTTTGTATTAAAATATGTGGATGTATTTCCTATTTATTTATTTTCTTGTCCTTCTGCATTCCAAAACCCTCTATCAGTGACAGTCAAAGGAGAGTCTTCTGAGAACAAATGTTCCTGGAATCCTTACATAGACAGCTGATAGAGAAAAGAAAGTCCTTGTAGCCTTCTAGCTTTAAGGGTATTCCCTTTTCCTAAGCAATCTTTGCCACACCATTTTTCCCACAAAAGTTAAAAAAAATGTCTACAGTTCCATACTAGGTTAAATTACATGGCATAATACCTACACTTTCCTACAGTAATTTCTCTTCTGTGTTCGACTAAGCAGAGGTCACCCACACTTATCCAGAAGAAAAAGGAATGGGATTTGAGATCTTTGATAATTGAGTAGTCAGTGGGTTTTTATGTGTTAACTTGGATGAGGAAAGATCCAAGTCACACGAGACTACAACCACTGGGATTTAAGCATAACTGTTCAGCTTTAAGAAGCTGAATTCTAAGATGATTGAAATTAGGATGATTCCCTTCTCACCCTGGGCTATTCTCCTCTCCCTTCATGACGGGTGCTTGACAATGACTGAGCACACACAGGTTCTTCATAAATCCTTCACATGTGCTTCATGGTTGCAAAGCTCCACAAGTGTGAAAGTTTGCCCCTTGTAAATACATACACACATTCAGCCAAAATCTACATGACTACTTTCCAATTAGGCTACAGTGAAATATACTGGATGTTACATATCTTTGGGGAATCAAATCCCTTCATTGTCACCTTAGGGATATAAACTCTCTTACTGCCACAGCATCACCAAATAAGGTCACTAGAAGATAATCCATCAGATAGTTACTTAGATATGTTGTTTTCATGTTGGAGTATAGATAAACTAAAATTTTAAGGTATGATCACATGTGCAAACATGACTGTGTGTGTGTGAATGCATGTGCCTGTGCACGTGTGTTGTAATGTATCTTTCAATCTATTTGGGAAGATCACTTTTATTTTTTCTTTTTCTATCCTTTCCCTTTCTCTCTATAAAAGTTAGCAAATGGTGAGAATCTAAAAACTATCAAATGTTCATCAACTCACTCTCTCTAACTTCATTTTTTGGTTTTACCTTTCCACACCTACATACCTTCCATGTACCCTTTTGGGCCATTCCCTGGACATGCTGTAAAGTTTAATGATATTTTGTGGCATTTTCTCCACTTAGGGAGCCTTTTTCCCTTCTTTCTCCTTTTTAATTCCTTTCTAACTTCCAAGTTTCAGCTCAAATAGCACCTCCTCTCTGAAGCCTTCCATGGTTTCACAAGCTGAGAAAGGCAATCTCTCTTCTGTATTTTCACAGCACTCTATAGATATATCTATTATAATATTGATCTTATCATATTTTAATTATGTATTTGTGTATCTGCTCCCCCTTCCCCCAATTAGGCCACCAGTTCTTTAAGTGCAGGGCTTGATATAATAGCATGCACTAGATAAATGCTTGTTAAAAGATGGTGGGAATAAAGAATTGAATGAATAAATTAAATTAATAAAGAAAAACCAACCATGTTCCTCCACTATTTTCAAGCATTTCTTTGACATCTTATAAAAATGTGTGTTTTTATTGACTATCCACTGATGTTTTTAAAAATCAAAAAAAAATCATATTCAAGACCTGGGGAAAAAATAGAAGAAAATTAATAGCTGGAGGGGAAAGTGTGGGTTCAGGGAACACAGAGTTTGCAGTCCAGGCAAAACATAAATATATCTTAGCCTACTCTTTCAGGAGTGAGTGCCACAGGATGACCCCCATTGCTGTGTTATAATCATCAGAGACACATATTAACTATAATCAAGGATACACAGGAAAAAAATCATACCCCTTGCAAATGAAAGATTTTTTTTTGTAAAGGTCAGTTTAGAATATCTAAGTAGAGAGCCTTGGTCAACATAATTATGCAAAATATTTTAAGGTTCATTCAGGTGCTTGCTGGCAGAAGCTTTGACAACAAGAGAGCTTTGACAGTCATTAAAGAAATAGAGCCACTTGTCTTGTTCCATTCATCTGTACAGGCACTTTGGAAAATGACATACTACTAACTGAAACCATGATTGCTAATAAGCCTGCCACGTTCCACATTAATAGCGCTCTTGAAATTGTCAACGGGTGAGAAACATGATAGCAGATGTATGAGAAGGCAACATGTATGAATTTTATCCGTGCATATCTGACTTCTTTCCTTTCTTCCTTCCTCTTTTTTTCCCTTCCTCCTTCTCTTCTTCCTTTTCTTTTGTTTTCTTTATTTCTCTCTCTAAGCCCTTACTGAGTGTCTGTTCAGTAATCTAGTTTGTAATGATAAACAGTGTATTTGTGATATACTCCCTGTTCTCACAGAGATCACATGGTGGTAGAGGAGATTACATTGTAGATAACATGAGTATGAGGGTCATGATGTTGATGATATTAATAATAACAATTATAATCTTACTTAATCTCTACCAGATATTACGCTAGTAATTTTAGATTTTTACCACCTTCTATCTGTATTACTATGGACAAGCTACTTAACATCTGGAAACCAGTTTCCTCATCTGTAAAATAAGATCATTGTGATAGGACTTATTTCAGATGGTTCTGATAACACTCAGCACAATATCTTGTACATGGCAGGCACTCCATAGTTGTTAACTCTTATTATCATTGTCATTGGTCTCCCAGTTTGCAGATGAGAAAACTGAGCCTTAAAGAAATTAAGTAATGTGCTCATGAAATCAACAGTTGCAATGCATATGTGCTGAAATGGAGAAATGAACCATAAAGATGAGGCTAAAGAAATGACAGATTTATAGCACCAATTACCAGAATAGCAGATATACAACCAGCATTGAATTACCTCCAAATAATTGAATTTAACTATCACACATACACCTAGAGAGAATATTATTAGCTCCATTTTAAAGATGGACGTATCAGGTTTAGAAAGAGAGAGATTGACTATCAGAGTTAGTAAGTAGCTGAGCTGCATTGTTTCGACTTACAAGCCCAAGCTCTTTCTGGCACCCCATGCAGCCTGCAACAGAAAATGGCAATAGTTTAAATTCACACCTAGCTTTGGCAGCACTTGAGTCTGTTACAGATAGATAACATTGAAATAATGGATTTTGCACAGTCTTCCTTGTAAATTAGCTTCCAGCCTTAATATAGTGTTCCTAAAGTTTATTTTTTGCTAAATGTTGCTTTATTACAGCAACACTATGTGTGGATTTAGTCCTTTCTGAAAAGTCTTTTCCCCGGAGGCATATCAGCCAACAGTAACAGTAGCTATATTCAGCTGAGAGCACCAGATAACTGATTTATTTTGTCACTGGCACCTTTATGAGCTTCATTTGCTGGAGATGAGATGGAAAAAAATTCCTGCCTTTCATTTCTTTCGAAAATCATGGCACTGAAAGGCTAAAGTACCAAAAGTGATCTTGAAGCCAAATTCTGAGTAGAGAAACATAATTATTTTAATGAGTACCATTGCTCAGTGAATCTGCATGGTGTTCAAGGTTTATAAGCAGTGAACTGAGAGCATCTCCAGTTCTCCAAGTAAATACACAGAAGCTGAGAAGCTGCCCTGCTGTCATTTCACTACCACCTGATGTCTGGTCCCCAAATTTCTTTCTCCTGCCTTTGATGCTACCTAAATGGGTATTTCCAATATTGAAACCCCCATGACAGCTTTATAAAAAGGATAAAACTTATAATGGTCTGAAATCCTTGTTACCTCTGGTTTTCTAGCTGAGAATTGTAGCTGAATAACAGAGTGAACTTACACATACTATAGGACACAGAGAGCTCTTTATTAATGCTTCATTGAATTGAACTTTACAGATATGTTGGTTGCTCTCACTCAGATGCTGAGAGGGGAGATAATGTGGTTCAAAACTTGAGTTACCCCCTCCCCAGACTGTTGGTGGGAATATAAGTTGGTGCAGCCACTATGAAACACAGTATGGAAGTTCCTCAAAAAACTAAAAATAGAGCTGTCATATGATCTTGCAATCCCACACCTGGGCACATATTTCAGACAAAACTCTAATTCAAAAGGAGGCATGCACCCCTATGTTCATAGCAGCACAATTCACAATAGCCAACACATGAAAACAATCTAAATGTCCATCGACAGAGGAATGGATAAAGAAGATGTGGTATATCAGCAAACATTTATTAAGCATCTACTATGAGCCAGGTACTTTTCTAGTGACTGGAAGACAGAACTGAACAAAACAAACCAAGGCCCCCTACTCCCATAGGGCTTTTAATCAAGTGGAATGACTCAGACAATAAACAAGGAAATTAGGGAAATAAATAGTATGTCAGTGGTAGTAAGTGTTATTGATTAAATCAAAGCAGAGAGAGGGTGCACATATGTGTCTGGGAACACATATTTTTAAATGGGGTGGCCAGAGAGGGATTCATCAGAGAGTAAAAACCTAGAAGAAATGAGGGGGTCATGTAGCTCTTTGGAGACTACTATGTGTTGAACCTTTAAAAAAGCTGTGTTGGTGTCCTCACACCCAGTACCTCAGAAAGTTACCTTATTTGGAGACAGGGTCTTTACAGAGTTAATCAAGTTAAAAATGAGGTCTTTAGTGTGGGTCCTAATCCAATATGACTGGTGTCCTTATCACAAGAGGAAACAGGGATAGATACATAGAGGGAAAACAATGGGAAGAGACACAGGGAGCAGACAGAAGACAGCTACCTTTAAGCCAAATAAAGAGCCCTGGGAGAGATCCTTCCCTCAATCCTGCTGACACCTTGATTTCAGACTTCTGGCCTCCAAAACTATGCAGTCATTTCCATTCTGAGCCAGACAGTTTGTGGTACTTTGTTATGGCATCCTTAGCAAACTAATACAGGGACAAAGAGAACAGTAAATGGGAAGGCACTGGGAGGAAGTATTCCTGATGTGCCCAATGGTGATCAAGGGGATAGTAACTGGCAGAGGGGAGAGTATTTAGAGCCACTTAATTTGTCCTAGTGCTTCACGGTTAGCAAAGTACTTTCAGGTTAGTTTTTCATTTGCATTTTCCCGCAGCTCTATGTAATAGATGATATGAGTGTGAGTAAACTACACGTATGTGTGAGAGTGTGTGCCCCCTGACTCCCAAAGGAGCTGAACCTCAGAGACTTAAATGCCTCTGCAAAGCCACAGAGCTGGCTATGGACAAAGGCTTCCTTAAGCTGACAATATCTGACTCCAAATCAAGTGTTCCTTCAATACATCATGTGGGTTGAGTGAATATCTATTTCTTAAACCATATTTGTCCTGATCAAAGCAACTCTTCCCTTCCCTCATTATCAATTATTAGACAGAATATGGTGTTCATGATACAATCAGGGGAGGATATAGTTTGATCAAAACACTATGCCTGAAATAATATTTTAAGACTGCCCTGGCTATTCTACAACAACTACAATATCTTCTTGATTGCATCTGAGACAACCATGAGTACAAACAGGATGAACCACCTTTCCTTTTCCCCTGTGGTGTGCACAGGTACAGAGAATAGGTCTTGCGATAAACTGGTTGGGTTATATGTGGAAAAGGAGAGCAATACCATCTTATCTTGGAGTCCAACCACAGGACCTAAACAAATTTCTTACACAGAGCTTATGGACAGATTGGTGTTCAGATGTGTGTATAAGAAAAATGAACCACATTTTGGAAACAGAATCAATCAACAATTAATCAACCTTGTTTAGGAAATAAAGTAGGGCGTTCCCAGTTCTGGGAGACTTGGTAAGCTTATCAACTTCTTCATATGATAGTCACCATTTTGTAACTAGTATTGTATGAAATTCTGATGACTTCATGGAAATAACGTCAACAGGTAAATTAAAAACCAGGGATTCAGTGAACTAAATATTGAGAGGAAAAAAGTAGAACTATATGGGGGAGAAGCAGTTAAACGCTGTTGAATCTATTACATCATATAATTGCAGGCCATAATTTCATTATGTAATATGTAGATGCTAATGATATTGTAGCGAATTATATCAGAGTATAAACTCTCATTATTGTTGAAATATGTATTATATGAAAATGTTAACTGACAAAATTAAAGACATGCTGTCTATTTTATAATAACAATGGGATGACCATGTTTTAAATCTAATTATCATCTTCTCATGCCTCCCCAAGACACCTAGAACTTTAATTGAATAATAATAATGACATGCTTATGAAGCTAATAGGTTACAGATATCAAGGGACCTGATGTGGAAATTAGGCAGCTAGAGGTCAACAAGCTTAGTCACTCTAAATTAGCTGATATGCATTATTAAATAATATTAATTAGATAATTTAATAATGATACTGAAGCAGACTTTAATGCTTAGCCCAGTGCTTAGCCTGGATCCCATGTCTGCCTCTCCTTTAAAATCAGTCTTTTTCTCTCCTTTGATTTGCAGGCTTATCCAGATTTCACCTCCAATGCATCCCTTTTCAGAATACTTTGTCTCTGCTATGAATGCAGAGACCAACTCTGATGTAACTAAAGTTTATTTATGTTTCCATACTTTACAGTCAGTCTCATAATGATCTTTCCTAAGAAAAGGAAACAACTGGTCTATGCATTGCAAACACAACCAAAAAAATGCTCTTTAATGTCCTGCCAGCCTCCAGACTAATTGACACTCTTACTTGCATAAGTGGAGAAGCAGGAAGTACAGAGAGACAGATGGGTGAATATCAATTGATGGTCATAAACCTGAACAATGTTGTTTGCATTCATCATTCCAGCTTCTCCAACAGCAAGTACTATTTACAGTATATCACAACTCAGCAGTGACACATAGAGTACCATTTGGGCAGAGGCTCACTGTCATTGCCCTTGATTTACCTGCATAGTAAGGACATCCACAGTGTTATTCATATTACATAGCTTGCAGCTGAGGGAAACTTTAAATGTGGGGTGGAAAAGAAAAAAAATTTTAAGAAGACCAAAAAGAGGCCTAACCTGCTCCCAGTTGTGGTTGAAGTTGGGAAAAATCTGCTTCAATTAATACTTATTTACAAAGAGGTATCACTCCCACATTGTAGAATGTTGACTTACAGAGTCTGTCAAGTATGTTTAGCTCAAAGAAAGCAAGTAGAGATAAACTCTCATTGCTGTTGTGACTTTTTGAGTGGTCAGTCATCTGCAACATAGGGAGGACTAGAGAGATCTCAATACGCCTCCCTGGCCTGGCTTCCTTCTTCTCCAATCTAGCTTAGCCTTTGAAATCCTATATTCATGTCACACCATGTTAAAATGTTAATAGGTCTGTCTTAGTCAGTTCAGGCTGATGTAATAAAAATCCATAGACTGCGTGGTTAAATAACAGAAATTTCTGTTCTGTAGTCTGGGATGTCCAAAATCAAGGGACCAGCTGATTTGGTTTCTGGTGAGGGCCCTCTTCTTAGTTTGCCAGAGGGATGCCTTCTTGCTGTAACCTCATGTAGCTGAGAAAGAGATCATCTCGTATTTTTAAGAATAAGGGTACTAATTCCATTCATGAGACCTCCACCCTCATGACCTAATTATCATCCAAAGCCCCTACCTTCAAATATCATCACATTGGGGATTAAGGCTTTAATACCAGAATTTTAGGGGGGTCACAACTATTCATTTCAAAGCAAGTTCCCTCTGAAAATCCAAATGTATTACTTGGTTGTAGAACTTGCATTATAATATCTATGGTTGAATGGCTAAAATGAGAAAGGAGCCAAGAGATACACACACAAGTTATGGCTCCATCACAAACAGAATTTTGAATTTAGGCAGAACATTTCCCCTCCCTCCACTACCTTTGCTCGTCTATAAAATGAATGGCAAGGTTGAATGAAATAATCTCAGGTTTCTTCCTGTCCCAACACTCCAAGATTCTTCGCACTGTTAAGTTAATTTTAAATCTTTAAGAGAATAGAAAGAGAAGTCACATTTAATTGCCATCTGCTATATGCCAGATATTCTCTTCAAGGATTTTTATATGAGTTAACTCATTTAGGTTAGTCCTTGCTTGCGACTCTCTTCCCCTACATATCACAAGGCTAAGTCTCATTATGCTTTCCCATCTTTTCTCACATGTCAGTCCGTTGTTCCATACTCCATATTCCTGATCTGCCTCAATCTCATCAATTTCCTATAAGTCTTCTTGCATTATAAATTACCATTTGATTTACTTGTGTATTATTTTTACTGTTTATTATCTCTCTCCATCTGTTAGAAAGTAAGCTTCACAAATTGTAGGACTTCTTTTTTAAAATTGAGGTCTAATTGACATAAAACATTATACTAGTTTCAGACATACAACATAATGATACATTTGTATATATTGGGAACTGATCAAACTCCAGTGTTTAGAAGTGTGCCTGACTTAGAGAAGGAGCCTATGATGGTTAATTTTATGTATCAACTTGACTAGACCACGGTACCCATATATTCAGTGAAACATTGAATGTTGTGGAGACACTATTTAGATGAGATTAACATTTACATCAGTAGACTTTGAGTAAAGCAGATCACCTTCCACAATGTAGGTGAGTCTCATCCAATCTGCTGAAGGCCTGAAGAGAAAAAAGACCTCACTGAGAAAGAGAGAATTCTATCAGCAGACTGCCTTCAACTGGGTTGCAACATCAACTCTTCCCTGGGCTTCCAGCCTGCTGGCCTACCCTGCAGATTTTGGACTTTCCAGCCTCTACAACTGCATGAACCATTTCTTAAAATAAATCTCTTTCAAGAGAACAAAAAGGCAAGTCACAAACCAGGAGAAGATATTTTCAAAAGACATGTCTGATAAAGGACAGTTATCTAAAATATACAAAGAACTCTTAACTCAACAATATGAAAATAAACAACCCAATTAAAAAATGAGCAAAAGACCTAAACAGACACCTAACCAAAGAAGAAGATATGCAGATGGCAATTAAGCATATGAAAAGATGCTCTACCTCATGTTTCATCAGTGAAATACAAACTGAAACAACAATGACATATCATTACACACCTACTAGAATGGCCAAAATCCAGAACACTGACAACACTAAATGCTGGAGAGAATATGGAGCAGTAGGAACTCTCATCCTTTTCTGGTGAGAATGCAAAATAGTACAGCAACATTGGAAGACATTTTGGAAGTTTCTTACAAAATGAAATATACTTTTATCCTATGATCCAGCAATTGCATTTCTTGGTATTTATCCAAAAATTTTGAAAACTATGTCCACAAAAAAACTTGTACATGGATGTTTACAGCAACTTATTCATAATTCCCAAACTTGGAAGCAACTAAGATGTCCTTCAGTAGGTGAATGGATATATAAACTGAGGTATATTCAGGCAATAGAATATTATTCAGTGCTAAAAAGAAATGAGCTATCAAGTCATGAAAAGACTTGGAGGAAGCTTAAATGGATATTACTAAGTGAAAGAAGCCAATCTGAAAGTCTACATGATGTATGATTCCAACTCTATGATATTCTGGAAAAGCCAAAATTATGGAGATGGTAAAAAGATCAGTTGTTGCCAGGGGTTGGGGAGTGGAGGGATGAATAGGTGGAGCATAGAGAATTTTCAGGGCAGTGAAACTACTCTGTATGATACTATAATGGTAGACACATGTCATTATAATTTTGTCCAAACACAAAGAATGTACAACACCAAGAGTGAACTCTAATGTACACTATGAACTTTGGGTGATAATGAGTCATTGTAGGTTCATCAAATGTTATAAATGTATCACTCTGGTGGGGGATGTTGATTAATGAGGAAGGTTATGCCTACAGGGGTACAGGGGTGTAAGGGAACTCTGTACTTTTTGCTCAATTTTGCTGTGAACCTAAAACTCCTCTAAAGAAATAGCCTATTAAAAATAGTAAATAAATAAATAAAAATAAATAAATATTTTTCTATACAGACTACTGGTTCTGTTTCTCTGGAGAATCCTAATAGAAAGCTCAAAATATATTTGTTGAATGGATGAATGTGTCCCCAAGCACTCTTTGAGGAAAATGAAACTGAGAAAAGTTAAGGGACTTGCTTAAGGACATACAGCCACCCAACAGAGATGGGATTTGATGCCTAAGCCCTGGTTATCTGCTGATCATCTCTCTTGATCATCATCCAAAGTCTGATGGAAAGAGAGCCCAAGATAAACTTGTTGGAATCTTTAACTGTGGAAAGGATATGTTATTAAGGAGCCCTCCCAGTGTAGGGAACTCTTCCAGAGTCTTCTCCATCATCAGGCCCATAAGGGCACCAGATGTCCAGTAGACATGAATGTTTCAGATGCTACTATATATGAGGACAACTTCACAGACAGTTCCACAGCTTCTCTAGTCAGAAAGAGTAACATATCATAGAACATCCACCTTAGTAAAAGATGGTTATTTCCTTGTTTTAAACCAATAATCTTAAACAATGTGTTTTCTTATTATGAAAATGGTTCCAAATTTATACCGATTTTAATGTGAAAACAACAGTTTATGTAATATGTGTCCTTTATCATTCTAAATATGTTAATCTCTTTTTTCACATCTCTATGACTATATGCCTCATATAAGTCCTGATGTACCAGCCAAGAAATCCTGAGAGTAATAACCATTTTAGTCTTGATAAATAAAAATAAAAAGAAATAAAATATGTCTGATTTTGAAGATGAAGATTTTAATGCCTATATCTGCACATGAAAATGCTTAGAAGCAGTGAAAATATATGTATCAACAATTTTTTGGAGGAATACATTTAAAAGTCCTTATATTCAAATGCTATTCTATATAACCTCACATCCAGGAGAACTTTTAATATCTCTCTATATTCTTGAAATGACATGATTTTCAGTTAAAACAGACTCTGACAGTATCTTTTTTCTGTCATCACTATCATAGAAACTATATTGTTTGTAAAACTGTTAGCAATCGTGATACTGTCTATATTGCCAGAAGGGATTCTGTGCCACACCACTAAAAATAGATCTAGTCATTTATAAATAGCATCTTACAGAATAGGGAGGACCTAAAAACTTCAAATGTAAAGGAACAACACATTTCAGGAACCTTTCAATTAACCCTTAAATATTTGGAGCTTTTTTTTTTTTTTTTTTTTTCTGAGAGTTGAATTATATTAAATTTTATTTTCAAATAATGTCAATATAAATAAGGATACAATGATAATAATTATACCTCTCAAACATCCCTCCCCTTGATCCTGTGATCCATACTAACAAATATTTTTTCTGTTTTAATTTTTGATTATTTTCTATAATATTTTGATTTAAAGTAATACCAGAAAAGAGTTATTGACTAAATGCTATCTACTATGAATTCTCTGATATTTTTTTAGATCTGATTTTTTAATTAAATACTTTCCTACATTTTTTTACATCATCAAACATTCTTTGCAGTATGAACTCTCTGGCATTTTCTAATGTGTATGTTTAGGACAAATGTCATTCATCACTTATTAGATTTGTAGGGTCTCTCTCCACCATGCACATTCTGATGTTGAGTGAGGTGACAGCTCACTTAAAGGCTTTGTCACATTATCTGTATTTGTAAGGCTTCTCTGCAGTATGAATTATCTTATGTCGAATAAGGTTTGAGTGGCAATCAAAAGCTTTGCCACTTTACATTTGAAAGGTTTCTCTCCAGTGTGAGATCTCTGATGCTGGGTAAAATATGAACACCTGTTAAAGGCTTTGCTACATTCTGTACATTTATATAGTTTCTTCTCAGTATGAATTCTCTCATGACGGGTAAGATTCGAGTGGCAGTTAAAGGCTTTGCCACATTCTTTACATTTATAAGATTTCTCTCCAGTATGAATTCGCTGAGCAAGATATGAACGCCTGTTAAAGGCTTTGCCACATTTTTCACATCTGTAATGTTTCCCTCCACTATGGATTTCCCTATGTCTATTTAGATTTAATAATTGATTAAAGACTTTCCCACATGTATTACACTTGTAACATTCCTCCCTAGCATGAATACTCGGATGTTGAGTAACTCTTGAAGACTGGTTAAAAACTTTACCACATTCACTAAATTTGTAATTATTTTCTCCAATATGGAGATTCTTATGTGTAATAAGATTTGAGCTTTGATAAAAGACATTTCTACATTCATTCCCTTTATAATGTTTCTCTGAAAATTGAGTCCTCTGATGTTTCATGAGACTTGAGTCTTGGTCAAAGTTAGTCTCAGATTCAGTGTATGGATATATTCTTGCTCCATTATAAATACTGCTGTAATTATTGAAGATAGAGCTCTCACTTAAGGCCTCACTCGTTTGATTACATGTGTAAGGTGGCTCCATATTATCTATACTGTAATACCCATTGAATGATGATGGTTGGATAAAGACTCCCCCATTATTATCAACATTACAGATATTGGAAGAGGGAGAAAATATTTGTTGGTTGAAAAATAATGAGCCCTTGCTAAAGGATCTCTCAAACTGGTCATAATGAGATTGTTTTTCCTTCATTTTCAAATCTCTGGCTTTCAGACATGTTTGAATGACTGTTTAATTCAAACCTATACTCATAATGGTTTGAAAGATTATTTGTAGCATGTTTCATGTGGTTGTACTGTTTGCTACAATACAATCTTCTCCAACGGGCATATGCAAATTTCACTTTTAAATTTGTTATTCAATCAATAATGAGATACTATAATTCTCTGGTGATAATGTATTTTTTTTTTTAAGTATAATGTGCAGTGAAGTAGGAATCTACTACCCTGCTAGGGAGAGCATAATTTGATGAAAGCTTATTGGAAACAATTTGATATTAGGTATCCAGTCCTAAAGTGAGTTCATACTATTTGAACTAATAAGTTTAATTCTAGAAGTATATACCATTTTTCAAAATATTAAAGGTATGGACAAAATATCTGTTATCTCAGCCAACTAAAAGAAATTGCTGGGCCCTCTCTAGGCATCCTTTCAACAGGGCTGAAGAAAAGCTGACTCTTTGGGGTGCCTATGAGGCAGCCTCCCCCCGCTAAAATTTTGCATTTATTACCTAGTGGTGTGCAGGAGCCAGATCCAACCTGCTCATGAAAGATGATGCTTATATTTTCAAAAATTCTGTGAGCCAGTTGTTTAAATAAAGTCTTTAACAGAAATAAAATTATATAAATGTCCAATTGAATAATCTATATTAAAATACTTAAAACTCATTGCTTGCTAATTATTTTATCGCATAATCTCTATACTCTTGAGGTTATTCTTTATACCTGTTATGCCTGCATGGTGGAAATACTATATAATGGTTCGGTGCTGTACCTCTCTTCCTAACTCCATGTTCAGTGATATCACATTGGTAGCTTGAAATTGGCCACAATGGGACTACTTACTAGAAATTGGCAAACATTACAGATCAGGGTTTTATTTCTTGTTTGGTTGATTTTCTAAACAAGTGTTTCTCAACTTTCTGTTTTGTTATTGTTACACCTGAGTAGTCCTTTTAGATATTTTTGGCCTAATTGTCCCCTCTCCATGAAATATTTAAAACACAGATATATTACTGTTTGTATACTGTATGTATATCTATGCTTTATATATGAAAAAGTAACATTTTTTGCTCCATCCAAAGAGTCACTTTTTGCCCCCAAGGGGCCATATTATCCTCTTTGAGAATGCATAGTTTAAACTTAAAAAGTGATGGAAAAAATGTTAATAATGCAGATTAAATGTATGTTTCATACATATAGACATTACATTGCAGGTAGCAGAGCAAACTGAGAAATAATCTTCCAGTATTTGAACACTATTATCCAGTTCAACAAAGAGGTTGCTTACTTAATTTACAAACTAGTGAAGTTTCAATATGTCTTTGTTGTTTCACTTTTGACTTACATGTTAATGTAAATGAAAATATCTATCAATATTCATATTGGAATCATATTCATTTGTCACTTGCAACCATAGGTTGGCTATAGATGCAAGACTTCTGTAAAACTCAATAAATGCATTCTGTGAGAATAAATCAGCTGTATGGAATTTACAGTAAAGAATATTTTACATTTTATTATCATTTTTAAGTTGTGCATTATATATCATTTATATCAGTAAGGTTTGTAAATATATATATATATATATATATGTACATATATATGTATGTATGTACACATATGCATATATTTTGTTCAAAGAGTTGGCTGTTAAACATTTACCAGCACACCGCTGTATATAATCTACATTTAAAATCAAACTAGCATAACTATCTGCACCAAACTGATGAAACTCCTTCCAGACATTTTCAGAAAATAAAATCTACAAACATGGTTGCAAAGGTTAACCCTGGGAGAGAGATTAGGAGAAACATTTTAACATCTCTTTTAGTCTTTTTCAAATTTTCTGAAAGGAATATTTCAGAAATTTCTTTTTATAAAAAAATTTTCCATTTTCTATCCCCTCCCCAATCCCACACAAATGTCTAATGAATTTTACAACAGTGTAAATGTGTGACCTATGGACCCCTATGGAGAATGGAAGAGTCAATCTGGGGAGAGAATGCAAAATGTGGAAAAGAAGAGGGATAAAGAGGGTCTAATTAAAATGAGGGGAAAAAGAGAATAGAGTAGATAACTGAAGGCATCCCAAGGTTGTTTTGGGAGTAGGGATTGTACAATTCCAGAGGATGGGGATCAGCACACAGCACAACCACCAAAAGAATCAAAGTTGCTAATAAAAATAAACAGGAAATAAAACAAGCAAAAAAAAAAAAACAGCAGTAGAAGAACATACTCCACCTTTGTCCATCCCAAATCCATTAATTATTCACATTCAAATCTGGGAAGGTAGCTATCTGCTGTGAGGTGAGAGATTAATTGCCAACTCGCCAGTGACTAACACTGCCTTTGTACTGCTGTTTTAAACTTGTTAATCAAATTCTATGTCAGCAGTGCTGGAAAAATGTATATTTGGGGTAAAGTCAGTCTGAAATGTTCTTATTGATATTTGGGGGGAATACATATCCCAATACGAGCATGATATTCTTGCAATTCCTTCTCTGGACCCAAAGAATAGCATCAGAAGGAATATCTATTCTTCCAATTAATGTGACAGTATGCTTTATGGACCAGTCTTACCAGCACTCAGATGCAGACATTTCTGAGGAAGAATCAAGGAGCTCTTAGCAGACCTCCTTATAACTTTAAAGTAGCAATGGGGCATCATCCTTTTCTATTGAAAATTGTGGAGTGCAATGGGTAATATTTCTTTGGGTTCTGACAATTAAGTGTAAACCCTCAGGAAAACAATACAATAATCAGGAATAAAATTTTAAAAATCTAGATCTTAAGATGCATTCATTTAAAATGTTCATGGGGGAGTGTGAGGTACAAATTGTTGGGTATAAGATAGGCTCAAGGATGTATTGTACAACAGTTTGCAATGACTGTAAATGGAAAGTGACCTTTAAAAATTATATAAAAATTATAACCTAAACAATAAAATAAGAAAGAGCCAAAAAACCCAAAATAAATAAATAAGTTTTTACAATTGCATAAGAACCAAGAAGTATAAAATTCTCACTTTGACCCAATCAAAAAATGAGGTTAATAAATTCTTCTTTCTCTCTCTAGCCCTCTCCACTCCATTTCCCAGCTAAAATTTTCATCTGTATCCCTGACTTATCATCTAGTTCTAATTCTTCTTTAAAAAAAAACAACAAAACAAAGAATTAACAGTTAAAAGAGGCAAGTTCCAAGGTTGGCATATTTTAGTCATAGCAAGAAATAATATTCTTTCACATAAGTAATATGCCATGTCTTTCTGATGCATATATCCTATAGGGGTCTCTAATCAGAACATTTAATTTATAGAAAACAGACGGCTGTAGCTTTCCTACCAGCTTCTGTTTGTTATGATCAATCTGAAGCCAGAGATATTTCCCTTAGTGAGGCTAAAAAACTAGAGAGAGGATGTAGAAAGAGAAAGACTTAGCTATAGGAATAAATCCTGAGACGTTATCATTCGCTTGTCTAAAAAGTCTGGTCTGTAGCCTCAGAAAGATGATCAGTTGTTTGCCCCAAATGACATAAATCAAGCGTGAAAGTGGGTTTTGTACATGTTTCAATAGACTCCACAGTCCAACTGATCCTCCCATTTCTGTGCCGGTTGCTGATTGTAAATCATCAGCTCTCCATGTAGCTAGGTTTTGTGGATGAACTACCAGGCAGCTCTGGCTCTCTCTGGGGCTGTAACATTCTGCCATAAGGAGTTGGCAGTGTGACCACAGTCAAAGAAAAATCAGGACAAAATGATTCACACAAAGGAGATGATATACACCTCCACGGTTCAAGTTGATGGCTAATTACAAGAGGTAAAAGATAAAAAATCAAAAATGTTATAATAATCCTAACAGTTGCAAGCATGTTTCACTTTCGTGAAACACTTCCATATAATAAGATGATGAATAAAGCTTCAGAGTCAAACAGATCAGGGTTAGAGCGCCTTTCTGCCACATCTTATTAGCTGTACGTATAATTTGAGGCATCAGAAGTTACTAATTTCCCTGAGTCTCAGTTTTCTCATCCATAAAATGAAACAAAACAAAATAAAAATTAAAAAACAGAAGAGCCATGTGCTAATCTGACAGTTAACTGATGTGATTAATGTAACACCATTAGCACATATTAAGATTGAAATAAAATCGTGGCTATTGTTAGTTCCAGCTCCATAACAAAAATTGTGCACTATTCTTATGTCATTTTTTTTATAGGAGAACCAACTGCAAGAGTAAGAGTTAGACTGAGGTTCAAGCAAAAGAACAATGCAGGAAAGTACAGTGGAAAGAACACTGACTTTAGGAGCAGATCTGATTATCAACCCAGGCTCCACCACTTACTCAACTGTGAGCAGGTCAATTTGTCTCTTTGAATTCCTCTTGTGCAAACTGCCAATAAGGACAACCGTGAAGGGTTATTAAGAAGAGTTTGCACCATGTGTGCAAAGCACACAAACATAATATCTGGCACACAGGATTATTATGTGCAAAAAGTGTTATTGAAATGGAAAATTTATCTTTGAGGTTGAAAAACAAGGCAGTTCCTAACAGTAATAATAATTATAACATCTTACATTATTATTACACTTATCATTTCAAGAATCATCTATCTCAAGCACTTTTTGAACCAGGTAGGGCAGGAATTATACCCATTCTCAAGATGAGGAAAATAAAGCACTCTAACATTTTTTTAAAGCTGTGTTTGTGTGTGTGTGTGTGTATGTGTGTGTGTGTGTGTGTGAGAGAGAGAGAGAGAGAGAGAGAGAGTCGCATTAATGGATAATTATATTTTAAAGAAGTTGGAAAATCTCCAACAGTGACTGATGTTATTTAAAATGAAGAATGCTGAGAAGTGAAAAATGTTTTGAATCCTATGAGCCTTCAGTGTCTCTGCTTTTCCACTTCCACATATTTATGATTGAATCACTATTGTTTGATGAGCCATTTCATCCTAAGTGGCACTACTGAAGAGATTAATGAGTCAGGAGACCTGGTGAGTTAAATTAACATTTTTAAAGTTAAAATTTATCCAGATTAATAATAATTAAGCCCACAAAATATGCCAGGGCAACACCACCAAGATTAATCCTATCCCACTATAAAAATAGTTCACTTTGTATACTTGAATTAGTCATGAAAAGGTCTGTCTCTGAACACCAACTACAGTAATTGTTTAGAGCTGCAATTATTGCTCAGAAATACAAGTTTAAAGTTTCAAACATAATGGAATGCTAGATAAAAAGCACACCACTTATTAGGAGTAAGAATGAAAATGTATGTACTGAATGAATAAAAACTCATATTTGAGGCAATAACAAATTCTTAAAACATTCAAGCCTTTTAATTTACTGTTTTGGAGACTAGGTAATTGGACAAATCCTATTTAAACTTTGTCCAATCATTGCAGGAGTAAGAATTTCAATGTGTACAGTAATTCTGGAAAGTATATTTCCTTCATTTAGACTTGGTCTTGCTTTATGACTATATCAGCATCATTGAACACATGCTGCTCTTAAAATGTCCAAACCCAGTACTTTCAAGGTGTTTTTATTTCGAGGTGGAAAAGAATCAGCTCATTAAGAAAAACTTCTACTATCTCCCTAAGCATCTCTCTTTCTCAATTCTCTCACTTTAATTAATTTTGTCATCACTATACCACCTCTGCCCCACATGTGTACTGTCTCCCCTTAACTTTATAATCTTGACTGGTCATGTCCATTAAGGTAGACAGACATGGATTCTGAAATGTATTAAGGAGGGGGCACAAAGAAATAAATATATAAAAATTATCAAAACATCTTGTGCTTATGCTTGGGTTACCAACTTCAGAGTTTACGGCCGCCTCAACAGAGGAATTTTCTCTTGGACATCTTTACACCTTCTTATAGCAAAAACAAAACATGAGTCAGAACCCCACTTGCATCCATTTTATGGTCTTGTTTCCAAATCCCATAGCCTATCCCATAAATTATATTCGGGGAATACTCTAGGTGACTAGTTCTGGGAATATTCTTGTCTTCTAGTTGTCAATTGCAGTTTACCAACAGGAAACAATCCTAGCCTTAGAGCAATTTTATACTAAATGATGCTGTAAAGCAGATGAATACACAGAGCAAATAGCAGATCCCAAGACAAGATTTATCTGTATGGCATAAGCATTGTTACTCTCATAACACCATAGCCAAGGAAAGAGTTCCTAAATCAATTAAATACTCGTTGCTTTCTTAGGGAGGCATCATGCCAAGAATTAATTCGAGTCATTCATTAACCTAACTAGCCAGCAATATGTGTGGGTGTGAGTGTGGGTATGTATGTGTGTCCAGAAAAAAACTTTAACTTTCTTTCCCCAATTATTCTCATTTCATTTATATAATAGCTGGAGTAGAAATGGAGTAAGAAAACTTACTAATAGAAACTTAGTAAGTAAGTACTTACCATTATTAAGTACTTATTATTAAGTACTATTAGTAAGTACTTACTAAATAGTAAGTACTTACTATTAGTAAGTAAGAAAACTTACTAATAGAAACTTAGATTTTATGTGAAAAGAATAAAGGAGAGAATAGGTAGAGGAGTTATTCTGAGAAAAAGGAAGGAGCTCTGGAGTCAGAAGACCCCTGTTTGAGTTCTGTTTCCACCACTTATTATGTGCGTGTTTATATATGACACCATTTATTTTGAAAATTCAAAGGTGATAGTTCTAGTCTGAATCAATGCCCATCAACCAGATGCTCTCTTTTAGAAGTGGTGAAGGAGGGAGGATTTTGAAGTCACAGATAATCTGCATTTAGAAACTATACATCCGTGCACAACTCACTTAACGTCCTGAGCCTCCATTACTTCACCAACTAAGCAGGAAAATGCAACACATCACTTCAGAGTGTTACTAAGAATGAGATGAGATTAGGTACATACAATTATTTTCAAGGAATGAAAGATCAATAAATATCCACTGCTTTTCCTTTTTCATTTCTCAGTGTAACATATTAGTATATTTAGATGATTTTGTCTTCATTAAGAATTGTTATCACAAAAACTGATATCAATTAAATTGGAAAAATGAGGAAAAGTGTCTGTGTTTCTTTTGTATTTCCCAGATGGCTGAACACAATGCTAAACACATACCAGATGCATTTAGGGGAAAGTGTACCTGTCTGGGGGACAAAAATCCGACTTTGTATTCAAGTTCTGCTACTACTGGCCTCAGTCACCTTTGACAAATTACTTACCCTCTCTGCACATATGTGGAGTGAGGGGGTTAGCATGCATGATCTCTAAGGCTTCTTCCAGCTATATTCTCTCATTATCTCATATCTATTTGCTCACTGATAGATTGTCTTCATTCTTTGTTCTAAGGATTGATACTGTTGTTGCTTTTTAATGTATTGATAGACCACTAAAAAAGGAAGTTACATAAACATACCAACACATGTTGATTATAAAAGCATCCACACACAAACAATTTAACTAAATATTGAACAAAACTGAGTAGGAGTTGTTTGGTAGCCATTAGTGGCGATTTTATTCATGTAATCTACAATGGAGCTGAAATTGACAAATAGTTGTAATCTGTTACTCCATAATAGAACACATGAAACAATTCTTTAAAAGCCTGAGAAAGCAGATATATTTAGAGCAGATATAGTTCTTAGATGTTGTCATAAAATTATATAATACGCTGAGAAGAAATATACACACAGGCAGTCCAGAGAAGGTCTATAGTTGACTTATATGTCTTCTGCCAGTATTAGAGATATAGTGATTTCCAAACAGTAAAAATTTTTATCTAAAATGATAATAATATCAAATTTCAATAATAAAATCTCCAAGCAAAAGTGTACGTGTTCCATAACAAATGATAAAACTCCTAATTGGTAGGTTTATCTAATTATCAACTTGAAGCAAGTAGATTTCCAAAATGTTGACAAAATAAAATTCAATAATAATTATTTTTAGATTTGATTTTTTGAAGGACACTAATATTATCCCCAATTTAAAATGCAAGCTCATTTAAAATAGCTGGAGACAAGAGGAATTTGATGCAAGGTTGGTGAGGTAAATGACATTTTTTCTAGACCTACTCTATGTGAATCATCATGCTGTGTAATTTTACATACTTCATATCAAATCATTACAAACTATGAAGAAGGTAATACTGTCTTTGTAGTATATATGAGGAAACAGACCCCATAAATATCAAGTGACTTGTGTTAATCACAGATCCAGTGAAAGTGATCTGGCATAGAAACTCATACTTATCTTGCTCTAGACCAGAGTTGGTGCAGAAACTCATACTTATCTTGCTCTAGACCAGTTTGTACTTCTTTTTTGTATTACATCTAACTACCTAGAAGTGCACCATTCAGACCTCGACACGAGAAAACTGCCTCCAGTTGTGGCACCTTCAGATCAGCTGCAGGATTCACATTGACCTTGTCTTCCCAGGGCTGCTCCAAGCCAATGACTGAGCAAAGTGAGGCTATCAAAGGCAAAACAGACTTGCACCTTCTGAAATGGGCCATCTTTGCTCCAGGCCTCCCCATCTGTCTGGCTGAGACTTTCTTAGTGTGACATTCCATTTGAGGCATGGTTCTTCATACTCCTTCCCTTGCTCTTTTCTTGAATGTCAGACTCACTTTGTGGTCTTGAAAGCTCTTTCCACCCACTGTTTCTTCTCCCCTTTATCATTCATAGGCATTTCTACCAATAAATATCTTGCATATCAAATTGCCTTTTGTTCTCAGCTTTTTAGAGGACCCAAACTGACACTCCTGGTACAGAAAGGTCTGAGAAAGCAGGTAGTGTAATGAGATTTTCAGACCCTATCACTCCCAACCCATTTGGCAGGAAGAGCTTCATATATTGTGGAATATGGGTCAAGGAGAGTCCCTGGCCCAAGTCTTGGACTCACTGCTGAAGATTGCAGCGGTGGTAACCTGCAAAACAGCCTGGTAGAGGGATATGCTCTTGCCTGTGAGATTACTCAGGCACTGGAAAAGTGTGGGAGCAACAATACCTAAAAGGATGGCAGAGTGGGCTGATTCCTATTAAATTGTATTGACCTTGGATAGAGGAAGAATGAAAAACTGAGGGTGGTTAAGAAATAGTTAAAGGGCTAAATGTGAGGGCGAGAGGGCCTCTTTGGTAGCATAGAAAGAGGCCCTTATTTCTCACAGTGGAATAGCAGGCACAGCTGATAGCAAATACAAGAGTTCATAGTTGGAAGCACAGAGCTCCCAAGACAAATAAACGCTCAGACCCAGTAGATCTGTTATGCTGATTTGGGAAACTGATATATGGAACAAGGACATCTGGAGAGGAATCTCTTAAGAAATTTGGCTTTGCAGAGTCCCTTCAACCATCTGAGTTTGAAGACATGGCCCACCCCCTCAATTAGGATGTACCCTAATACTTCCCCTGTTCAGAAAGATGTTTCAGAGCCCTCTTCTTCTTAAGGCAATAAGTCCTGCTCTCAGGAATTGCTGCTGCTTCATCTCCCATTTGCCAGGCCAATAACTAGGGTTACATTCCAATGTAAATTGGCTAGGGATTTGCTGGGCCTGATAACCAAGGAAAGAGACTGCACTCTAAAGAGGCTCTAGGAATTAGCTGATATACACCAGCAAGAGCCAGAGGAGAATCCCTGGCATTAGATTTTGAGGGTGATTGATCAAATGAGGCCAGAAGATATGACTGAATTTGTAGACTTGTCCTTAGGACATAGGATTTAATGCTCTGGCAAGGACCATGGGTAATGGACATATTCACTGGTAAGGTGGTCCTTAGAAGCCTGGAAAAAAGAAAACCAAACAAAAACAAATGGCCAGTGCTCAGTGAAGTGTGAGTGTCTGTAAGACAGAAAAGGAATGAATGAAAAAGACTGTTTGTGTAGGCATGCTGGAATGGGTATATTAAGTGAGTCTATAATACCCACCAGAGGATTCTCTTCTCCTATGGGAAGGCCTAAAGGACACATAATTCAGCCTGGCCATTATGAATGCACTGGTGAGAGGGACACACAAATCATTAAGAAGTTCAATGTTGGCTCTCCTCCACAGGTCAAGGTTCATGGTAGAAGAGGTGGACAGAGGGCTGGGCCTGTTAATAGCCAAGGGAGCAATGGGGGTTGCACCAAATGCCAAGTATATCAATCCAAATTATATGCTCTTACATGTGGGAAATAACAACAGAATGATTCCGTGGCCCCATTTACTATCACTCCTGATGACCTACTGGGGACCTTTGTGCTTTGTCTTTCCCAGTCTCTCAGTGTTGGGCTCTTTTGGGTTAGAGTTATGGCCCCTAAAGGGGGAATGTTCTTTCCATGGGCCGAAGCAAGTGCCCATTAAACTACAAGCTTCTGTGAAGGCACTTGGATTTATTCTGTAGACAAGAAGACAAGACACCACTTTGACTGGCAGGGATAATTGGTCCTGGTTGGCAAGAGGAAGTGGGGTTGCTGATCTACAGTGCAGGCATGGAGGAGGAATACGTGTGGAACCCAAGTGGACTACTGGGTGCCTCTGGTTCTTGCCCAATATTAATGATGAATGGACCCATGCAACAAATAAAGCCTGAAACATGCAAACGTTCTAGAAGCTTAGAACACTCAGGGATAACACCGTCAGATAAGCCACCAAGACCTGCTGAAGTGATAGCTGAGAATGAAGAAGGTTTTCAATGGACAGTGTAGGAGGGAAATAATAAATCATGGTTGCCCTGAGTCTGTAACTGCAATGAACTGTAGTTGATTCCACTCTCTCCCTTCTTTAAGGTTTCTTTTCAGTAGGAGAAGCCCACAGCAACCACAGAAGAGTTGCTCCCCTAAAGCGGATGGAGAAGTGAGTAGACTATGGCTGCCTTGGGAGTGTGCCTTTCATGAAAAAACTGCTGTGAGTAATCAGCAGTGAGTTGACAGCCTCCAGGGCCACAATTTCCAGATCCACAGCCGACGTCAAAAGAAAAGTCACACTCTTCCAAGGCAGCTCTCACTCAATGACTGAGCCTGAAGAGGGCACTAGAGCTGGGTCAGTCCTGCCCCGCATGATTCTCATTAATGGGAAGTATTTCTTTGGAGGCTACCCAATGGCTTGGCTGAGATGTTCTCTCAGGGCCATGGCAGTTGGGGCTCTTCCTACCCAAACCCCTTCTTCCGCTCACTCCTTCCACAGATGCCAGATCCAATTTGTGGTATGAAGGTTCTCCTGCATCTTTCTGCCCCCTCTCCCCATTCTCCTTCAGAGGTGTTTCGCTTTGACAAATTCCTTATAAATCTGATTCTTTCTGACATCCAATTCTTGGATTTTCCAAACAGATAAAAACCGCCTCAAGGAGCAAAACATTTCTAAAGTCCCATAAAAATCTGGTTTGTATAAAATGTTCTTGATTTTCAGTTAAATTTTTTGACCACAGAGGAAAAAGTAAAGACAATCTCTATATATTGGAGTCTAGTTATTCAGAAAACCCTTAATATTTTAGACATACCCAGTGAAACTTCAAATATATCCTCAAATTCATATCATAGAAACTTTTATAGAGTCTAGATTTATTCTATTAAAATTCATATTTCCATTAAAATTATCTGCTTCTTCTGTATATATTTCTCTTCATAAATTAGCTGTCTTTTCATCTTTCCCTAAGGTTTTTTTTGTCCTTTCAATTCTGACATATATTTCCCTCCAATTTTTTGTTGTTGTTATTGTTGTTGTTTTTTTGCCACTTCACTGGAAAAGCTGGGGAAGTGAAATTAAGCAGAACAAAGCCACATTTGAGGTCTGCATGCTGGATATTCAACTGGATTTGCTCATTATTTAATTATTTTACACATCACCCTTATAGATCACTTACTTCATATTAGCTCTTCATCAAAACTGCAAGGACTTTTAGGGTTGCTCTGAAAGAATCAAAACTTTTCAGTGTTCATACCTTAAATACTAAGTTTCTGCTATATGTATCAGATTAAAACAGAAAGCAAATAAAATCTCTATAATATGAGGTAGATGATGTCACATAATCTTTTCATTTGGATAACAACAGAGGGTGATGCAAACTATAACAAATTATAGACTTATTACTAGAACTTAGATAGATTTAGGACTCCAAAAGATTCTTTAACTTTCAACAAGTCCTATATTCAAATACGTTGATTATGGAGGTACGTTCTTTGTGCAATCATGGGACTTTCCAAGGAAAGTATGGGTCTACTTCTTGGTGTATCTTGTTTTCTTTCTTTCATTGCTAATGAACTCAAACAGCAGCATCAATTTGTTTTTTCCTAAGGAAGGTACAGGATAAGCTAGCATTATTGCTGAAAGCATTTTTATTATTTTTTAAAATTTATTTTACTGAAGTATGGTTGACTTACAATACTGTGTTATTTTTGGCTGTACAGCAAAGTGATTCTATTACATACACACACAAATACACACACACATATATACATATATGTATATATATATTCCTTTTATATATATATATATATATATATATATATATATATATATATATATATATATTCTTCTTCATATTCTTTTTCATTGTGGCTTATCACAGCATATTGAATATCCCTGTGCTATACAGTAAGACCTTGCTGTTTTCCCATTCTATATGTAATAGTTGCATCTGAAAGCATTTTTAAATGTTGGAATTAAGCTTAGCCATAATTTGCATAAAAGCCTCAGAAGCGTGGAACACCTCATGCAAAGGAACCTAATTTCTTTAAATAAAGAAGAAATCAGAATAGAAGCATAAATTACAATGTGTCAGGCAGTGCTGTATCTATAATTAGCCCAGGTATTAAATGTCTTTCTTAAGATAAAAATACACAGATTCTTAAGTCATTTAAACTAACCATCTGTTTGCTTAGTACTTATTATAGTTCTCCAGATTTTGTACAATTATTGGTGTTAGTATTACCTTTCAGAAGATTATATTACTTTTGACTACAAGGTGGAAAATAACTAATTTGAGAAGCATCTATCTAGTGTGTATTATGTGCAATAAACTGTCTGGTGGGACTTCCCTGGTGGTGCAGTGGTTAAGAATCTGCATGTCAATGCAGGGGACATGGGTTCAATCCCTGGTCCAGGAAGATACCACATGCCACAGAGCAACTAAGCCCGTGCACCACAAATACTGACCCCGCGTGCCACAACTACTAAAGCCCGTGTACCTTAGAGCCCACGTGCTGCAACTACTGAGCCCACGTGCCACAACTACTGAAGCCCACGTGCCTAGAGCCCATGCTCCACAACAAAAGAAGCCACCACTATGAGAAGCCCGCGCACTGCAACAAAGAGTAGCTCCCGCTCGCTGCAACTAGAGAAAGTCTGCGTGCAGCAATGAAGACCCAACGCAGCCAAAATAAATAAATAAAATTAAAAAACTAAATTGTCTCAGAATAATATAATTAAAATGAGATTAATTTGGTCCTAATTTTAAAGTCCTTAAAGATTTGCCTCTAGGATAGCAAAGATGTCAAAGCTTTAGAATGATGTAAAAACGTCCAACTGTCCTTGCTGGCTTTGTAAAGACTTGGAAACCTTTTTTTGTTGCTATTGTTAATGATGTAAGAGGATTTCTAAATGGATTTGGGAAAAAGGAGAGGCAAAGAAGTAGAGAAGAAAAGCAAGGCAAGCTTACTGAATGTCTATTACATACCAGGCATTGAATTATGTGTTTTCACAAATATTATCTCCTTTAATCCTTCCAGTAGCAGCTTGATATAATTATAATTGCTCCATTTTATAGCTGTGGACACTTGGATTTAGCAAGGTTAAGTGATTTGGGCAAAGGGCTGATAAGTGGCCCAAATGGGATTCAGATATTTCAGATATTGAAGTCTATTCTTTTTACATAAACCGAGATAAGCTACATGACTTCTTATAATGCTCTCCAGTCCCAGGATTCTATAATGAAGTTTGACATACAGCTACTGGTCTAGAAAAATGATGTACATCATTTAACAACAGTAAGAACACTGGATTAATGCTCTTTCTGGTGAGAGTCAGTTAAGACATACGATTTGTCCTGTGCTCTAGCCCTACCAGGCTACTACTCTGCCATGTGGTAGTCACTCTGAAATGTCATTTGAATGAATGAGTCCCAGAACTTCGATTCCTCTGTGCCTTTATTTATGCCAGTACCCCTTCTCTTATGTTTATTTTCTTGTGAAATCCCCCTTTACATTAAGGTTACAGTCTTCAAAGTCCAATTCAACTACTGTTTATTCAAGGAAGACATTTGAAAGTCCCTACACAAAATTATCCATTCCTCCCCTTTGGTTTACTTCTGTGCAAGGCGATTCTTGATGATTTCCAATGATCCCTGCTTCCTGATATGTTTGCTGTTGTGTAATCTCCTCCCCTTGCAAGTGTGCTGGACCCAGTGACTTGCTTCAAGTGAACAGCATACAGCAGAAGTGGTGGGATGTCATTTCTGAGATTAGGTTACAAAAATATTGTGCCTTCCGTCTTGCTAACCAACTCTCACTCTTTCTGTCAGACCCCTAACTCCGGGGGAAGCAAACTGCTATGTTATGAGTAGTCCTATGGAGAGAGCAACACAGGATGGAACTGATGTCTTCAATCATTGGCACAAGAGGACCTGAGACCCTCAATTTTATGGCCCATAAGTCACAAACACGTGAGTAAACTTAGAAGTGGTTTCTCCCCAGTTAAGCCTTGATACAACTACAGCTCCAGCCAATACCTTGATATCAGGCTTGTGAGAGCCCTTGAGCCACAGGAGGCAGCTAAGCCATGTCTGGATTCCTGATTCACAGAAATTATGAGATAATAAATGTTTGCATTTGTAAGCCACTAAATTTGGGGATAACTTGTTCCATAAAAATAAATAACCAGTATAATCTTTATTTTAGCACTTACCATAATCTGACTTGCCTGATACTATTAGAGTCTTTCTTAAGATTTAAAGGATTTGACTCACATGGGCAGAAATTTTTTCTGGCCCACACTAAATATCCAGTATCTAGCACACAGCAAGGAGTAAGTGATACCATCCCTACCCTAGAATCACATGCCTAGAATACTGAAACATAGGAAATGTTTACTGAGTAAAAATAAATCAGATTAGTTACAACAGAGTTTGTTCAATATGATAATATTATATACAGTGTGTGTATATAAATAATAGATTATATTTATACTTATATACAATATACACATATATAATATGAACATATTGTATATATGAATATATGCACATAAATATACACATGAATATGTGTATACATACACTATAGATACATATATTCATACATATCCATATACATAAAATAGTACTAGCAAAGCATATACCAAAATAGTACAATATCTGAATGGTGTAATTATACATGTATTATTTTTTTCTTTGCATTTTTGTAGTTCTCAAATTTGGGGGTTGAATACATACCACTTTTATACTGCGGAAAAAATCATACTTGAAAATTAAGACTAGACGAGACCAGCCTCTGCCTGGCAGCAAGGGCTAGAGTTCTGTGGATGGAAGACATTATCATTCCCAACTCAAATCCTGTCTGACATGAAAGACTCTCACTGCGCTGGGTGGGCAGCCCAAGGACTGCCAGGCAGAGGGATGCAGATGTTGCTGTCTATCACACAGGACACCCTAACAACAGTCTGCTTGTACTTTTAGTCCATGTGATTTGGGTTTATGTGTCCCTCTACCTTGAAGGATTTTTCCCCCATATCTTTTTTTTTTTTTTTTGCGGTACGCGGGCCCCTCACTGCTGTGGCCTCTCCCGTTGCGGAGCACAGGCTCCGGACGCGCAGGCCCAGCGGCCATGGCTCACGGGCCCAGCCGCTCCGCGGCATGTGGGATCTTCCCAGACCGGGGCACGAACCCATGTCCCCTGCATCGGTAGGCGGACTCTCAACCACTGCGCCACCAGGGAAGCCCTCCCCCATATCTTTAAAACTGTAATGCTAGCAAGAATTAAGGAGTGAATAAACTCCCTAACATGTATGTCTGTTTTGGGGGAAATTCAACGTTCATGCAGGATACAGAGTTGTCTCTAATTCAATCACAGTGGCTCAGTATATGTTATGTATTTATTTTCATCCCCACCTTATCTCTCTGGAATCTGATCCTTTTTCTTTATAATGTGTGCTCTAAAGACAATTTTTCTCTTATCTTCTAAGATCCCAAATATTTAAGTGGATTCCTTGAGGTATCAACAGCCATTGCAAATCCTGAATATTCTAGGAAAGGGTAGCATGCAATCAAATCTCTGATTTATTAAATAAAGGAAAAAAAGGATACAATAGATAAATAAGGAATAAATTCAATAATTTTTTAGAAAGAAAAGAAAGATCTTTTAATATGCTAACATACAGTGTTCTATAGAATTTTATGTTATTTGATGCCTTTTTCACTTATGGAAAACTATATATGTTGGAACTATTATTATAAATTCTGATGCCTAGTATGCAAGTAGTTTCCTCGTTTGTACCTAAAAAGCCTCGTGAATATATAACTAGATTAGAATAAAATTGCATTAATGGTAGTAATACAGGTCATTTAATTATGGCTTCTGTAAATAACATATACAAGATCTGTTCTGGATTGTTAGGGCGGAACTTCCTTCCATGGACATAGCCATTCATTTAATGGATATTCTGGGAATGACAACCACGTGCAGAGTACTACTCTGAAACCCTGGAGACCCCTCAGTGAACAAGATAAAACTCCTCCCAACATGGGGCTCACATTCTGATGAGAGAAGACAGACAGCAATCAAGTCAAAAATATTACATGATCTAGAAACAGATGTTTTGTAGAAACAAAATAGGGAATCAAGGTGAAAAGGATTCAATGATGGGTTGTACATTAGCTGGGTGAGTTGGAGGAGGTCTCTTTGCTAAGATGTGGAGCTGAGACCTGTTTGATGTGGAGGAACCAACGATGCAAAGATCTCAGACAAGGTATCCAAGGCAGACAAACCAGCATGTGCAACAACCCTATTTAAGGAATGACTTTGGGGTATCTGAAGGGTTGAAAGAAGGCTCTTACATTTGAACTTAGTGGAGAGGTAACAAGTTGCAGACAATGAGGTCACGGCGGGTGTGTGTGTGTGTGTGTGTGTGTGTGTGTGTGTCACGACTGTTTATATAGATGACTGTAGAGGCCATGATAAGATGCTTGGATGTTGTCTTAATAGCAGGAGGGATTCATCAGGGAGAGTATCAAAGAAAATAATATCATAGTCTTACTTAGGCTTTAGGAAGGTATCCCAGCTGTTATACAGAAAAAAAGGACTATAAGAGGATAAGGGTGGAGATAAGGCATCCAGTTACGAAAGTCTTATGCTTTAATTACAAAATGTTTGTATTACATTGAATTACGAGTAAAAACTAAAATGCATACTGATATTCATTGCCCGCAAATGTTCACATGATATTTTTAGTTATATTTTCTTTGTTCATATTTTGACTTTCACTGTTGACTAATAGTATTTACAGAGAATGTTCATATATCCTCATAGAACAGAATTCCCCATGACAGGAGTGTAAACAATGAAGCACTTAATTCCCACCAATATATATCGGAACAAGCTGAGGACAGATAAGTCAGCTGATTTAGGGGCAGTTTCTAGAACCAGTTACAATGAGCTACTGGGACCAGAACACAGGGCACCTGACTCCCAGCCTAATGACCCCTCCAAATACTGTCCTGTTTTATCTATAATTAGAAATAGCTCAGAGGCTCTTTCTAAATAAAACAATATCTGATCCTAACCTTTCCATTATATTATGTTTCCATCTGTTCTTCTTGACAATTATAGATTTTTTTTTTTTTTTGCGGTACGCAGGCCTCTCACTGTTGTGGCCTCTCCCGCCACAGAGCACAGGCTCCAGAAGTGCAGGCTCCGCGCCCTGGCCCACGGGCCCAGCCGCTCCGTGGCATGTGGGATCTTCCCAGACCGGGGCACGAACCCATGCCCCCCTCATTGGCAGGCGGACTCCCAACCACTGCACAACCAGGGAAGCCCGACAATTATAGATCTTGAAATATTTCCTGTGGCTTAGAACATCTTCCCAGAATTCGGGTTTCAGGTTTCTTTGGCAACTTTTTCTCCTGACTCAGTGAAAGCTGGACAAATTCAGAAGCCCAATTTTAAGAATAAAAGGGGAGTCTCGTTGGTTTCTAAATCACTTGGCAAACAGAACCTTTGTCTTCAGCAGTGGTACATCTGTGCTCTTCGGATAGATGAATTTTCCCTGGATACCACTAACTACTTCACCAAAAAGTGGTGGTTCCTGAAATTCCACTCCCTGGAACCCAACTCCCTTCTAAAGAAATATCACCATACCATCTCCTTGATCCTCTTTTAATCTCTACCATTCCACACCCCCTCCTTAACAAAGGGCTTCCTACATTATAGGAAGTAGCTCCCTGATTTAACACAAGGCAGGCACAAGCAATAGCAGTGAAGTTCCTATGGGAAATATAAATATTTTTCCAAAGGTCTTAATTGAGGTGTGCCAGAACTAATGCCTCCTCATACAGGTGAACATTCTCTGAGAGAAAGAGTAACAGCAGATGATACCTCAGCATGTCAGCAAGTATCACAGGCATTTAAAGAAGAGTTTTGCTATTTCCCAGAAGGTGGAAAGGGCTCATACATGAGTATATGTGTTTAGAAATCCAAGAAGATGGCTGGACCAAAAATATCTATAGAAAAACAGTGGAATTAAATTAAACTGAAGTTTAGTGCTTAATACAACATCTTTGGGGAAGACTGGAAAGGGAAGAACAGACCCAGGTTATAATATGAGGGCCCATTTATCATAATAGATGGTATAGACTTGGTTTGGGGTATGAGACAAAAGCCCGGCTATATAAATAGGGATGTTGAGCTAAAATGTTGACAATCAATCTCTTCCATACAGAGTCAGGATTGGTCCTAGAATTGGGACAAGAATGCTTGAGATGGGAATGATACAGTGTAGGAAAATCTGAGACTTCTTCTCGTTAACATAAGAGCTGATCAGCTTTCAAAAAGACACTCTAGTTGCAAATAATAGTTGCTGTTATAATAGCATTTTACATTCAACAAGTGAGGTGACTACTGAAAATGAAATGGTTATAAATCTTTTTGCAAATGGATAATAGCCCTCATTGCAGTCTATCCACATTCATTTGTTCTTCTACAAAAATATGTTCACTAAAATCCAGTCTGAAAACAGGGAATATTTGTTAGATTTGAATTTATTTGTTAGATTAGTTAAGGTAAAATAAAATAATAGTCTCAAAGGTGACTATTCGAGCCTTAAGCCTTGGGACTGACGATTCAGAAGACTAGCACTCCACTAATTTTTAGCTCTAAGCTGAGCAAGTCACTTAACTATATCCGGGTTTTATTTCTTCATCTTTAAGATGTTAAAGAGAATGATAAGATTTCCAGAGTTCTTCGTGCAGTGATATTTTATATAACTATGGACCTACAAAGACAAAATCCACAGGTGTTTTCTAGATCATGAGGATTTTCTTTAATGTTCTCTATCTTTTTAAAAATGCTTTAGCTTTATTTGTTCCACCATTATAGACCCTCTGACCATAGGATAGTAATTGCTATTCTCTACACCTTCTAGAAATAGTCATGCCTCCATGACTTTGCATATGATCTTCCCTTGGCCTAACAAGTCTGTCCTCACTCCATCAGTCTTAGAAAATACCTGTTTCTTCTTCCAGACTCAGCTCCAGCATTGACTCCACAGGAAAACCTTTTCAGACATTTGTTCCACTCAGGGTTGAGTTCAATGCCCCTCTTCTGATTTCCCCACAAATCCTAAACCATCCAGATTATAGTAAATTCAGTAAATAACTGCTTTGGTTGTCCATTTACCTAACACACTAGGAGACTTAGCCCAGGCCATGACATATGGAAGGTTTGCAATAAATAGTTTGACAGAGGACAAATTGCCACACACTAGTTATGTTACTGGGGCAAGAGAGACCCTCTTTAAGCTTCAGTTTTCCCCTTTGTATAATGGAACCATACAGTCATTGGGGTGTTGCAAGAATTAACTGTGACAATGGACATGTATGTAAACTATTTGGTACGAAGTCAGTACATTATAAATGCTCAGTGAAGAGCGACCACAGTTAATGGTTAGGTTTCTGAATGATCCTATCTGAATTTATGAGATTAGGCTACTGTGTTAATGTATCTCAGTAATTTACTAACACGGCAATGTGTACAGCTGTAAACAGAGAGTAACTGAGTGTGAGAAACTACATGTGCAATATAAAACATAAAATATCATTTTTGTACTTGAACTATGTTGAAAAAAAATTACTCTCTCCAGTGAAGTAAGTGTAGTTCAACTGATTCCACTGTATCTGTCTCAGATGACAATTCCCTCCATCTTTACCTATCCAAATAAAAGCCTTTTTATTTACTTTCAATAAAGGGGATAACTCGAAAGCAGACCAAAGCAATCTCTGACTGCAGTTGTTGGGAACTATTGGCAAGCCAGAGTAATGAAGTCAGGGTTTAAAACAGTATGAAATGGACCCTAAAAACCTGACATAAAAAACAGGCATAACAGTCACTAATGTGTCATAAGTTTATGTGATTATCATGCTGCTCAGAGAGACAATGTTTCTGGATCCATCTAGAGGTGATATCAGGAAGCAATCTGATCTGAGGGGAGGCAGTGGTCAGGCTCTCCTATATGCATCAGAGCCAGGGACAAGTGCACAAACGCAAACCCAAATGCCATATGAATGAATATCTGAAAATTATAAATCAAGCTAACAATTTGTGAAATAAAAAGTGTTCAAGCCTCTCATTTATTTATTTATTTTTTTGCAGTACGTGGGCCTCTCACTGTTGTGGCCTCTCCCGTTGCAGAGCACAGGCTCCAGACGCACAGGCTCAGTGGCCATGGCTCACGGGCCCAGCCGCTCCGTGGCATATGGGATCCTCCTGGACCGGGGCACGAACCTGTGTGCCCTGCATTGGCAGGCGGACTCTCAACCACTGCGACACCAAGGAAGCCCAAGCCTCCTATCTTGACAAGTGTCCCTTCATACTAGTGTAGAAGGCCAGGTTCAAATTTAGGCTTCTTGGAAGTTTTGGAAATCAGGGCAGGAACCTGGGAAAAGGTGCAGGGAGTGTGGGGAGCTGCTGGGTCCAGCTGCTGGCTTCATCCTCCCCTTTCTCTTCGCCTTGATCTCCTTCTCAGGCCACCAGGAAATGTGTGCACAAATGTTCAGATGCCCAGCTCGCTTACTCAAGTGTCTCCCACATCTTCCTCGCCAGGCTCCTGCAAACAGCTGCTCTCAGCCACATTTACAGGCAGGTGCATGTAGAGGGGTAAGGAGGCCTGTGCTTGCCCCAGAAGGGTATGTGTCATCCTCAAGGTTCCTTGGTACCTGGAGCATTGGCTAGAAAGGAAGCATGATCTCTGTGTGGGCACATCCTATTGGCTGCAAGTCTCCTCACGCCATGGGCTGGAACCTGGTCAAAGGAGGACCAGAGAGTCTCCCTTAAAGGATGAACCCAAGGCTGAAGCCCCTGCTGTCCATATTTCAGGGTAATACCATCAGCACTTTTCAGCACATGGCATGAAAGTAAGCAAGCAAACAATACAGCTTAAGAAAATCTCAAGTTTCTAGCTCACCAGTGCATGTGTAAGTAAGAGAGAAAGAGAAAGAACATGAAATAAATACCTGTCGTAAGATGACCACCGTCCAGGTTTTCCTGGGACTGAGGTATTTCTTGGGAACTGAAAATTTGAGTGCTAAAATTAGTAAAGTCCCAGGCAAACTGGGATGCATCCATCATTTTACTTTTACAATTGCAGGGCCCCAAAATTATCTTACTAGAAAATATTTTAGGCTGCAGAAAGAGCATGTAACTAGATATAAAAAATATTTAATTTCTGATCTGAAGTTTACTACTAATTAGCTGTGTGAATTTAAGCCTCTCAATTTGGGTTTCATCTATAAAATAAAGAATTTGGTTCCCTGCAAGATTTAAGGTTGAATACTACATAAATAAGTTGACAGGACAGTTCTTATTTGGAAGCCAGAATTTTTTTTCCATCAGTGTCACACATTAGCAATCATAAGGATGACACATTTCTAGGAATAAGAAAATATTTGTAAGCTATACCACTCTCACAAGCCCTAGATGGAAAAACCTTCACACAGCAGTGGGTTCGAAATGTAGATGGACACATTGTAAATGTGGCTGTGATCAAATAGAATTATATCATGTACAAAATAGCTAACACTGAAGACAAATCACAGCTTCCCTGGCCACATTCTCATTTTCTTTTATTTTCTTCCAGTTTATTTTCCTGCTTCTGAAGGGTAAAGCAAATGACCACAGAAATCTGAACCTGGGAACGGGTCTGTTGTTTTAATTTCAAAAAGGAAAAGTGTAAGTCAAGCCAAAGGTCTTTAATAGAGGGATGAAGGAGAATAAAATACCTGTATGGATTACCAACTGCTCTCTTGGACTGAGGCTTATTAACCAGTAAAGCTTTGATCTTGAGGACAGCAGGTTTCAACACTTTACATTTTATTTCCAAATCATGGAACCAAGCTGACAGATGTGTCCAACATTCGAAGTTTGGAATCAGGATCTTCAGTCATTGTCTTACTCTCATGACTGAAATGTGTGCTCCTAGACCAGTTCTTTGTTCTAAATTTTGGTCTGGACCCTTAACCTTGAGCATTGTACTTTCTTTTGTAGGAAGTCTGTATCCCTTAATGACTACACAGGCTTCAAGGGAGCTTAGGGATACTAACTAATTGATCCCAGGAAGGGGTATCATACATCTCACCCGCATCCTGTGAATCTGCCAAAGGGAGCTTTTATGACAGCTCAACTTTCTGAAGAAGAAAGGTGCAAGGAATTTTAAAGTATAATAATTCTACACCACCAGCCAGTCCTTAACCTGACTTACTCCTTCCCCTACTTTGGTAGAATTCTTGTTCCCTTTTTTGGTCTTCTTAGTACACTTAGCATGTAACCTTAATCAGGAAAATAATCACATTGTGTTATAATTATTTGTTCCTCTGTTAAACTCCTTTGTGAGAAGGAGACAAGATTTCCTAGAGTGGAAGTCATGCCTTTGTGGGTTTCACAGCTAGTTCTGTATTTGATATCTGGTAAGTGCTCATTAAATGTTTTTGAAATCAATAAATGAGTGAATAAGTAAATAACTATAATTGAGTCTTTGAGGCTATCATCATGGTACATTAACTCTGTTTTTAGAGGTTGGGGATTTCCCCACAAATGACCTTTAATGCCAGATTAAATTCTGTAATGTAAACATGAGTGGATTTAGTTTTTTTATTCCTTAGAATGGTAAGATATTACAGAAAATCAGAGACAGATGAACACTGAGTGAGTCTGTATCACAGTGTGGCCTAGACTATGCACTTCTGACACTAAGAGAGAGGGGTATTCAGACTTTTAGAATAAGGGCAATCCAAAGCTAACATTTGCAAACTAAAGCTAAGAAAGCCAACTCCTACCTGAACTAAAGGAAAAGAAAGTGTATGGAAAACCATGCTCTCTAGTCACTGTCCTACAAGAACCTCTGTACTGCTCCATAAAGTCATAGTGCAGATGGAGGGGAAGTGCTCTATTCTCAGACTGCTCATATAGGTTACACTATAAACAGAGAATTCGGAAAGGGAAACAGCCACTATTAGTAATTATGTCAATATAACAGGGATAAACCAGGACTTTCCCAGGCAAACCTGGATACACAGTTACCCTGTAATCTTCTACAGCTCTTCATTTTATACCAGTAGTTTGGTACCAGTACAGGGTGAGGAGAGTGGAAGAAGAGAGGAAATTTGGCCCCTTAGGTGACATTTGACTAGATTTAGAGACAGTTTTGGTTGTTGTAGCTGGGGAGTTATTTGCTGTGTATTGATATCAAATAAGTAAAGACCAGAGATGTTGCTAAACATCTTACAATGTACAGCACAGCTCCTCAGGAAAAAAAAAAAAAAAAAAAAAAAAAAAAAAAAAAAAACTTATAAGGCTTGAAATGGTAGTAGCACTACTTTTCAGAGACCCTATTCTACATCTTCTAAAGCTCTCCAAAATGTTTAAGCTGCATAATCATTTATTTCCTTCCTTCCTAGTTAAGGATTTGGCTTTCTGTAATTTTTATCTCTCAACCCATCTCTCTGTCCCTTGTCTGAACTTGCTTCCCAAATATGGCGACCTGGTAAACAGGTAAGATCTAAAACAGTAGGAAAACTTTACATACATGTGGCAAAGTATTTTTGATCAGGAAATATACCTGAGCAATGGGAAGACTTTTAAAATGTCAGTTGTATTCTAAAATTCTACATCTCCTTACTTTTATTAAACCCAATTTCAGGTATTTATTGCCCAAATATTGAAGATACTTTCATAAGGGATAATATTACAATAATAATTTTTTAGTCATAAGATGACTTACTTCTCATTTTTCTACCCAAATACCATACACGTGCATGTGTGTGTGCTCACACACACACAAACACACACATCAATCTCTCCCTCCTCTCTATTTCTCACTCATATACACACACAAACACACACACAAATACACATCAAAAGAATGAAAAAGATTAGAAATAAAATCCCATTTGTGGTGGAGAGATTAACTAAGACACACCCCCACTGAAAAGATTTTCAACTCATACTTTTAAAGTGACTTTGAGAGATGGGAACAATTTTAATAATATGCATGGCAGCACAGATGCATACTTTCTATAGATATTTTACAAATATTACAAACTAATCAATAAACTCTACAAAGTGCAATTTTAATTACAGCTGTTTTAATTAGAGATGTTCATTTTGCTCATTGTGAATAACCGGCACCTGGAAGAAAACCATGATCATGGTTGGCACATGGCATGTGTTTGTTAGTGTTGTTTTTATTGTTTACTGCAGACCTATGAGACAAAAAAAGTTCCTTATCATAGAAATACCTAAAATAAATATGATCGTTTTGAAGTCATTGACTTGGTTAGACTAGAATGGATTAGATAATAGAAATACAGTAAATATTCTAGGCAAGCAGTAAAGTTGGGTTTATGGAAATGTATAGAACTTAAATAACAACAACCTACAGTGGTCTTTCTATATTTCTTCTTTTTTAACAGTTTTGATAGGATATAATAACACACCATAACATTCACCCATTGTAAGTGTAAAAATCTTATGATTTTTAGTAAATGTCTAGAGCTGTGCAATTATCAACACAATTCAATTTTAGAACATTTCCATCACTCCAAAATGTTGTCTGGTGCCTATTTCCAGTTAATCTCTGCTCACTCCTGTCAGCCATTGTCTATATTTATTACGTGTTTGGACAAGCTGACTCTCCAAACCAACAAGGAGTGACCTTCCAAAGGAAAGAGTTCCCTCAAAGAATACAGCGTATATCATTGCCTTCTGTTCCTTTTGCTTTCTGCCCCGAGTTTATGTCAATCACAGTAACTCACCTGAGATTGGCAGAAATGGGGTTGAGGAGAGGATGCAGAGATACTTGAAACCATGCCTGAGACTAAGGGAAAAGAAAGTGACGGGGCTGCTTTGCTCAAATGTGATTTTCAGGTGTGAGTGTGTGTGTGTGTGTGTGTGTGTGTGTGTGTGTGTGTAGATAAAAGAATATGAGAAAAAAGTGGTACTGGCTTAAGGGAAATGAACCCTAAGATTGAGAGTGCATGGAACATAACAATACTTGAGGAATTGATAATAAAGCATTCTTGACTTTAACCAATTTCTAAGATAACCAATTTCTAAGACTTTTCAATTTTACTGTCTAAATATTTTTTTATCTATCAATTTTCCTCCATCTCCACTTCTACCTTCATCCAGGGAACCCAGGGAACCGATATGCCTAGTCAGGATTATTGTCACAGGCTCCTAAATCCAGTTGCCTGAACTCTAGGACAGCTCCTGGTCAATCAGCTCTTTGCATAGAAAATGAGTAATAATGAGTAATAGTTTTATGACTCCTACTTGACAATGTCACTCTTCTCGAAGCAAGTCACTGTCTTCTGCTATCATCTCATTGCCTTAAGTGTGTTGATCTGGTCCCTACTGATGATTGTATCTTCATCCCTTGTATCTCTCCATCCTTATCTAATTTCTCTGTATTGATGTATTTTATTTTCTGACATATGAGTCACAATTTGCTCTCCATATTTTATAATTTCTGAAAATCAGAGTGTTTACCATTGACTCTATAGTATTCCCCCCACCCAATCTGATATTGAATAAATGATGTACTGATAGTGCTTTAAAATTAAGAAAATATAATACTTTCAATCTTCAAAATGTACCATGCTTTTTCCTATTCCCATTCTTTTCCAGCTGCTGTTCTCACTGCCTAAATACTTCCTGTAGCCCATTTCCACTGTTAACTCCTTTTCACTTTCCAGGATTCAGTCTAATTGTTTATTCCTTAAAGAGGTCTTTCTTGATGTGATCAAAGAGTGGGTGAGCAGATTTCTCACGTTTTATTCTGTTCACTTTTATCTATCCAGCCTCATTCCCATAATGACTCAGCAACTGACCAAAATGCATAATTGAACAAAACTAAGAATAATTCAGTTAATCACAGTCCAGTTTACTAACTTGCAGAATTGTGAGTGAAATAAACGCTTATTATTTTAAGCCAGTTGGTTTGGTGCAACTTATTGGGCCGCAGAAGCTAACTGCTATAGCTCAAAGGTGAGAGGCACTACGTTATCTGGTAAGATTTCTTGTCCTGGGTGCTGGATTCAGTTGAACCCAGTGTCAACTGAAGTTTAATATCTTCCCTCAAATAAAACACTGTGGCAGAAACTATTAGAACAGAGAATATACATACATATATATATATATATATATATATATATATATATATAATCCCATTATATATATGTGTATATATATATAAATATAATCCCATTATATATATATAAGCTTCTATATAACCTTTAATAGTTGTAAAAAGGTAAAATTCCATGTTTCAATCAAGGGATATTTACTATTTTTAATATCTTAATGGAACATAATTATAATCCCAATAAAACTACACTTTATTATCAAGATCACAGAATGAGTAAGTGAAAGCACTAAAATGAAAATAAGACTAAGAATAGTTCTCTTTGCACAATACCATGTGATTGGTCATTCATGTCATCTTCTTAATTAATAGTACCATTGAAAACATGGAGCTTCCTCAGAAGCCTATTAGTTCCAAGCAAGGATACCCTCTCCTTCAATGGACAACTCAAGAAAGGTCTCCTCTGAGGGGAAGACAAATACTGCATGCTGTCACTTACAGGTGAAATCTTAAAAGCCACACTCATAGAAACAGAGAGTAGAATGGTGATTACCAGGGGCTAGGTTGCAAACTTCCAGTTATAAGACAGGTTCTGGAGATTGAATGCATAGGTTGGTGATTTTAATTAATGACACTGAAAGTTGCTAAGAGAGATCTTACATATAAGATCTTACTCATCACATATAAGAAATGTTAATTATGTGATGTGATGGAGTTGTTACCTAATGCTATTGTAACAACCATTTTGCAATATACATGTATCAGATCACCTTAAACTTACACAGTATTATATGGCATTTATTCCTCAGCAAAACTGGGAGAAAAAAATAAAGGTCTGCTAAGAGTCAGCTCTTCTAAGGAGAAAAATATACTATTTTCTGGTTTTAGAGTTAAAAGCATATAGGTGAATAGAAGCTGTGTGCCCAATTTAATATTCTGACCTAAGCCAACCTTTTTTTTTCCTAAGGAAAAAATGAAATATGAATCATGTAAATGTTTAGATAATCTTAATTATCTAAATAATAATTATCTAAGTGTTCTTGGGGTCATGGCCAAACCTCAGAACAGCAGATTACAAAACTGAAGTATAAATTTTGCAATGTATCTGGGCTTAGAATAATCTCTTCTTTATTCATGGATGAAATTACTAAAAGTTTCCTTTTTTTAATTAAGCAAGAAAACTCTAAGAGTAACCTAAATTTAGTACGACCACTTTCCCATGCTACTTTCCCATTTTTCTGAAAGACCAAGAAGGGGTGGGGGAAAAGAAACCATAAAAAACCTTTACAACCCTCTGAATTTTACCAGCTGTCCTCTGAGAATGAAATATACACCTTCTTCTCCTGAATGTATGTCTGAAGTTTCCCATTCTCAAAATAAATCAGCCATAATCTTTATCATCCCCATTTTGTAAGTATCCAAAACCAAAAATAAATAAATAAATACTCCAACCTTCTTCATAGAATAACTTGGTGACATGTTTCATTTTTACAATGAAATGCAGATGTAGATTCCCCATTAAAAGGCAAATCCTCAATTTTCAAATCTGAATAGCTCAGTACTTCAAGAAGAATTGCTGCTGATGAAATTTATGGCATTGATAAGAGTCCAATACAAAAATCTTAACTTGGATAAACAGGATTTTCATTTGAGGAATTGGATAGATGGGCATTCACTTTAAACCCTTGCCTCTCAGTATTTTGTTCTGAAGTAGTTAAACAAGCTTTGATCGCTACTCTGGACTGGGTAATATTGCTTATTTTTGTTAAATGAACTATTTCAGGTGTATTATTGCCACTTAAATATGAGTTTGTACTCCCAGATATTGAGCCAGTGAATAATTGTGCAAGCAAGCAATATTGATATTTTTCTAAACTGTTTATCTCCTTCATACATCAAGCCTGGTCTTTTTGTTTTCATTCCTTTGAATCTTTTCCCTTTTCTTCTTTCTAAAACCATTACCTTTGTGGCTTAGCAAATGGGCTTTGGTAAGTCTAAACTGGCTAATTACACTAGCAGAAAATTGCCCCATCAAATGCCAATGTGTTCAGCTATGGAAAATTCAGTGAAATCTATAACTCAGTGCAAATTCTGCAGTATATTATTTTCTATAAAATTGGAGTTTTCTTTTGTAAAGTTAATGATTAAATCACCTTTGGCACATTGGACAATACTGTTTCATTAGAAATGCTTCTAAAAATATTGGTGATTTTTTAAAAATGGACTTGTCTTCAAACACTAGCCATCAGCTGAGTTGACTAGTTTAAACCTAGCTTATGTTCTTAGCAGTGTTGGATCTTATTCTTTTATTTGTGTTTGTTTTGTTCTGATATGTTTTTTTAAACAGTAATTTATGTTAGTTCTGTTTGTTTTTATCTTCTAACAATGGTATGCTGCATTGCCACCTTTCAGTAAAATCACCTGCAAAAGAGTGGTTAAATATCAAAAAGAAGAATAAAATTATATGGGTGAAATATTGAAGTTTCTGGAAATTTTATGTACAGTCAGGAATGCGAAGAAAATAAATCCAGTTATATCACAATGGGGAAAGTCTCAGAAAAATCAGAACTCATCAATTCTATGGGTTATTATTTAGCCATAAGAAAGGATAAAGTTTAAGACTATGTAGCTAGACAGGAAATAGTTATAGGAAATGTAAAGTTAAAAAAACAGGGATGTGTATTCTAGTGTTTGTACAGTGTAAAAATATCCACTGCTGATCCTTAGATACAGAAAGGCAATATGTAAAATAACAATTTAAGATTTAAAAATTCTGTTCCGGGCTTCCCTGGTGGCGCAGTGGTTGAGAGTCCGCCTGCCAATGCCGGACACACGGGTTCGAGCCCTGGTCTGGGAAGATCCCACATGCCACGGAGCAGCTGGCCCCGTGAGCCACAATTACTGAGCCTGCGCGTCTGGAGCCTGTGCTCCGCAACAAGAGAGGTTGAGATAGTGAGAGGCCAGCGCACCGCGATGAGGAGTGGCCCCCACTTGCCACAACTAGAGAAAGCCCTCGCACAGAAACGAAGACCCAACACAGCCATAAATAAAATAAAAAAAAAATTCTGTTCCACTTTCAAACTGTGATTTTTAATTAATTTTACAATTGCAAAATTACAATGCCAGATTTATCAGTGAACTAGTTGTTATACATGTGTTTTGAGCAACAGATAGTATACAACGATGACTTTGCTGTACTTAAAAAAGTTTAATTTTATAGGAAAAAAGAATTAACTCTCTACTTCAGTCACAGACAGGCTCAAACCAGTCATAGCATTTTTCCTTTTCAAAATATTGCTTGGAGGGCTGAACTTTCTTCTCCTTGTATCTAATTTTCCCCCTTGTTCAGGTTCATATCTTCTCCTTCACTCAACATTTCCCTTTCTATAAATCCCTGTCTCAAGTTACCACACGGAGGATCATTTTAAATGCCCATTCTGTGACCTTCTTCCGGGATTCCTACCTGTGCCGTCTCTGACAGTTTAACCATCAATTTCCTCTTACTCTTTAGTTTTACCTGTTCGACTCTAACCTATACCATAGCCACTGTAACAATAAATAGCAAATAAAACCGCCATGCAAGAGAAAGACTGCAGAAGAAAGGAAAAGAGTTTTACATGCGAACACCTTTAATGGATCCCCTTTCCTGCTTTTTGAACATGAGGCCCTGCATTTCATTTTACACTGAGCTCCACAAATTCTGTGGCTGGCCCTGTCTATCCCAAATCATCTTTCTCATCTCTATGTCTTAAGCACACTATATATCCTTGCCTGACAAATCCTACTCCTCATTTTTCTCATCAAAATTTCTACTTACCCCAATTCTTATCTCACCGACTAATAATTCCTCCTGTGTCCTGGCCACTTGTACATTCACTTGGTATTTAGTAATCCTCTCTCTGTTTCCTCAGCACCCTGAACTTAGCTTTCTAACAAATCTCATCATACTATAGCTTTGTAGTATATTTCGTTTCCTTTCTCATTTAACTATGAGTACATTGAAGTTAAGGTCAAACTTCAGTCCCACTTTTACTCAATGATGCCTAACAAATCACTATGCCATCAGAACACAGAGAAAACAATGCACGGTTTTCGAGGCAGCAAGGACAACTTGGACTTGTGGCCTGTGCATCTGCTCACTAGGAATACAGTGGAAGGCTAGGGACTGGTGCCCTATGCTGAAGTTAGTGACAAAACACAATTTCTCGAGTCCCTCCAATTTGCCAAGGTTGTAAAGAGATCAGGGATGGAAAAAACCGAGATTAAAAGTCAACAATCACTTATTGAACACCTGTGTTGTGCCACTGTTCACAGTGTTTAATGCAGAGCTTCATGAGGAGCAGGCTTTCTCAACCTTGGCATGGCCCTGCTGAAATTCTGGACCAGTGAATTCTTTGTGGTGGCGGCAGTCTTGTGCCTCATAGGATGTTGGCAGCATCATTGACCTCCAATCACTAGATGCCAGGAGAGCATCCCCTAAGAAGTGACAACCAAAAATGTTTCCAGAGATTACCAAATGTCTTCTGGAGGGCAAAGTGGCCCCCATTTGAGAAGCACTGGTATGGAAGTCTATATACATATATATATATATATATATATATTTTTTTTTTTTTTTTGCCGTATGCAGGCCTCTCACTGTTGTGGCCTCTCCTGTTGCGGAGCACAGGCTCCGGACGCGCCAGCTCAGCGGCCATGGCACACAGGCCTAGTCACTCCGCGGCATGTGGGATCTTCCCAGACTGGGGCACGAACCCATGTCCCCTGCATCGGCAGGTGGACTCTCAACCACTGCGCCACCAGGGAATCCCGAGGTCTATAATTTTGATGACAGTTTTTCCTCACCTCAGGCAGAAACTCTTGAGCCCACTGTCTCAAAAAGAGGATGTATTAGAGTGAAAAATTAGAAACACCTTCTGGTTTTCCTGGATTTTGTTTCCAAGAACTTAAATCTCCGAATGCAGAATTTGTTGTTAGAGGGGAAATGCACTGGTCAAAAGCAAGGGAGAGAGAATCCAGGCACATGGTTACAAGGTATTAAGCAGAAACATCAAGGAAGAAAAATTAGCCTGAAGTAAAAAAGAGATTCCTATGGGCTGATGGGATGTAAGAGATGGGAGTGGGAGGAGAGAGGTCTCTGGATTCTAGAGCAGGGGAACACTGTGTCCTAGCAGTGCAGGCAAGAACCCAGGGCAGAGTGACTACAGCTGAGCGTAGGCAGATAAGGCCATGTAACCCTGGCAGACAGCTATTGAACAAATAAATCACAGAAGTAACAGTGAGAATCAGATTTTGAAGGGTCTTAGTGTGGGTTGAGAATATGGGCATTTCAGCAGGTCCTTCTATGTCCTAAAATTGGAAAATTAGCTATCTCCATACACTCACATTATATTGCCAAGGCACCTCATATTATGCTAGAGTGGAGGGTCACCCCACTTTGGGGAAGGACGTACAAAGAAGACTATGGTAGACACACAGAGGCAAAATAGAATTTTCAGTGAGAAACTAACATTTTATATATATATAGAGAGAGAGAGAGAGACTTTAAGACATTGGGTGTGTTAACTACAATTTGAATTTATAATCCCTTAGCTCACTTATGCTCTGTATTCCAATCCCTTAGCTCACTTATGCTCCATATGGTTTATTGTGCCCATTTTAAACAGAAGTAAATTGAGTCTCTGCAAGTTTAAGTGATTTGTTCAAGGTTATTAACTTTCATCTAAATGATAAAATGTCATTGTGTTCCCTCTATGTGGCAGGCGCTTTGCTGGATGGGATCACAATGATGAACCAACACAGACACAACCCTGGTCTTATGGAGCAATGAAACACTCACACAATCAACTGCAAATTGAAACTTTCAACTAAACCATGATGGGGGAATTTAATCTGGTGGGAGAGGGCAGAGGAAGGAATAAAGTGGAATGCTAGCCAGGAGATGGTTCTCAACCTTTTGTGGGTACCAGAATCGTGAGGAGGAATGGGTAAATCAGAGTGGTGAGTCCCTCTCACAGTGTTTCTAAAGGACAGGTCTGGGGCTGACCTAAGAAACTGAATTATTAACAAATTCCCATATAATCAAGTGCTGTTTACGCTGCTGGCCTGGGAACTGCACTTTGGGAACCACTGAACATGGCAAGCAGACCAAAAACTGTGGGAGGAATCAAGGCCCTTCTGTGCTCTTTCATCACCATATTAGAGAGCCCTGACTTTCTACACATGAAAAATATCCAAGTGAACATTCAGGTGCATGTATCTTTTTGAATCATGGTTTTCTCTGGGTATATGCCCAGTAGTGGGATTGCTGGGTCCAATGTTCACAGCAGCACTATTTACAATAGCCAGGACATGGAAGCAACCTAAGTGTCCATCAACAGAGGAATGGATAAAGAAGATGTGGTACATATATACAATGGAATATTACTCAGCCATAAAAAAGAATGAAATTGGGTCATTTGTATAGACATGGATAGACTGACAGACTGTCATACAGAGGGAAGTAAGTCAGCAAGAGGAAAAACAAATATCGCATATTAACATATATATGTGGAGCCTAGAAAAATGGTATAGATAATCTTATTTGCAATGCAGAAATAGAGACACAGAAGTAGAGAACAAATGTATGGATACCAAGGGCAGGGTGGTGGTGGAAGGAATTGGGAGATTGGGATTGACATATATACACTACTATGTATAAAATAGATAACTAATGAGAACCTACTGTATATCACAGTGACCTCTACTTAATGCACTGTGGTGACCTGAATGGGAAGGAAATCCAAATGGTAAGGGACATATGTATATGTAAGGCTGATTCATTTTGCTGTACAGTGGAAACTAATACAACATTGTAAAGCAACTTTACTTCAATAAAAATTAATTTAAAAAAAAACCCTCCAAGTGAAATTGCAATGACTTGCCTTAATCACTCCTAGTAAATGGCAGATGGGGGACCAAATGCAAGATCTTGTAACTTCCAGCCTGGCAATCTCTTTCCTCCCAGTGGGTCAGGCCACTCTGCCATCTTCCACTCTGGGATTTATGGATCGCCTTCAAGATTGTGATCCAGAGAAAAGCAAACAGCAGCCCTGTTACCTAAAAAAATAGTGACCCAGCTCTGCCTGGCGTATCTTGTCTTTGGTTGAGAGAATGCTGACTATTTTAAGAAACACTTCAGGATATTCTTCCTCTTCTCTGAGATGGAGGATTTAATCTTATTGAAAACACATTCCTTCTCTCAAGAGTTCCCTTGAACTAATACAGCAGAAACTCTGACTCCAGTGGGGCTTTCTGATATGCCTTTGAAGAGGGTGAATTTACTAATCAATATGAATTACAATTTCTCAACTGGCAATTCAGCAAGCCAGGCACAGCTTTGCTTCTTGATTATTCACAGCCCGAACTTTCAGGACTGGAGCAGAGAGAAAACAGAGATAGAGACTCTATGCAAATACATCAAACAAAGGATGAAATCGTTTTAGATGGACTCAACATGGGAATAACTGCATGACCAGGAATGAAGTGTACATTTTTAAAAGATACCTTGGCTTAAACAGTTTTTGAGAGAGCTAGTACACATTATGTTTTAGGGTATGGACTAATAACCTTTAATAGAAAGGAAAATCGTTTATTTTTTTCTCTGTCTCTATCCTTTACACACTTTCTACAGGCACATACAGACACAATTTGTAAGTATAGCACATACAATTATCAATTATATATATATATATATATATATATATATATATATATATATATATATATATAACTCTATACACACATGTATACACATGTGTATATAATGATATATAATAAACAGGGAGAAAAAAAGCACAGCCACAGAAGGTGCAATGATGTTGTAGAAACTATGCTTTCCTGAGAGTCTAGATTTTAGCTCTTGCATTCAGTTACTGTGTAACTCGGTGTAAGTTACCTGTTCTACACCTCAGGGTCTGCATCTGCAAAATGAGAGAGTTGGATAAGAGATGTAAAAACTTTTCTGGACAGATAATTCCTGTTTATAGGGTACTGAAAAATTGCTTAGGCACGCATTTTATCTCCTAAAATTTCTTCCCCCTACATATGAAGATTGAAAATTCTTCATGTTATTTTTAAACCCATGTCTCTATTTAATTAAAATGAAAATCTCACAATATCCTTTAGGGTTATTTAAACCTTAAAAATAATTGAAATGTGACTAAAACAAATCAAAGAAAAAATACTTTTAGAAGAAAAATCTATTTTGAAATATATAGATGATATTCTTTGCAATTATATAAAATAAGTAATGATGTGGAGCAGGCTTACTTGCTGAAGCTTTGGAAGCTCAAATACTATCTAGGTCACTTTCAACGTCTTATCTCTTGGAGTGCTTTGTTTTTCAACAAAGCCTTTCTAACTCTCCAAGACCCTCCCTCACCCCATGAGCCCCTTAATCCCTGCAACCTCTGTAGTGGACTATACCATTTTTCATTTTACTGCTTGCTCGTTAATGGCTGGGAAAGATAGAAGGAACTAATATTTACTGACTCCTTGCTACGTGCTCAGTCCTATATTATGCTGGGTTTGTTATGTATATCATCCTGTATAATCCTCAGGGCTTTCCTATGAGGCGGGAAGAGCAATTACCCTCATTTTAACTGTGAGGAAATAAGAGCTCAGGGACACTAGAGACCTTATCTAAGGTGTATCAAAATCTGCAAAGCTTTCATTTGATTCCCGGTTTCTCTGATTGGTGACCTTGTGCTCTTCCCATTATTCTACATGGACTCCTTAATGAAAAATCAAGAGGAAGAGCAGAAAACAAATGTTTACTGCTGACCTACTAGGTGATTAAGTATATACCAGCATCTCATCTCTTTTATTTATTTAATTCTCGAAAGTAAGGTGAAAAGTACTATCCCCATTTTTTAAAAATGAAGAGAGGTTAAGTATCTTAGCTGAGATCACATGCCCAGTATTTAACACAACTGGAGTATGGACACAGGTTGCCCAAGTGATGGCTGACGTCTCTGATTCGGGACCACTTATGATGTCTGTGGTCAGCTAAATACGTCTTGGGCAATGATCACAAAAACATGTAATGCTCTTTCTCATTTTCTAATATTAATTCATACTTTTATAGGCACATTAGCAAATAAAAAAAAGCAGAAAGAAAATCCTATATAGCTGAGCTGCTCAGAAATTTAGTTTTAATACATACATTTATACAACATATACAAATAGTCCCTGATTTACTGTGGTTCAATTTAAGATTTTTCGACTTTATGATGGTATGAAAGAGCTTCGCATTCAACAGAAATTCTATTTTGAATTTTGACTTGTGATCTTTTCCGGAACTATATGGTAGGGGACTCTCTCATGATGCTGGGCAGTGGCGGCCACTATTCCCAGCCAGCCAATTGATCGTGAGAGCAAACAACGATACACCTGCAATCATTCTGTACCCAGACAACCATTCTGTTTTTCACTTTCAGTAAAGTATTCAATAAATTACGAGAAACAGTCAACACTTTATTATATAATAAGCTTGTGTTAGATGATTTTGCCCAACTGTAGGCTGATATGAACATTCTGAGCATGTTTAGACTATGCTAGGCTAAGCTATGGTGTTTGGTAGTTAGGTGTATTACATGCACTTGTGGCTTCTGATATTTTCTTCCTCCAACTCCTTTTTCTTTAACCACAGAGACATTCTTTGGTGCATGATCTATGTGATACTTGAATAATAAAAGAGGACAACACATTTGTAAGTATTAAGATATCAGGGGTTTTTCTCTGATTTTCCCTTTTCTCTCCCACCCATTCAAACAGCTTTCTCTGTACTTCACTGCCTCCCAGGAGGTTTACGGAGATGGAAGCCAGAAATATCCTATGGATCTGTCTGCTTCCCCCCTCCAGAATAAATCCAAGAACTTGAAGGGATATTGAAGGCTTTTAGAGGAGGTAGAAAGAAAGTAAAGTCTGTTTCTCGGTAGAAGCAAGGTAGCCTGAAAGAAGCTGAGGGAAGGAGAATATAGCTATGGGGTAATGCCCGAGCAACTCAGATCCTTTACAGAAACACAGAGAGCTAGCAGGATGGTGGCAGGGTGTAAACGACTCCAGATATGGGATGTCCATCCTCACCAAAGAGTCCTGTGTTCCCAGGGAAGGACAGAAACTGCACAAAACCACCAAAGGTGAAATGATCATGGATACAGGAGAGAGGGAGGTCTCTACATTGTGGATAAACAATGACAGCTGAAGGGAGAAGGACCATATCTTGACATGGCATAAAACCCTGGAACCCGTGGCAACAACCTAGGAAGTAGTCCTAAAAATGCCCAAGTTCAATTTACCTACCATTCCTGCAATATGAAGATTCAAATTTAGGTTATTTATTTAAAAGTATAGAAATTTGATAGTTCACATTCTTAACAAATAGAAATGTGATACTTACCAAAAAGTAGACGTGATATTGCTTACTGAATTTGTGCACTGAAATTCACACTGCCACATACAGTCACAAGAAAACCATTAGCTCAAGAATCATGTTCATCTCTATTCTGCCTGCATTTAGAGGATTTCTGTAATTGGACCCAGGAGACTAACACGGTAATTAACACTTGGGAATAGGCCTTTCTTCTCCTTGGCAGTTTATGTAACTTGAACTTTTAAATATCTTTGATTATTTGCACTGTATCAGTCAAAAAACTAAGCTTCAGACAGGTGTATTGACTTGCGCAAGATTACAGAATTCAGCAGTAGTGCCTGAATTTCCACCCAGATCTGACTGGACTCTAAACTCCATGTTTGATCTTTCCACTCCAACTTCAAAGTACCTAAGACCCATATCCTGGGAGTTTTATCCAACTGGTACTTCACAGTTCCAAAATCTCTATTGTTCTGCCATCAGTCCACTCTATTTTATCACCCAGCATTTTTTAAGCCACAGATAATAAATCTGCATAAAATATAGTCACAAATGTAGCAGAAGTGATTTGAGGAACATCCAACAGGAAGGAAGAAATCCATGACCACGGGTTCAATTATTCAAGTCCTAGTCACTAAAAGAACATGCTAGAACAAGGACTACCCCTGGGGGGAGGAAGGTAAGTTAGTGAATAGGGCTTCAGGAAAGTTGGGTCCAAATCCAATCACTCTGCCTCTTCCCCTGGATGACTGCCCTTGTGCACACTGACTTGGCAGTCAGTCCTAGAATAATACAGTAATGAAAAGGAATTGCAGTCAATGAGGGTCCAATAACAGGAACAAAATTGGCCAACTGTTTGCGTAATATTTTTGTCCCTGAAAGGGCTTTATTACCATCAAGCCTATAAACAAGCATGAAGTCCAGATGACTGCTGTGAGGTTTGGTCAATTAAAGTTTGAAAGCCTTTTTTATTTGTTTGGATGCATAGTTCAGAGTGCAATCCATTATCATTTGTCACTCATAGGTGCTTTTTTCAAAATTTCCCTCTGAAGTAGCAGAGGAACTATTCCTTAGAGAAAACAGGCCACGCCAGACATTTGAAAGTCTAGTTATTTTTAGTGATGTTGAGTGGATATCTCTTGCTGAAACTAAGAAAAGCATTGCTTTTACTCTCTCCCATGAGCTGGAAAAGAAAGAAAAAGATTTCTGAAACATCTCTGCTTATCCAGTTTCTTGTACTCAATCACATTAGGGTTTAAACCAAACAGAAAAAAATGTAAAGTTGATTTCGTTCCCTGAAAAAAAAAAGGCTAAGTTTTAAAGAAAATGCCATTAGAAAGGCATTTTTATTTTATCAACCTCCTCTCTGAAAAAACAAATCATCCCACTTTGGGTAGACATGTCACAAACCAGTCCGTTACCCAGACACTGGCAAAGCACTTAGCACACTGCGTAGTAAGCACTCAAAACACGTTGGCTGCTAAATGCCAGGTGAGAAAGAAAAGGTCAAAACAAGCTGTGTTATTACTTATAAAAGCCAATCTGGAATGTTCTGTGCATCTAAATGTTCAGAGTGAGTCTAAATCCTCCATCTCTTTCAACATATATGAAGCGTACATTGATTAATCCCATACTCTAAGATCTGTGATTTCAGGGCATTTATTATATATTGCTATACCTTTTTCTTTATTATATACGAGATTTTTTAGTTAATTGTTTTTAAGTGTATGTAAGTCTTATCTCTATTAGTTGCACATCTTCTGTTGTAACTCTGTTTTGGCTTTGCCCAGGGGAAGTTACTAAGCTGATGGTTCTGGCATGATGAAAAGGTGGGTACAATGAAATGGCCACAGAATCATTCCCCTAAAATCCACTTTGCTCCAGGCTTGTGGGGTTCAGATGCTGGGGAGGAACTGACTGTCAAATGAAAACGTAGGAGGTGTTCTCCCCCTCAGAAAGCTGAGCAGTACCATGCTGGGGAGAAAGCTCAATGAAGATGGCAAAGTTGATTGGCACTGGATCCGCTCCAGGCTTTAGAAAAAAATTCAGACCTCTAAGTGGCACATGAATGGGCTGATGCCTGCATTTCTGAGCTTACCGTCTTACTGACTTTGTCTCCTTACTATTGTTTAATGGCTGTACTGGCTTCTTTTTTTTTTTTTTTTCTTTTTTTAAGGTTTTGAAACTTCAGTTCTTAGGACATTTGCCTGGAACACTTTCCCGTCCCCATCCCCACATCGTCACTTAGATGACTCTTTAAGTTTCAGCTCAAATGTCTCCTTCAGAGAGGCCTTCCTGAGTAACTCATTTCCCCAATTCCATCTTGTTACTCTTCATCAAAGTACCCTATTTCTTTTTTTCCTTTTTTTTTTTTTTTTTGCGGTACACGGGCCTCTCACTGCTGTGGCCTCTCCCGTTGCAGAGCACAGGCTCCGCATGCGCAGGCTCAGTGGCCATGGCTCATGGGGCGCAGCCGCTCCACGGCATGTGGGATCTTCCTGGACCGGGGCATGAAGCCGTGTCCCCTGCATCGGCAGGCGGACTCTCAACCACTGTGCCACCAGGGAAACCCCTTATTTCATTTTTTGACCATGTTTTTGCCTTTCTGAAATTACACTATGCTATTTATATATTTGACATCATGTTCATCGTCTGCTTCCTCTACTAGAATGAATGTTGGGTGAGGACAGACACCATGTCTGTCTTTCACAAAGCTGTATCCTTAGTGCCTAGAATGATATCTGCCATATAGTTGATACCCAATAAAGAGTTGTTAGAAGAATGAATAAATGAATGGAGAAAGTGGATGTAAGAGGTTCTTTTAGATGTCAGCAAGTACAAACTGAGTTTATCTGGATAGGAGAGCAGATGGGGATCTAGGGCAGAAACACAAATAAGAGGTGAGTTTTACTCAGTGTAGCCAACGTCAAATATTCTTTAGGCACAAAGGCAGCAATGTAGGTGATTAACGAAAGTACAGGACCAACAGAAAAGAGGTCAGGAAATTTCAACTCCTAGGATTGCCTAGAGGCACACAGTCTCTGTGACAAGTGAAAAATGGTAGGACCAGTGTGTTCTCACCTACTGTAGGAATGAACACTGATACTCAATAATTGATTTCACAAGCCTCATCTCTGCATCTAGTTTGCTATGTAGAACAGAATCAGCCTTGAAGAATTTGAAGGTTCAGATTAGTGGAGGATTTGAGCTCAGTATAGGGACGTCATCATCATTCAATGCCCACTGGCACTGATCATTTTTCTTGGCTACTTACTATGTCCCAAGCATTATGCTAAACCATTTAGAACCATTATCTTGTTTGATACTCACAGATCTTTATGTGTATGTACTACTTTTGTTCCCTTTAACAAAGAGTTTGCAGAAGCTTCAGAGATGAGTTGTCCAAGGTTACACAGGATATTATAGTTTACCTTGAACTCATTACCAGGTTGGCTTCATTCCAAGCCCACACTCAAAACCATTTTATCACTACAGTGTTTCTCAATAGGACACTGCTGACATTTTGGCAAACAACTATTTATTTCACAGGACAATCCCTTACATACATAGCATCTCTGGCTCTTGGCACTAAATGCTTGTAATACCCCCAGTACTGCTGCTCCACGTCTTTTGAGGAACTTTGGCTTAGTGAACCTAAAATGACCTACAGAGAGATGTCTCCACTACCAATCTCCTAGATAGTCCAAACTTCCTAAATCAGAGATAACATTTCTTTGTAGTCCCCAGGGCCATATTAGACCAAATAGACTTTACTAGAATCTCTCACAAATAAATAAGAAACTTGGATAGAACAAACAAGACATTTTCTCTTGGTACATTCAATGCATGACACTTTCATGTTTGATTTGATTACATTTTCAGGAGCAAATCCTCATGATGTATACACATCGCCATAATGTAGGGCATCATATGCAAAGGTCATGGAAGTGTCAAGGTTAAAATTAGTTATTATCTCATATAGAAATGCAACTTAAATTTTTACTATTATGACCTAAGATTTTTACTACACTAATTAGTTGGCCTCCTACTTCAATAATTGTTCCTCTCCAACTCAGCCTCTGCACTCTTGTAGATGAATCATTCTAAAATGCTGCTTTCATGATGGTATATCCTACTCTAAAGCATGCAGTGGTGTCCCACTAATTAAACCCTTCATGTTTTCCCTTCCCTGGCTTCAAGATCCTCTACAATCCAGACTTTAATGCTCCAGCTTTATCTTTAGCTTCTCCCCAAGTGTCATAAATATCTGTCAATCCCTTTACAATCCCCTGATGCCTGTTATTTTTCACCTTCAGACATCTATTCTTCATTTTTTCCTGCTGAGAATTCCCTTCTTAATACTCTCTGCTTATCCAAGTTCTATCAATCCTTTACTGGACAAACATTTCCTCCTTCACAGTCATGTGAACGTAAAGCCATTTCTCTTCACTAAAGACATAGAGTTTATTTTCCCCCTGTCAGTAGTTCTCCAACCTGGCTCATCATCAGAATCACCTGTGGATATTTTTGAACGTACAATTCTATGTCTCCAACTCCAGTGGTTCTGATTCAATATATCTGGAGTAGGGTCCATGAATCTTTATTGAAAGAAAAAATATATACATATATGACTAGGTGATTTCTGATGGTCAACCAGGTTCAGAAATCACTCAACAGAAACATTTAATTATTTTGCCTTAATGGCTTTATTTTCCTTTTATCATCATCATTATTATTACCTTCATCATTATTTTGTCATTTCATGTATCACAAAAATTTCCTTGATGGGTGGATCTGTGTCTAATCCAACAAGGTCCTAATTTACAGAAAGCATTTAAATCTTTTCTGATGAACCTGTTGTGTTGTGAATTACTCAATAATATTCTATTTGATAATTATTTTGACTTTTTTCTTACACTCAAAGAATACACATATGAGAATATATCTTATTCTAATCATAAACAAAAATTCCATTTTATTGTACTGTGGCCAATTCTAGATTAGAATATGAAATTGTACAGCTAACATGCCTCTCTCGTACCTCAAGAAAGACAAGAATATCTACTAAGTGAAAAACTTTAGGAACTTTTAACAAAGTTTTTTCTGCTGGTCTCACAAAATATTTTCACAGGTACAAACACTGTGGGTTCCTTCTTGATAAACTCATTTGAAATCCCAGTTGGAGATGTGTATTCTGTACTGCTTTGATACAGGTGAAAATCTACGTGTGCAAAATTGTGTTCATGAGAAAGGAATGAAAGCAAAAATGAATGCTAGTCTTTGAAAGGTTGGATATTTTTAGTCAAATCATAAATGCATTGATGGTACACACGAGAGGAAAAAAAAAGAAGAAAATGTTTTAAAATTATCATAAGATGGGAAAAGATGAGAAAGAGGTGAGAGGGAAAAAAGAAAGAAAATGAGAAGGCAAGGGGAAAAGAAAATAAATAAGGATTAAGGTAATGGTGAGTTAAAAAGAAGGAAAAAAGGGAAAGCAAAAAAGATATCATCAAGGGTCTTCATGGGCTATGTACATCTACATGGGGAGCACTGGATCTTATAAAAATTATAGTTTATTCCAACTCAGGTGTCTTTAAGTAAAATAACACAAAGTAAGGGATACAGTATTGGCTATTGGAAACACCCTGTAAGTACAGAGCTTGAAGATTAGTTTTATTAGCATCACTATGTTTCTACTTCTGATCATGATTCTTGATGTTATTTGGGGCATGGGTCCTGTAAATTCTTGAATCTGTCTTTGTTGAGCCACTCCTCCACACTGTGACTACTTAGGAAGAGATATTCATATAGAGAATAAAGATAAAGGGAAATCTTAAAAGGACAATGACAAATGACAATCAGTATATATCTTTATTTTGGGGAGATTTTGTAACTGAGACACTAGAGCCACTCTGACTAAAGGGAATGGACACAGGCATAAGGCAAGGAAACAGAGGGGAGAGGGGATGAGTCCAAGGACAATTCCTAGCAATGCAGATGCAGTCATTTGAACACCAAATATGCCATTATGGTAACATCAAGACACTGGGACATAATTCACCCTCGAAAAATTACACCAGGAATGAGTTTTGATAATTACCAAAGGAATTATCATTTCAAGATTGATATGTGAATTGTAGTGGGCTTGTGAGCACCTGCCAAAGCAGGCAAGAAAAGAACCACTTACTGCCAAGACTTGCTTCCTGTGCTTCAGTCATATCTTATAGCTGTTTTAGCTCCTGTCCTAATATTCAAGTGAGTTTAATTCCCAGCAACACTACATGTAAGGTGTACAGACACAAACTTGGAATGCTAATATAAAAAATCTAATACAGATCTTAACAGAGTTTATGGAAAAAGCAAAGCTCATGTACAGAGCAGAAGGTGGCTAAATGTCAGTGCAGACTTGTGAGCAGTTATGGATTGTGTACAGAGATTCAGAGTAACCCCAATTCTCTAGAATATGGCAAAAAATTTAGGAAAATCTTCTGGATTGCATAAAGGGCCTTTGCTGGGTTTATTCAGTTTATGACACAGAAGAGGCCCTCAAGACATCACTAAGAGCCAATTTATTGTAATTTAGACACACATTTCAATTAAGTGATTATCAGATTCCCAAGCTACAGTAGCTCAGAGTAAAGTGGAGGTGGAGGTGGAAAGGGGTTGCTATGATAAAATACAAAAATTATAGAAAACAATAAAATCACATGAACACTCTAAAGGTCTAGCAGAATAATTCAAAATGTAAGAAGTCTGGGTTTATTTACTGAAGCTGCTAAAAGTTATACATAACACTTGGCTAAAAGCTCTTTGAATTATCAGCTATTGACCTTGGGTCATTACAAAGTGCAATCTACTTATGTATGTTTGTGTATTACAACTCAATTACAAACACAAACACATATAGATAGAAAGTGAGAGGGAAAGGACATTTATCCAAGCATTAAGACTCAACCTGAAGTTTAAATATTAAAGTAATCAACATATTTAAAACAAATAATGCTTGAAAAGATAAATATTATCTAAAACTTTGTTATCTAAGGAAGTTTTCAATTTGTTAAATTTCCAAAAAATATAATCATTTTCTCTTGTTATCTTCTCCTTTCTGGGATTGATAGATACTTTCCCTTAAGCAAGGAAGCAAAACATTTATACACTGGAAAATGCAAATCATTGCAGAATGAAATTAAAGGACACAAATAAATGGAAATACATCCCGTGTTCATGGTTTGGAAACTCAATATTGTCAAAATGTCCATACTACCCAACATAATATACAGATTCAATGCAATCCCTATCAAAATCTCAATGATACTTTTTGCAGAAAGAGCAAAAATGATCCTAAAATTCATAACTAAATAGCCAAAACCAACCTGAGAAAGAAAACAAAAATATAGACCTCACACATCCTGGCTTCAAAACACATTATGAAGGTACAGTAATCAAAACAGTATGGTACTGGCATAAAAGACATACAGAGCCCAGAAATAAACCCAAGCATATACAGTCAAATGATCTTTGACAGAGGCCACGAGGTTACACAATGAGGAAAAGACAATCTCTTCAAATGATGTTGAGAAAACTGGACTTTCACATGCAAAAGAAAGAAAGTGAACCTTCTTTTGTACCATTCACAAAAATCAACTCAAAATGGGTTAAAGACTTAAATGTAAGACCTAAAACTAAAACTCCTAGAAGAAAACATAGGGGGAAACTTCATGAGATTGGTTTTGGCAATGATTTCTTGACTAAGACACCAAAAGCAAGGACAACGAAAACAAAAATGAACAACTGGAACTACCTCAAACTAAAAAACTCTGCATAGCAAATGAAATCATCAACAGCTTGAAAAGGCAATCTACGTAATGGGAGAATATAGTTGAAAGCTGTATATCTGATAAAGGGTTAAAATTCAAAATATATAGGAAACTCCTACAACTCAACAACAACAACAACTAATCCAATTAAAATGGGCACAAGACATGAATAGACATTTCTGAAAAGAAGATATACAAATGACCAACAGGTATAGGGAAAGATGTTCAACACCACTAATCATTAGGGAAATGCAAATCAAAACCACAATATTAGAAGATCTTCTAACCACATGTTAGAAGATCCCACCTGACATGTGTTAGGATAGGACGGCATATACATATATATATATATATATATATATATATATATATATATATATATATATATATATATATATATATATATATATATAATATTTTTTAACAGAAAATAACAGATGTGGTGAGGATGTGGAAAATTTGGAACCCTTGTGAAATCTCGGTGAAAGTAAAATCATTTAGCTGCTATGAAAACAGTGTAAAACTTCCTCAAAAAAATAAAAATAGAACTACCATATGATCCAGTAATTCCATTTCTGGGTATTGAACCAAAAGTATTGATATCGGGGTCTCAAAGAGATACTTGCACTCCCATGTTCATTGCAGCATAATTCACAACAGCCAAAAGGTGGAAATAGCTTGAGGGTCCATTATCAGATGACTGGATAAAAAAATGTGGTTAATACATACTATGGAAAATTATTCAACCTTTAAAAAGGAAATTATGTCATATATTATAATAGATGAACCTTGAGAACATTAGGCTAAGTGAAACAAGCTAGTCTCAGAAGGAAAAACTGCATAATTCCACTTATAAGAGGTGTATGAAATAGTCAAACTCATAGAAGCAGAAAGTTGAATGGTGGTTGTCAGGACCATGTGGAGGTAGGAATGGGGAGTTGTTCAATGGCTACAGAGTTTTAGTCATGCAAGATGAAAAAGTTCTAGAGATCTGCTGTACGACAATATGAATGTAGTTAACAATGCTGTACAGTACACTTAAAAATATGTTAAGAAGTAAGATTTCATGTTATGTGTATTTTACCACAATTTTTAAAAAGAATATTAACTGAAATATACACTTGAGAATAAAATTCAATATATACATAGTCAAAGAAAAGCATATAAATATAAGGACATGAAACATGAGTATTTTTTCAGGATTGATGGTCTGAACACATAAAAAAATTCGTATGTTTGAACACATATAAACACATACATGCACACACCTATACACACACACTTTTTACCACTTTGAGTCTCTTTTTTGGACGTGTTCCAATATATTTTCTTAAAATGCAAGATCCAGAATAAGCACAAAAGTTGATAGTGTCTGATCAGTGTAGAGAACTTTCTGATTCTAGACACCATACTTGTTTTAACACTGCCAAATCAGTCAATTTGTATTTATTATATGCTATATATATATATATATATATATATATATATATATTTCCATAAATTCTTTCTCAGTCGATCAGTTAGTGTGTGTTAATACTAAGTTTGTGGTCCAGTTTCTAGACAGAGGATTCAACCAACCTGAACTCTGTATCTAATCTCTTTACAAAATAAAGCTGGCAATATACTGCTTCTGATCACTAGCTTCATTAATATCATGTAAAAATGTGTCTCCATTTCTCCATCCCAAGCTATTTGGGACATCACAGTCTTATTCACATCAGTATTTACTGGATAACCCTAATCTTCATTATATTAAAATAAACAAACTCCAACAGACACTAGTCTCCCTTTCTAGACTGGGTGAACTGTTTTTAAAGCATTAAATAAATCTACTAAGTTAGAAATGTGAGGACATTTTAATTTCTATGCCTGATAGAAATTACTAAAATTGGCTTTAATTGACAGTTTTCAAAAGTTACATTAAAAATTCCATGTAATCACCTGCTTTACTGGAAGAAACACATTCTCTTTAAATCTAGAAATTTGAAATAATCTAGTCTAATGGGTCTCTGTGGCATTTTAGATTTGTTGGAACATTTTTTGCTTGTCACAATAAACGTTAGATACATAGCTGTCCCACCAGACACTCAAATAAGTGAAGAAAAATCTGAATATAATTATCTAAGCCGGGAGTCCGATTCTGTTTTACATATAAATTAAAATATTTTTGCAAGATTTAAGGGACTTCCCTGGTGGTGCAGTGGTTAAGAATCTGCCTGCTACTGCATGGGATACAAGTTTGAGCCCTGGTACGGGATGATCCCACATGCCACAGAGCAACTAAGCCCGTGTGCCACAACTACTGAGGTTGCACTCTAGAGCCCACATGCCACAACTACTGAAGCCCACGTGCTTAGAGCCGAGCTCCTAAACAAGAGAAGCCACTGCAATGTGAAGCCTGTGCACCACAACACAGAGCAGTCCCCGCTCACCGCAACTAGAGAAAGCCCGAGCACAGCAATGAAGACCCAACAAAGAAGACCCAACACAACCAAAAATAAATAAATAAATAAATTTATTTTAAAAATGTATTTTTGCAACCTTGACCTATGCATGGACCTTACAGGGAATGAAACGACCATATAAATCAAGAGAAGACTGTATTCTATTTTGTTCAGATCTTTACCAATGGTTGGCCATTGTTTCAGAAATTAGCATCCCAGCTAGCTACTCTGCTCATGATTTTTCAATCACCAATACCATGTACTTGCATTTGCAGCTGTCTTATTCTCAGCAACTCTACATCTAGGTGGAGGCATCTGATTGCTCTCTTGTGTTTTCTGGTGGAAGAGCCTAGGTATTTATATATCAACACACATTTTTAAAACTTGATTTTATTTCCTCTTTCATTACAGTTAGATGGTTATATTAATTACAAATTATTTGTCTTATATGTGCAAGGTAGATAACATTAACTATGCTTTTCATTTTTATATAGGAAAAGGGGCAGTTTATTTGATACTTGCTATATAAAGGGGGTGTTAGTGCTCAAAGTCCCCATAGGTCCACAGTCCTCATTGTCCTATGGCTGTCCTAAGCTCTGGAATCTACTCAAAGTTACCCTAGCATCCTAGTCAAGGAACTGACCATCAGTTCAATATTGTTCCTGGCCTTATGTGATCTACTTGCCTGAAAATTATCTTTGAATATTTCCTAATTCTGGATTCTTTATTATGAGGTGGACTGGGCATATGATCATACTTGCCTAGGACAGATTATTATGCAGTTTTTGTAAATAATTCAACTCCTATAATAGTTTAGCATCCTTTATTCACAGTCATAAGGGTACAAATTTGAAAGATAAATGTTAGAGTCATCCTTCTTATTGACAAACAAGTAAAGAGTATCACTTCCTGATGACTCAAGAGATCTTTTGCAATAAAGGGTCTGACTCTATTTTCGATGTTTGATTGCTGACAGCTCCCAAAATCCCATACCACCATCTTTCCCTCTTGCCCCACATCTGAACGAGTCAATAAGAAAATGCATGAGATTTCTTGTTGGGCATCAGCAGGAAGTTCTAACCACATGCACGGGGTTGAATCATGTCTTCCCCAAAATTCATGTCTGTCTGGAACCTCAGAATTTGTCTGCATTTTGAAATAGAGTCTTTGCAGATATAATTGGCTAAGTTAAAATGAGGTCATACTGGATTAGTGTGGGCCTTTAATCCAATATGACTTATGTCTTTATAAGAAGAGGAGAGACACAGAGAAGGCCATATGATGATGGAGGCATAGATTGGAATGAGGTGGCTACTAGTCAAGTAATCCCAAGGATTTCTAGCAACCACCAGAGACTAGGAGAGAGGCATGGAACAGATTTTCTCTCAGAGTCAGTCCACACAATGAACTAACCCTATTGCCACTGACATCACAGAAGTGATTTTAGACTTCTAGCCTCCAGAAATGTCAGAGAAAAAGTTTCTGGTGTTTAGACCACCTGGTTTGTGGTAGTTTGTTACAACAATTAAAAAACTAAGATACCATGCAATCCCTGACCCAGGCATAAGAAGGCTTACCCTGGCCCTACCACCTATGCACAATAAAATCCAAAAGCCAGAGAGAACCTTCTTTTTGCTCTCAAGTCATTTTTGGATTTGCTTGGGAGCCTGTGCTGGTATCCCCAGAAAGCTTCATTATATGAAACTAAATCTCTTCATACCCTCTTGGTATGATGATGTGAGGCAGCATCAACCTCAACATCTGAATCAGTCTTGGGTTGGAGGTTTATCCCACTTCCATCAGGATGACTGTATTACCTCTCTTCTAAGTCAAGTTCTGTCACTGAATGACTACTTAGATTTTAGGAACGCAGATAGCATTTGGCAATTTCTGTTTTTTTTTTTTTTTTTCATCTACAAACTGGTAGGTTGAACCATAATTACAGTCACCAAATATGAGAACTGGGTGTTGTAACACCCTATTCTGAGGTCCATGACCAACAGCTCTGTGAAATCACTGTACTCCTTCCAACTAAGCCTAGATGGAGCCTCATTTTCCTTCTAACTGAGTAGCATAAGAAATTAACCCCAGTAGCTCTTCTATCCCTATGAAAAGCCTATGAAAACTATGGATGCCCATCACTAACAGTTTGCCACTCAATATCTGGCCATTACTTTCTACTGTCTTGGTAGACTTTCCCCCCCAAATCCTATAGCTCTATTCTTGCCTTCTTCCCCTGCTTCCTCTTTAGTGTTCATGACCTGGTCTACAACCTCATCCTTCTCAGTATTTACTTTTGCTTCCAAGTTGACCTGAAATTCTAAGGGTGGAAACTTTCAACATTTAGTAATATATCAGTAACTCTTATTTTAACCTGGCTTGTTGTAGGGTGAGGTACTAATGAAAGCACAGAAAATGTCAAGACATGTTTATTCCATTCTTCAAACCGTGAATAATTTGGTATTTATTATTCGTTGCAGTTGGTTTACATTCTATGCAAAAAAAAAAAAAAAGGTCTGTTATGAGTGCATCAGACAACAAATGTAAAAGTCCATTACATATGTAGCATGTTTAGATCTTTAGATGTGAAAAACTGAAGTTTAAAGGAAACCTATGTGAAAGGAAAAGAAAGAGTCCAACTGAGAGTTGAGCTGGCTCTGTTTTTACAATGTGCTCTCCATTAACTTCCTCAGTCTGCTTTAGCATTCAGAGATAAGGAGAAGAGTTTCTTTGTGTGACCTCTTCTATGCCTTCCATTCCATTTTAGGTGCTAGCAAAACTATCAGAACTTAACTGTAAGAGACTACAATAATAAATGATTAAAGCCTAGTGAAGTGGACAAAAAAAAATCTACAGGGTAAGGAGTCTTGGATTCTGCTCTGCTTTTCTCCTGCTCAACAGCCTTAGGCCAGTTGCTAAACCTCTCTGAGTCAGAAAGTTACTCCTTTTTGATAGGAAGAAGGTAGACTAGAAAGCACTTAAGTCCCTTTACAGCCCCCTGAATTTCTTTGATTCAACTGGTGTTGTACTGGGATCACTGAGGGACAGGATGCAATAAAAATAAACCTTCCATTCAAAGCTCACCTTCATTGTGGAACATGAAATAATATGTTAGAAATACAAACAACAAGATAAGTGTGAATGAGTCCTCATCATCTTACACTGGACTAAAAGGAATTACGTCTTACAGCAGCACCATTCAAGCTGCTACTTATTATGTATTGGGTTAATGTGTACTTAAGAGACAGTGATAGTGTCATTCACGCATTGATCATTTAGGAAACATCTTTGCAGTCGTTAAAGTTTTCATATAAGGATCCTAACACTGCATAACTTTCTCGTTTCACTGCTAGGGAAAGTATAATAATATCTGAGACTTTGCATTATAAGATGTAGAATGATATAAGTAACACTATATATCTTCAATTTGCAACTGTCTTTCAGAAAATCCATAGTCAAGAAGGAAATTTATGCTTCATTGCTTCATGTGCTCTAGAGGTTTGTTTTTTTTCCCCCTATGAGGACGTGATGTGTGTATACCACTGAATTTAATCAAGTAAACTGATGCCATAACTCTCATATTTTTCTTCTTTGTTTTCTTCTGCCCTTTTCATCTCAGTTATGAATCAGAAGAACATCCTCCTACAAAGTGGCTCATTTCTTTGTTTTCTTCTTCGAGTTGGGAACCCAGTGCAGCCAGAGTGAAGGTAACAGGGACCCTTTTTAGTATCACATAGTGTATTCGTATCTAGCCCTTTCCTACAGCTCTCATCTTATCTTTACCATTCACCACTCCCTCTCCACAAGCAATACCAACCACTTCTAGTTGCCTAGACACCATGAAGCTTCACACTCCATCACTTTGCACCTGCTGTTCATTCAGTGTTAACCCAAAGTCTTTCTACCCATTGTTCACCCCTGTCATCAGTTAAAATTCTGTTTAGTTATGAAAATCTGTTATATAATCTTTTGTTTTTGGAATTTGTGAGTTTTATTTTATTTATTTTTTTATACAGCAGTTTCTTATTAGTTATCAATTTTATACATATTACTGTATATATGTCAATCCCAATCTCCCAATTCATCACACCACCACTTTCCCACTTGGTGTCCATATGTTTGTTCTCTACATCTGTGTCTCTATTTCTGCCCTGCAAACTGGTTCATCTGCACCATTTTTCTAGGCTCCACATATATGTGTTAATATACGATATTTGTTTTTCTCTGACTTACTTCACTCTGTATGACAGTCTCTAGATCCATCCACATCTCTACAAATGACCCAATTTAGTTCCTGTTTATGGCTGAGTAATATTCCATTGTATATATGTACCACATCTTCTTTAGCCATTCATCTGTTGATGGGCATTTAGGTTGCTTCCATGACCTGGCTATTGTAAATAGTGCTGCAGTGAACACTGGGGTGCATGTGTCTTTTTGAATTATGGTTTTCTCTGGGTATATGCCCAGTAGTGGGATTGCTGGATCATATGGTAGTTCTATTCTTAGTTTTTTAAGAAACCTCCATACTGTTCACCATACTGGCTGTATCAGTTTGCATTTGCACCAACAGTGCAAGAAGGTTCCCTTTCCTCCCTCTCCAGCATTTATTGTTTGTAGATTTTGTGATGATGGCCATTCTGACTGGTGTGAGGTGATACCTCATTGTAGTTCTGTTTTCTCTAATGATTAGTGACGTTGAGCAGCTTTTTATGTGCTTCTTGGCCATCTGTATGTCTTCTTTGGAGAAATGTCTATTTAGGTCTTCTGCCCATTTTTGGATTGGGTTGTTTGTTTTTTTTAATATTGAGCTGCATGAGCTGTTTATATATTTTGGAGGTTAATCCTTTGTCCATTGATTTGTTTGCAAATATTTTCTCCCATTCTGATGGTTGTCTTTTTGTCTTGCTTGTAGTTTCCTTTGCTTTGCAAAAGCTTTTAAGTTTCATTAGGTCCCATTTGTTTATTTGTATTTTTATGTCCATTAGTTTAGGAGGTGGACCAAAAAAGATCTTGCTGTGATTTATGTCAAAGAGTGTTCTTCCTATGTTTTCCTCTCAGAGTTTTATAGTGTCCAGTCTTACATTTAGGTCTCTAATCCATTTTAAGTTTATTTTTGTGTATGGTGTTAGGGAATGTTCTAATTTCATTCTTTTACATGTAGCTGTCCAGTTTTCCCAGAACCACTTATTGAAGAGACTGTCTTTTCTCCACTGTATATCCTTGTCTCCTTTTTCATAGATTAGTTGACAAGAGGTGCGTGGGTTTATCTCTGGTCTTTCTATCCTGTTCCATTGATCTCTATTTCTGTGTTTCTGCCAGTAACATACTGTCTTGATTATTGTAGCTTTGTAGTATAGTCTAAAGTCAGGGAGTCTGATTCCTCCAGATCCGTTTTTGTCCCTCAAGACTGCTTTGGCTATTAGGGGTCTTTTGTATCTCCATACAAATTTAAAGATTTTTTTCCTCTGGTTCTGTAAAAAATGCCATTGGTAATTTGATAGGGATTGCATTGAATCTGTAGATTGCTTGGGTATTATAGGTATTTGCACAATACTGATTCTTCCAGTCCAAGAACATGGTATATCTCTCCATCTGTTTGTATCATATTTAATTTCTTTCATCAGTTTTTTATAGGTTTCTGCATATAGGTCTTTTGTCTCCCTAGGTAGGTTTATTCCTAGGTATTTTTGTTGTTGTTGTTGCATTGATAAATGGGAGTGTTTCCTTAATTTCTCTTGCAGATTTTTCATCATTAGTGTATGGGAATGCAAGGGATTTCTGTGCATTAATTTTGTATCCTGCAACTTTACCAAATTCACTGATTAGCTCTAGTAGTTTTCTGGTGGAAGGTTTAGGCTCTCTATGTAGAGTATCATGTCATCTGCAAACAGTGACAGTTTTACTTCTTCTTTTCCAATTTGTATTCCTTTTATTTATTTTTCTTCTCTGATTGCTGTGGCTAGGACTTCCAAACTACGTTGAGTAATAGTGGCGAGAGTGGACATCCTTTTCTTGTTCCTGATCTTAGAGGAAATGCTTTCAGTTTTTCACTATTGAGAATGATGTTTGCTGTGGGTTTGTCATATATGGCCTTTATTATGTTGAGGTAGGTTCCCTCTATGCCCACTTTCTGGAGAGGTTTTATCATAAATGGGTGTTGAATTTTGTCAGAAGATTTTCTTCAACTACTGAGATGATCATATGGTTTTTCTTCTTCAGTTTGTTAATATGGTGTATCATATTGATTGATTTGCATACATTGAAGAATCCTTGCATCCCTGGGATAAATCCCACTTGATCATGGTGTATGACCCTTTTAATATGTTGTTTGATTCTGTTTGCTATTATTTGGTTGAGGATTTTTGCATCTATATTCATCAGTGATATTGGTCTGTAATTTTCTTTTTTTGTAGTATCTTTGTCTGGTTTTGGTATCAGGGTGATGGTGGCCTCAGAGAATGAGTTTGGGAGTGTCCTTTCCTCTGCAATGTTTGGGAAGAATTTGAGAAGGATGGGTGTTAGCTCTTCTCTTAAATGTTTGATAGAATTAACCTCTGAAGCCATCTGGTCCTAGACTTTTGTTTGTTGGAAGATTTTTAATCACAGTTTCAATTTCATTACTTGTGATTGGTCTGTTCACATTTTCTATTTCTTCCTGGTTCAGTCTTGGAAGGTTATATCTTTCTAAGAATTTGTCCATTTCTTCCAGGTTGTCCATTTTATTGGCATAGAGTTGCTTGTAGTAGTCTCTTAGGATGCTTTGTATTTCTGTGGTGTCTGTTGTAACTTCTCCTTTTTCATTTCTAAGAAAATCTGTTATATAATCTCATAGAAGATTGCTTTCTCATCCAAACTACTTTTGCATCACGAGGCACTTTCAGTAATGTTTGTTTCATATCAAACATAACCATGTCTGTATCTGTTTACATGTTATACACTAAACCATAAGTGGCACAAAGGATGGGATTTGGTCTTATTCTTTTTCACTATCCCCAGGTCCTTGCTCAGTGTCTGGCACACAGTATATGCTCAATTAATAGTTGATGGACTAAAATACTAATAGTCAGAATTTATTGGGTATTTAATATTTGCCAGGCACTGTTGTCTGTTCTGGGAGATTTTCAATTATTAACTCAATTAATTTGCATACTAACTTAAGGAGATGGGTACTTTTTTGTCTTTACCATTAAGAAAATGATTCTGAGACATAGACAAGTTATAGACTTTGCCCTAAGCCACATAACTGGGTTGAAGACCTGGGATTTAAATCTGGGATGTCCAGTTCAAGAGCTTGGGATCTCATAGATCATGAGATAGCATATGTAGGCAACTTGATCCAAGTTTATTTGAACGTTTAATGACAAAGTAACTAAAAACAATCTCTCATAGTTTCCAATCCTGTGGTCTTTTTACTTTATCATAAAACAAATTCCTACACCTACTTAATCACACACTAAACAAATTTCTGATTTTAAGCGTGCTTCCTTTCTCATAGAACTTTTAAAAATAAAATTGAAATTTAAATATAATAAATTAAGATTTTTAATAAAATTGCATTTTATGTTTTTCAGCTCCACATTTATACTATGAAATACAATTTTCCAATTAAAAAGAGTTTTATTTAATGATAATTACATATAAGAAACTAAAAGAAAATGTATGGTCCATAATGACAATGGATGTGAGGGCAAGGTGTAGGAATAGACTTTTACACGAAAGATTCTATAGAGAATCACAAGAGCAGACAGAAGACCAGTTCCCATGAATTCGGTCTTCTGCCTTTTGTCCCATAATATACTCCATGCCTAGAACAACCAGACTTGTCTCTTGGCCATGAAAGAAGACAGACCAAAAAAGATGAGTGAAGAAAACAAACCACATTCCAGTTTTGTGTTCCTGGAAAGTTTTTGAGCATAGAGGAAACATCTACTCTTCACTGTAACTAATATGTCAATTCCTAGAATCATACTTTAGAGGATCATCTGAATGAATTAACACAACCTCATATTGATTAAACTTTTTGCTAAAGGAAGCAATAATCAGAGTAAGAAGAGCATTGGATTTAAGCTGCAGCTCCCACGTTTTCTAAATATGAGACTTTGGGCAAAGGGCTTAGCTTCATACCTGTTCTTTGTTTGTAAAATAGAGTAAACATAACATCTATATCTTAGAGTACTTTTAATGTGCTTAGCTAATGAATAATTTCATTATAGCTAGTAAAATCCTAGCAGTGACCAATTTTAGTGAGTATTACAATAATCGGGTAACAATAATAATAAACTTACTTTGGGGAAGGTCTACCTGTTAAAACTCACATTTTAAAAAAATCCATACACATACCTACCATTTACAGTTTCCTTTCCCCAGTCTCTAAGCATTATGGGATGACTGTAAGTGTGTTAAGTTTTTCTTATGGACATTTATTTTACAGCACCAAATTCTGGCTGCAGGAGCTTTATGTCTTATTTCAGGATCCATCAAGATCTTCCAGGATCCTGTTAATTAGCTAACAAGAGACAAGTCTCTATTTCCTCCTTTATAAAATGATTTGGAGAAGATGGGCACTAAGTTATTTTCAGCTGAAAGTATGACTTGATATGCCCATATTTGTATTGTGCTAGTATTGTAAAAGTCACATAAAATAATTTTGTTTCAGTTTTCTCATCCATAAAGTAGTGATAATAATTGTGTTTACCTCAAAGAGTTGTTGAATCAATTAAAAGTTTTTAAAAAGAATCAACTGAGTTAGTACATGTGAAACACTTAATATGGGACCTGGCATATAGAATGTTCTTAACAAGCAGTAGCAGTATCACACATATGAAATACCTTTTGAAGAATTTAAACAGAAGTATGTCCCCTTTAAAGGAATACAGGGTACATTCAGGCAATGTCTATACCAGGCTACTAGTTATATCCATTTAATCAAATCAGATCATTCTGTACAAACACTTACTTTTACTGAATTAACCAAATTAACAAGGTTTTTTGGGGCATCACAAAGATTAGTTTTCCCAAAGTGTCTTCTAAGGAGCACAGATTCTGTCCAATATTAAGAGCAATTAAAAAAAAAAAGAAACAGGTAAAAGACTAAAGGATTTCATTGTCAAATATACTCTGTGGTCTACTACAGATTCAGACAGGTTTTTCAGTTAAAATAATTGTAGATGGTATTTAACTAACAGGCGGCAACATTTCTTGACCTAAAAATCTTTTTATCAAGAAAACATTTATTGAAAAGGAATTACAGGGAAAGACTATTCAGAAAATGCTGAGGCATATAAATCACTGTCTCTATTTTAACTTTAAATGATTTTCTTGATGCTGTTCCAGCAATAGGGAATCTCTTTAACCTAATTTTCTTTGCTTAATTACCCAGCCATAAAAATAAATTTCTTGGTTTGCACTTATTTTCTTGCCAGTTCCTTCGATTCTGACAGAAGTTTGGAATGCCCAAATTAACTCCTATGATCCATTAAGTAATATTATTTTGGAGTTCACCATCTTTACTTGCAGTGGTGCCAAGCACCAAAGCTTTGATTTCTGATTAACAAAATTAATTTCTTCTGCTCATCAGAGGCTGCATGAACATACCACATACTCAAGAAAACCTACTGAGGTGCCAGCCTGTTCTAACAATGTCCTGGGTTCCAGATAGCAAGCTGAGCCACACAACTGTTATCTCTGCATAATACCACACAAGTGGTATTATGATAACACATCATGATACCACACAAGTGTTATCTCTTCGTAAAAGGAGCTCACTTCTTCCCTGGAAATGCTACACAGGGACCACAGGGGAATACATTTCCTCACAAGAGGTTCTATTTTTCAATGATAGTGTTGGAACCCTCCTCTTACCCCAATAGAGAGAATGAAAAATAACTTATCATAGCTCTCTACATTATAGAAACTAGCAAATTAAATACAACTTCTTCAAAATGGTGGAATAATTTATGAAATTAAAAATTTCTTTAAATTTGTTTCCAATATGTGTGTTTGTATAGAGAGCATCTGCTGGTAGAGAAGGCATTGTTTCTCTACATTTCAGCATATCAAAAGGCAGTTGAATATTCAAATGTAAATTCATTCCTTCTTTCAAAAATAAGAGTACCTGGAAAGCTGGCTACTACTCTGTTTGGTGAATGTATACCATTTTTGAACAGAAAGTTAGAAACATGTTCTATGATCATACAGTTTCCAAACTCCTATTCTGCAATCACTGTACTACATTTGCCTGACCTTCGGTTACTTTAGTGATACAGAGAGGGTTATAAAACTCGGTTAAGAAGAAGCTGCCTTAATGAATATGTGTGAATTAGACTCCAGTTCACTTATTTCCCCATCACTAATTCTAACTGGATTAAAAAACCTATGAGGACAGTATTTTTTTGATAGTCTGTAGCAGTTTGCGGTCAAAACAAAATCCCCAAATTTTGTAATGAACTGTATTTTCAAAATCCTGCCCCCCACACCCCCAAATAACCCTGGTAACTTGAGAATTAGTTCAGTGATACAAAATCACTATGGATGTGCCCCAGATGGCTCTTTCTTTGACAGTTCTCAGTCTCCAGTTTGGCTCTCTAATGCACCAACAAGATGCACAGACACTAACTCTGTGTCAAAAAGTGTGGCTGATTGCTTGGCCAGACCCAAAGATTCCTGCCTAGTGAAGAATAAACTTGGCTGGCATGCAGGATTTGGGACTCTTGTTGGGTATAATGCAACCTGTGTTCCTAAGAAATGTGAGCACAACAGAAAAAGCACTGGATTGAAGGCATGAGACCCAAATTAGCCTTAATACCTACAATCAATAAGGCTGGGTAAATAACCACCACATTTGAAGTTAAGTGTTTTAATTTCAAGTCCAGTGTTTTTGCATTCTAATACAAGGCCTTTAAGGTCATATATTACTGTCAAACCCAACAAATTTCTGAGGCCGCCATAAGCTTAATGAGATAGGTAATAATATTTAGTGATCATTCACTAGAGTCCAAACATTGCAATAAGCAACTCAGACTGTGTAACGTTCAGGATAATACTGTGATGTTGGTATTTTTGCTCTTTTTTTCAGATAACAAAAGTGAGCATTTTAAATAAGACACTTAAGGCCACACTGTTAAAATTTTAATGTAGATATAGCCCATGTTATATAGATATGATCATTGTATTTTATTGTATTCAACACATTAGAATAACTATTGCCAAGTTTTGCTATAGTATGTTCTTCCAAAGTACTCCATAACAATTTGAGCAACTGTCTACCATACAATTTACTGTTACAAAACTTCTCATTTTTTTCCTAATTTCTTTGTCCATCATATTCCAAATAGTTAAAGTAGTTGAGCAAAAGTCACTTGCTACTCCATGTAAAATAAATCCAGTCATCTCCACCTTCAAAATTACCCAGACTGACCACTTTCCCTAGCTCCACTGTAACCACTCTTATCCAAACTCACGATCTTTTTTATGTGAATTACCTCAATATTCTCCTAAGTAGTCTTGCTGAGTCTGCTTCATTTCCCCTCACTCAGTCTTAACCTGAAAGAGTAGCCAAAGTGAGCCCGTTAAATTATAAGTTGGATTGTTTCTGCCTTCTGCTCGAAACTATCCAATGGTCTTATTTTTCAATCAGAATAAAAGTGTTTAAGTCCTTTCCAGTGGAGCACAAGATGCTACATGATCTCCTCCTCCCCTTACCCTTTGCCTTCATCTTCTGTGAACTGACCTTCTGATACACTCCTCTCTGCTCACTATTCTTCAAACCCATTAGCCCCGTTTTGTTCCTCAAAATTGTCACTCCCTCGGCTGGAATGCGCATTTCCCAGCTATCCTTATAGCTTATTTCCTCACTTTTCTCTCATCTCTACTCAAATGTCATCTCTTCAGTGACATTTTTTCTAGCCATTCTATCTAAAATTGCAACCCCAAGATACTTCCTACCTTCTTTTTCTGCTTTGTTTATTTTTTCTTTATCACTTATTGCTATCAAAATACTATGTATTTCTTTGATTCTTATTTACATCTGGATCCACCTAGTCAAAGGTAAGCTCTATTATAACTTTTGCTGACTGTTGCATCCTGAGTACCTATAAATGTGTTTGATATAAAACAGGCTTTTAATAAACATTTAACAAATGCATGAATAAATGAATGAATGAGTGTCTCCTATTTGTCCAGTGCTGTGCAATCTATTTATGTTTTTCCCCAGTCACTACACTAGGCACCAAGTACTAGATAAGAAGGAAATGCTAAGACTTGTGCACCTTTAACATCCAGCTGCTAAAAGTTTTGCACAACTTTCATTAAGCTCCACACGTAGCCTGACTTCCACCATCCAGATCCACATATGCTAATTCCTTCTCTTGTTTCTAGCTCAGTTATGCCAGAATCATTCTGTTTAAATGACAGCAATTTGGGGTCACTTTCCACCTAAAGCCTTCTCATGAGAATATTCCTTCTACCCTAACCCAGCTGATGTGCTCTCCATCCAAGTGCCACATCAGCATGAGTAATACATCCCCTCAGTTTGCAAAAGATAGATAAACCAGACATATTTTCTTCTTCCTCACATAACAAGAATGCTTTCCGCCCTTTCTCAATTCCATATGTCCCCTGTTTTTAAGTCTCCTAGGTCTGACACCACTTAATTTCTTAATCATTCATCTCCCATGTAATTCAGGGTTTCCTTTTTTATTTATCAGCTCTACTACTTTCTTTTTCCATGTTCTAGGATGGGTCTGCACATTGCTAAGCAAATGTAGACAACACCCTGTAGGGTTACATTTTATCCTAAGAGGAATTCTCATAATAACACAGAATGACAAGCATCATATATTTCCCTTCAGGAGAAAGCTGTTTTCAGAGAGAGAGAGAGAGAGAGAGGAGAGAGGAGAGAAATATCATTAATTAAATGAGGTGGCAGAGGAAATAGCTTGATATTAAAAGACAAATTACAATTTTCAAGATTAGAAACTACGGGAGTCCATAGTTGAATGTCTGTAGTATGTGACTATATCAAGCATTGTGAAAATGAGTTCTGACTTTGGAATGAAGTGAGTCTTAAGTATGTCTCATCTTGTAAAATATAATCTTTAAAGGATTTTGCACTTAGGGAATAAAACTCTGGCTAAGCTGCTCAGGGGAAAAAAATACATCGTGAGCTGCATTTGCCTAGAGAGGAAGTTGCACTCTGATTTTAAGACCTCCTTCCATATGGTGTATGAAGAGTCTGCCCTTTTGGTGTTTATGATTGATTAGAGTCAGCCTGTGATTGCCTCCCTAGGGAGAACATATATTCAAGAGAGTACAGGGCTTCCCTGGTGGCGCAGTGGTTGAGAGACCGCCTGCCAATGCAGGGGACACGGGTTCGTGCCCTGGTCTGGGAAGATCCCCCATGCCGTGGAGCGGCTGGGCCTGTGAGCCATGGACTCTGAGCCTGCACATCCGGAGCCTGTGTTTGGCAACGGGAGAGGCCACAATAGTGAGAGGCCCACGTACCCGCAAAAAAAAAAAAAAAAAAGAGAGAGAGTAAAATTCCTTCTCTGCCTCTGTGCTGCCATCTGAACACTTCGATGTTAAGGAACTCAAACATGAAGAAACATTTCTCTAAATTCAAACTATTTTTAGAATTTCATCCCTCTAGTCAATTATTCCTCCTATAGAAAATCTTCAGTTCTATTTCAAGTCAAAGAAGCAGCAGTGGACATAGAGTCCTGTACTTTTGTAATGATGTCCCAGATTGGTCATTAGGACCGATTTGGTGTCCTACTGTGTCTTAATTTTCTTACATGTAAAACAGAGGTTCCAAACATATCCAGGATGATTTGAGTATCAAATCTGTTAAAGGACATAATGGCACTTGAAAGTTATAAAGCTCTCTAGCGAAGGCAAAATTTTATAATGAAAGAGTTATTTTAAACCGAGGTCTAGTTTTATCATAACTGTGTAAAAGGCACTGCATGATACTAGAAAGGATTATAGGACGTAGAGTCCAAAGAGGAGAGATCAAAACCTAATTCAGCCTCTTTTAGGGTATAAGACCCATAGGGAAATCACTTAATCATGCTTGGTTTTTCTTATATATAAATTAGAGGTAATGGTACTACCTACCTCACAGTGATATTGCTAGTTAATTTTTGTAAATGTGCTATATAAATTGTTGCATGTTGAGTTAACATATTTTCAGCAACACATTGCAGATCTAACTGCAAAACAGTAGGAAGTAGACTTGACTATTTCAGAAGTCTTTGCAAGGCCGACATATTTTTTTGCTATTTTCTAGATCTCTAGTAAGAAAAAAAGATCTAGCTCTAACCAAAAGTTAGAGGACCTTGGACAAATTTGATATGTTTCCAATGAGTCTGATGAAGCTTGAAAATTTGAGTCTTAAGTAAATGCAGTGCTTATTTTTCTTATATGTTTATATAAAGTAGAAAATATTGTATTTCCTCAATTGTAATCATAAAATTCCACTTTTATTTCACTTGTTATCTAAATAAGCTTTGGCCTGTTTTGGTAAAAATACAAACAAAAAAAATCAGAGCTCTCATCTTTTGACCAGCTTATATTCGTTAGCAAGTTATAATTAAACGATCTTTGTCCTTTGTTATCAACTTTAGAAAAAATTTTGAGGGTTGATTTTTTATAAGACGGTGTAAAAATTGGTTCTGATTTCAGCCTGCTGAAAGTAACATTTAGTCATGCAAACGTTGTTATTGACAGTTGACCCTTCATTCTATTAAAAATAAAATGCTTTGGGTAGCTATTCCCTTTTCTCACAAACACTACTTTAAAAGGCCTACTGGCTACTTTGTAAGCATCCCACTCAATTGCTTATGGAAGAAGACTCTGATGCCCTTGACCAAATATCCCATAACTGCCCAGTCTGGATTTTTCACATAATGTGGCTTTTACCATGTAGGTGTTTTTCCACATGTCCTACCTAATTCCATCTTCTTCCTCCAAACTAAGGCACCTGTTTGTCTGTTGAAGTAACTGTCATGAAGAAGACAATGCTAGGCACCCAAGGATGTGTGCTTCATGAAATACACTTTCTGATGAGAAGAATGGATTCACTCTATGTTATGCACTCTTACTTGTTAAATCCCTCACCTGTGTCACCATAGCTACAATTGAGAACACTGAGTATGGGCATTTGACAGAGTGCAGATTTCCCATCCACATGCAAATAGAATGGTATTGACCTCATTGATCTTTCTCATGTCAGCCTGAGTCATCTAATGCTCACAGCAGTTTAGATTATAGAGGTTAATAGGACAAAAACATTTACTTTTAATTCTATTTAAAACAGACATCTTTGTCTATATAGCTATAGAGCCTATATCACTATCCATAGAGATACACAGATAGACATAGAACATATTTAGACATTTAGTTAATATATTTGATGGGAATAATCAGATATCAAATTAGGTCTTCCCTCTAAAATGTTTTCTCAACACTGAAATAACCAATATCACTTATGTATCTTTTTTTATTTTTTGCTTTATAACAAATTTAATCAATTATACATATACATATGTTCCCATATCCCCTCCCTTTTGCGTCTCCCTCCCACCCTCCCTATCCCACCCTTCCAGGCGGTCACAAAGCACCGAGCTGATCTCCCTGTGCTATGCGGCTGCTTCCCACTAGCTATCTACCTTACGTTTGGTAGTGTACATACGTCCATGCCGCTCTTTCACTTTGTCACAGCTTACCCTTCCCCCTCCCCATATCCTCAAGTCCATTCTCTAGTAGGTCTGTGTCTTTATTCCTGTCTTACCCCTATGTTCTTCATGACATTTTTTTTTTCTTAAATTCCATATATATGTGTCAGCATACAGTATTTGTCCATCTCTTTCTGACTTACTTCACTCTGTATGACACACTCTAGGTCCATCCACCTCATTACAAATAGCTCAATTTCATTTCTTTTTATGGCTGAGTAATATTCCATTGTATATATGTGCCACATCTTCTTTATCCATTCATCTGATGATGGACACTTAGGATGTTTCCATCTCCGGGCTATTGTAAATAGGGCTGCTATGAACATTTTTGTACATGTCTCTTTTTGAATTATGGTTTTCTCAGGGTATATGCCCAGTAGTGGGATTGCTGGGTCATATGGTAGTTCTATTTGTAGTTTTTTAAGGAACCTCCATACCATTCTCCATAGTGGCTGTACCAATTCACATTCCCACCAGCAGTGCAAGAGTGTTCCTTTATTTCCACACCCTCTCCAGCATTTATTGTTTCTAGATTTTTTGATGATGGCCATTCTGACTGGTGTGAGATGATATCTCATTGTAGTTTTGATTTGCATTTCTCTAATGAGCAAAGACGTTGAGCATCCTTTCATGTGTTTGTTGGCAGTCTGTATATCTTCTGTGGAGAAATATCTATTTAAGTCTCCTGCCCATTTTTGGATTGGGTTGTTTGTTTTTTTGTTATTGAGCTGCATGAGCTGCTTATAAATTGTGGAGATTAATCCTTTGTCAGTTGCTTCATTTACAAATACTTTCTCCCATTCTGAGGGTTGTCTTTTGGTCTTGTTTATGGTTTCCTTTGCTGTGCAAAAGCTTTTAAGTTTCATTAGGTCCCATGTGTTTATTTTTGTCTTTATTTCCATTTCTCTAGGAGGTGGGTCAAAAAGGATCTTGCTGTGATTTATCTCATAGAGTGTTCTGTCTATGTTTTCCTCTAAGAGTTTGATAGTGTCTGGCCTTACATTTAGGTCTTTAATCCATTTTGAGCTTATTTTTGTGTATGGTGTTAGGGAGTGATCTAATCTCATACTTTTACATGTCCCTATCCACTTTCCCCAGCACCACTTATTGAAGAGACTGTCCTTTCTCCACTGTACATTCCTGCCTCCTTTATCAAAGATAAGGTGACCATATGTCCGTGGGTTTATCTCTGGGCTTTCTATCCTGTTCCATTGATCTTTCTGTTTTTGTGCCAGTACCATACTGTCTTGATTACTGTAGCTTTGTAGTATAGTCTGAAGTCAGGGAGCCTGATTCCTCCAGCTCCATTTTTCGTTCACAAGATTGCTTTGGCTATTCGGGGTCTTTTGTGTTTCCATACAAATTATGAAATTTTTTGCTCTAGTTCTGTGAAAAATGCCAGTGGTAGTTTGATAGGGATTGCATTGAATCTGTAGATTGCTTTGGGTAGTAGAGTCATTTTCACAATGTTGATTCTTCCAATCCAAGAATATGGTACATCTCTCCATCTATTTGTATCATCTTTAATTTCTTTCATCAGTGTCTTATAATTTTCTGCATACAGGTCTTTTGTCTCCTTAGGTAGGTTTATTCCTAGACATTTTATTCTTTTTGTTGCAATGGTAAATGGGAGTGTTTTCTTGATTTCACTTTCTGATTTTTCATCATTAGTATATAGGAATGCCAGAGATTTCTGTGCATTAATTTTGTATCCTGAAACTTTACCAAATTCATTGATTAGCTCTATTAGTTTTCTAGTAGCATCTTTAGGATTCTTTATGTATAGTATCATGTCATCTGCAAACAGTGACAGCTTTACTTCTTCTTTTCCAATTTGTATTCCTTTTATTTCCTTTTCTTCTCTGATTGCTGTGGCTAAAACTTCCAAAACTAGGTTGAATAAGAGTGGTGAGAGTGGGCAACCTTGTCTTGTTCCTGATCTGAGTGGAAATGGTTTCAGTTTTTCACCATTGAGGATGATGCTGACTGTGGGTTTGTCATATATGACCTTTATTTTGTTGAGGAAAGTTCCCTCTATGCCTACTTTCTGCAGGGTTTTTATCATAAATGGGTGTTGAATTTTGTCAAAAGCTTTCTCTGCATCTATTGAGATGACCATATGGTTTTTCTCCTTCAGTTTGTTAATATGGTGTATCGCGTTGATTGATTTGCATATATAGAAGGATCCTTGCATTCCTGGAATAAACCCAACTTGATCATGGTGTATGATCCTTTTAATGTGCTGTTGGATTCTGTTTGCTAGAATTTTGTTGAGGATTTTTGCATCTATGTTCATCAGTGATATTGGCCTGTAGTTTTCTTTCTTTGTGACATCCTTGTCTGGTTTTGATATCAAGGTGATGTTGGCCTCGTCGAATGAGTTTGGGAGTGTTCCTCCCTCTGCTATATTTTGGAAGAGTTTGAGAAGGATAGGTGTTAGCTCTTCTCTAAATCCTTGATAGAATTCACCTGTGAAGCCATCTGGTCCTGGGCTTTTGTTTGTTGGAAGATTTTTTATCACAGTTTCAATTTCAGTGCTTGTGATTGGTCTGTTCATACTTTCTATTTCTTCCTGATTCAGTCTTGGCAGATTGCGCCTTTCTAAGAATTTGTCCATTTCTTCCAGGTTGTCCATTTTATTGGCATAGAGTTGCTTGTAGTAATCTCTCATGATCTTTTGTATTTCTGCAGTGTCAGTTGTTACTTCTCCTTTTTCATTTCTAATTCTATTGATTTGAGGCTTCTCCTTTTTTTTCTTGATGAGTCTGGCTAATGGTTTATCAATTTTGTTTATCTTCTCAAAGAACCAGCTTTTAGTTTTATTGATCTTTGCTATCATTTCCTTCATTTCTTTTTCATTTATTTCTGATCTGATTTTTATGATTTCTTTCCTTCTGCTAACTTTGGGATGTTTTTGTTCTTCTTTCTCTAATTGCTTTAGGTGCAAGGTTAGGTTGTTTATTCGAGATGTTTCCTGTTTCTTAAGGTGGGATTGTATTGCTATAAACTTCCCTCTTAGAACTGCTTTTGCTGCATCCCATAGATTTTGGGTCGTCGTGTCTCCATTGTCATTTGTTTCTAGGTATTTTTTAATTTCCTCTTTGATTTCTTCAGTGATCCCTTTGTTATTAAGTAGTGTATTGTTTAGCCTCCATGTGTTTGTATTTTTTACAGCTCTTTTTCTGTAATTGATATCTAGTCTCATAGCATTGTGGTCGGAAAAGATACTTGATAAAATTTCAATTTTCTTAAATTTACCAAGGCTTGATTTGTGACCCAAGGTATGATCTATCCTGGAGAATGTTGCATGAACAATTGAGAAAAATGTGTATTCTGTTGTTTTTGGATGGAATGTCCTATAAATATCAATTAAGTCCATCTTGTTTAATGTATCTTTTAAAGCTTGTGTTTCCTCATTTATTTTCATTTTGGATGATCTGTCCATTGGTGAAAGTGGGGTGTTAAAGTCCCCTACTATGATTGTGTTACTGTCGATTTCTCCTTTTATGGCTGTTAGTATTTGCCTTATGTATTGAGGTGCTCCTATGTTGGGTGCATAAATATTTACAATTGTTATATTTTCTTCTTGGATCGATCCCTTGATCATTATGTAGTGTCCTTCTTTGTCTCTTCTAATAGTCTTTATTTTAAAGTCTATTTTGTCTGATATGAGAATTGCTACTGCAGCTCTCTTTTGGTTCCCATTTGCATGGAATATCTTTTTCCATCCCCTTACTTTCAGTCTGTATGTGTCTCTAGGTTTGAAGTGGGTCTCTTGTAGACAGCATATATATGGGTCTTGTTTTTGTATCCATTCAGCCAATCTGTGTCTTTTGGTAGGAGCATTTAGTCCATTTACATTTAAGGTAATTAGCAATATGTATGTTCCTATTCCCATTTTCTTAATTGTTTTGGGTTCGTTATTGTAGGTCTTTTCCTTCTGTTGTGTTTCTTGCCTAGAGAAGTTCCTTTAGCATTTGTTGTAAAGCTGGTTTGGTGGTGCTGAACTCTCTCAGCTTTTGCTTGTCTGTAAAGGTTTTAATTTCTCCATCAAATCTGAATGAGATCCTTGCTGGGTAGAGTAATCTTGGTTGCAGGTTTTTCTCCTTCATCACTTTAATTATGTCCTGCCACTCCCTTCTGGCTTGTAGAGTTTCTGCTGAGAGATCAGCTGTTATCCTGATGGGGATTCCCTTGTGTGTTATTTGTTGTTTTTGCCTTGCTGCTTTTAATATGATTTCTTTGTGTTTAATTTTTGACAGTTTGATTAATATGTGTCTTGGCGTTTTTCTCCTTGGATTTATTCTGTATGGGACTCTCTGTGCCCCCTGGACTTGATTAACTATTTCCTTTCCCATATTAGGGAAGTTTTCAACTATAATCTTTTCCAATATTTTCTCAGTCCCTTTCTTTTTCTCTTCTTCTTCTGGAACCCCTATAATTCGAATGTTGGTGCGTTTAATGTTGTCCCAGAGGTCTCTGAGACTGTCCTCTGTTCTTTTCATTCTTTTTTCTTTATTTTGCTCTGCAGCAGTTATTCCCACTATTTTATCTTCCACCTCACTTATCCGTTCTTCTGCCTCAGTTATTCTGCTATTGATCCCATCTAGAGTATTTTTTATTTCATTTATTGTGTTTTTAATCGATGCTTGATTCATCTTTAGTTCTTCTAAGTCTTTGTTAACTATTTCTTGCATTTTGTCTATTCTATTTCCAAGATTTTGGATCTTGGAAATAGAATCTTGGATCATCTTTACCATCATTATTCTGAATTCTTTTTCAGGTAGACTGCCTATTACCTCTTCATTTGTTAGGTCTGGTGGGTTTTTTTCTTGCTCCTTCTCCTGCTGTGTGTTTTTCTGTCTTCTCATTTTGCTTATGTTACTGTGTTTGGGGTCTCCTTTTTGCAGGCTGCAGGTTCGTAGTTCCCGTTGTTTTTGGTGTCTGTCCCCAGTGGCTAAGGTTGGTTTAGTGGGTTGTGTAGGCTTCCTGGTGGAGGGGACTAGTGCCTGTGTTCTGGTGGGTGAGCCTGGATCTTGTCTTTCTGGTGGGCAGGCCCACGTCTCGTGGTGTGTTTTGGTGTGTCTGCGGTCTTTTTATAATTTTAGGCAGCCTCTCTGCTAATGGGTGGCGTTGTGTTCCTGTCTTGCTAGTTGTTTGGCATAGTGTGTCCAGCACTGTAGCTTGCTGGTCGTTGAGTGAAGCTGGGTGCTGCTGTTGAGATGGAGATCTCTGCAAGATTTTCGCCGTTTGATATTATGTGGAGCTGGGAGGTCTCTTGTGGACCAGTGTTCTGAAGTTGGCTCTCCCACCTCAGAGGCACAGCACTGACTCCTGGCTCCTCAATTTGGGATGATTTGTTGTCCATTCATGTATTCCACAGATGCAGGGTACATCAAGTTGATTGTGGAGCTTTAATCCGCTGCTTCTGAGGCTGCTGGGAGAGGTTTCCCTTTCTCTTCTTTGTTCTCACAGCTCCTGGGTCTCAGCTTTGGATTTGGCCCCGCCTCTGCGTGTAGGTCGCCGGAGGGCGTCTGTTCTTCGCTCAGACAGGACAGGGTTAAAGGAGCAGCCTCTTCGGAGACTCTGGCTCACTCAGGCCGGGCGGGAGGGAGGGGCACGGAGTGCGGGGCGAGCCTGCAGCGGCAGAGGTCGGCGTGACGTTGCACCAGCCCGAGGCGCGCCGTGCGTTCTCCCAGGGAAGCCGCCCCTGGATCCCGGGACCCCGACAGTGGCGGGCTGCACAGGCTCCCGGAAGGGCGGTGTGGACAGTGACCTGCGCTCGCACACAGGCTTCTTGGCGGCGGCAGCAGCAGCCCCAGCGTCCCACGCCCGTCACTGGGCTCCGTGCTTTCAGTCGTGACTCGCGCCCGTCTGTGGAGCCCCTTTAAGCAGCGCTCTTAATCCCCTCTCCTCGCGCACCAGGAAACCAAGAGGGAAGAAAAAGTCTCTTGCCTCTTCGGCAGCTCCAGAGTTTTCCCGGACTCCCTGCCGGCTAGCTGTGGCTCATTAGCCCCCTTCAGGCTGAGTTCTCGCCGCCAGCCCCAGTCCTCTCCCTGCGCTCTGACCGAAGCCCGAGCCTCAGCTTCCAGCGCCGCCGGGGCGAGCAGACAAGCCTCCCGGGCTGGTGAGTGCCGCTCGGCACCGATCCTCTGTGCGGGAATCTCTCCGCTTTGCCCTACCCAGGTATGTGGGGAGTTTCTTGCCTTTTGGGAGGTCTGGGGTCTTCTGCCAGCGTTCAGTAGGTGTTCTGTAGGAGTTGTTCCACGTGTAGCTGTATTTCTGGTGTATCCGTGGGGAGGACGATGATCTCCGCGTCTTACTCTTCCGCCATCTTACCCGGAAGTCTCTTATGTATCATTTTGAAGCAATGTTTATTATCCTTTTTTAACTTCTGGCTGTAGACTTTGTGAATTTTATGATGCATTCTTCTTATAAAAGTTGTTATATTTGGACAAAGTCAAAACCCTATTTAAGAAAATCTCATGATCATTTTTCCAAAAAGAACAAATACAAGAATCACGATGGGCCAAAAACAAAAAAACAAAAAAACACTAAGATCAGATACGATTTGGAGATCTGGAGCTTTAAGACATTCCCTTGCTTTTCTTACTTGTTTTGTTTGTTTGTTTTTTCATAGTCAGATTACCTCTACTAGCACTTTTGCCACTGGCTGATGTTTACTGCAAGCTTATAATGCAGCAAGCATTGAACTAAACGTTTCATATAGTTACTTTTTACAGTCAGAGCAATGGTGCATGAAGTATGTTCTCTCATTACCACCATTTGGTAGGTAGTTCATAATAATGCATTTCAGAAACATTAAAGAATCCAGCAGAAAAGTGGTTAATCTGGGATTCTGACTTCAGAGCTGCTGCACAATAACATCTCAGTGTGACACAGTTGCGAGTAGATCCTCTAATTATTACTCTTACCAAAATAACACCCAAATTCAGTGCTTTGGCTGCTTGCCTTTCAGAATCGAGTAGACTCTGGCTGCAATGACCAAAAGCATCAGTGATCTTAACATTCCCAAAGTTTCCCACAATTCTAAGCCATTTCACTTTGTAACAGACAGAAATTTTTATGATATAAAATGTGTTTTATACCTTCAGAGCCCACTCATGAATATACTCATTTTCCCTGGGGCACAGTTTCTAAAACAGAGACATTTAAAAGAAATTCCATTCCTATGAGTAATTCCTCAACGTGAAATGATGGTGATATTTTAAAATTAAACATAAGCCCTTAAAGAGAGAGAAAAGAATTTACTGTGCTTCCTCTAGAGAATAAAGGGAGTGTTCTGACTTTCCTAATTCATCTCTTGAACGTGTGATGTGTCCTTCCACTGAGAGGAGAAAGCAGCTTTAACTTTTACTCACTGAAATGAGTTGGATGCTCTTCTGCCTATCTGATGCTCTTTCCTGGGCTCTTATCACAGTTCAAAAAAGGGGTGAAGCTGGTTGGGTTTTTTATGTGTGCCAAGTGTTGGCTGATGCCCACAAATGGTAAATCACACTGGAGATGTGTCCACCATGGAGCACTGGGATTCTCTTAAACTGCTAGGGAGATGGGGAGCAGAGCAAGGGTGGTAACCCAGTAATTGCTGGAGTTGTTTTGGGTTAGAGTCAGTTTGAAACTATTAAGATGTCACACTAGCAGTCTCAATATGTGACAGCTCAATATTGTGACAGACATATGGCTGCAAAATGGGAAAGGCAAGTATAGCTTTACCCTGGGAACTCTTATTCTATTGCTATTTCCCCCAATACGGCATTGAGGTATTTGCCTATGGGAAACTTCAGAAAGTTTTTAGGCTCTCTTTCTTCATTTCTCTCCTACCTTCACTCCAACTTGACTTTTTTCTAACACACAAAGGATTGCATGAGTATTACTTTAAGACTATAACAACAAAGCATTGGTAAAGGAGTTAGGAAAACATCTACCTGAAATCATACTCTAGAAATATTGTCCGGGGTCCAAAGTAACTTAATTAGCATGGAATCACTTGACCATATTAGTTTTCTATTGTTTGCCAATGATGTCATGCATGCAGTGTATTTGCCCCAATATGTAATTGCTTTGGGTTTCAGGAGCCCTATAATGATCTTACTGGCAGATACAGAATGTGATATATTATTATAATTCACAACTAGTACTTAACACAAAACTATCAGTGAAGCCTCTTATCAAATATTGTTTTATTTAATGTTCTTGACAACCACGTGAGGGAGGAATTATTAGCACCATTTCAACAAAGAGAAAATTGAGGTTCAGGGAACTTAAGTGACTTGACCAAGGTTACATAGTAAGTGGCAGCCCTAGATCTGTGCTCCAGAATTACTGATTTTAATTACACTGCTGTCCTTACCACCTTATGCCTCTTGAAAAATGTTTGTTAAATAAATTTGTATTCAAGGAAAATATAGCTATATATTGGAGAAGGAATTCAAAATTCGGCATTTGGTTTTGAAAAGGGTGGCCCAGACTCAAAAGTGAAACATTACGTTTGATCTTTTGGGCTGGAGACATATTCTTGAATTGGTTAAAAGAACACCCCCAAAAGCACACATGCCCACTGACTCAACAGAACCATGTGTGACCCAGGGAACTCACTCAAAGCTTCTGAAGTGTTGCTGGGGTCAAGAAGCAAGACTGATGGGATTATTCCCTGATGTTTTCCATGCAGACATTCTTCTCTTTCTATTGGCCCTTCCATATCTATATTTTGAAGGCACCAGAATTTGTTCAAGCTATGAACTAAGTAGAATGAAGATGAAAGGAATGCAGGAATGGAATAAGGAAGTCGGGGCATAGACAGGAACATGGTTTATATTTTAGATGTAGCCTTAAATACTGTTAAAAGCAACTGAAACTCTTCCATAATCTGAGGAAGCTGATGTAAAGTCTCACAGATAAGTGCCACGGAGGGCTTTGCATTACTGAATTTGGACATCACAAAGCCAGGGATTTCATGTCTTTTATCTTTGAATCTGATGCCCAGGATAGTGTGTGGTACTTAGCTAGGATTGATTTTCCCTCCAGGGGGTTGTGACTCTAGAAGGACTGAGCAATAAAGATACTTTAATAATGAAAATCTTCAGGGGAACATATCAGTTGAACAGCACATCAGAGGTAAGAGGCATTGCACAATGCTTAAGAGCATAGAGCTTAGAATGGGAGTTTGTTTTAATGCAGACTCAGCTCTTTCTTTCCTAACTGAAATTCAATCCCTTTATCTTTGCCAAGGTTACTTTACTCCCTTTTCTCAACAACTGTACCTCCTTTTTCCTCTTCTTATGTCCTTTATTTTTCTAATTCTTAACTCAGATTTATTATCCAGTAAGTGGTAGTATGAATATGTGGATAAACAAATGAATGAATGATCAGGTAGGGTCTGCAGAATGTTATCAAGCAGAAAAGAGAATTCATCTTTGTCTATAGAATGTGAAAGGAATGGACACACACACACACACACACACACACACACACACACAATGCCTGCCAGGGATTTTGCAATAAGCAGCCTTGATTTAAATCACAGCTTGGCCAAGTTACATTTCTGAGTTCCAGTTACCTCTTCTACAAAGTGGGGATAAGAATATTTAACAGAAATAGACAAATAACATACACTATTATGGGGATATGGAACTATGGGGAAATTAGACTTTTTTATATTTGCATTTCTATAGTGTCTGATTTTTACTTTATGTGATTATTTTACAGGAGAAAATTGATGGAAATGAGAGGAAGGAAGGAAGGGAGGGAGGGAGGGAGGAAGGAAGAAAGGTATTCTTAAATTAAAAGCCCATTTTGTGGACAGTACAAGGTTGGGTAAAAAATGACACTTGTAGGGCTTCCCTGGTGGCGCAGTGGGTGAGAGTCCGCCTGCCGATGCAGGGGGCGCGGGTTCGTGCCCCGGTCTGGGAAGATCCCACATGCCTCAGAGCTGCTGGGCCCGTGAGCCATGGTCGCTGAGCCTGCGCATCCGGTGCCTGTGCTCCGCAACGGGAGAGGCCACAACGGTGAGAGGAACCGCGTACCGCAAAAAAAAAAAAAAAAAGACACTTGTAAACGTATGTTCTCCTCTTCCCTCCTATGTACAGTTGTGGGTAGAATAATGTGCCAGGTCATAGTCACACTTTGAAGAGCTTCAGTTTCTCACAATTAATTGCCAGGTTTTGGATGGTTTTGTTTGTTTGTTTGATTCTGGATTTCAAGGCGGATGATAGCATTAGTATTAGGTGAAAGGTTTCAGAATGAAGAAAGCCTGACTAGTAAAGGACGGAGAATTGTAGGAAAGCAGTACAGCGTGCTAATTTCATAATTTCTAATTCCTAGTAGTTCCAACCTAAAGGTCATTGAATTCACGTTTATGTCTTATACTGAAAGGAGCTTCATTTCTCACCACTGATAATACTGCAACTTCATATATTTATATATCAAAGAATCTTTAAGTTCATTATAGGAAAGGAAATTATTTTCAGGGTTTACAGATTTTTTTTTTTTTTTTTTGCGGTACGCGGGCCTCTCACTGTTGTGGCCTCTCCCATTGCGGAGCACAGGCACAGGAGCCTGACGTGTAGGTTCAGCAGCCATGGCTCACGGGCCCAGCCGCTCCGCGGCATGTGGGATCTTCCCGGAACAAGGCACGAACCCGCGTCCCCTGCATCGGCAGGTGGACTCTCAACCACTGCGCCACCAGGGAAGCACAGGGTTTACAGATTTTAATAAATAATTATGCTGTTTTCTCAAATGATCTATGAAAAATCACCCAAGTCAAATATTTGTTTTATTGGTACTGTATACATGGAGTAACATGTAACTTTCTCCTAAGTCTGAAAATTATGATGTTTTTGCCAGCATTTAGACATGGTTTGTTTTAGAAATAATTGCTTTATATTTGTGGCTAGCAACAAAACCTGGATTCTATTCTTTTTAGATTTACCTGGTCTAACCCTAGTCAATTTAAAGAAAAAAGGGGGAAGAGTGTCTATGGCTAATTAGAAGACATATTATCAAAATGCTACAAATTGAAAAGCTTTTGTCTTTGGCCACAGACTTTTCCTTATAGCCTAAGGCAGTCTTATAAATATATTCCCAACACCCTTACCCCTCCAAATAAAATAATAGTAAAATAAACAAACTAATAACTTTAACAGACTACTAAAATTTACCAGCTCTTTCTTGTCTTACTGGTTTTGCCCTGGTGATGCATGATAAAATTCACAACCTTGAACACAAGTACCCTAAATGTATGTTACCAAAATGAATTTAAATCTCAATTATAATTAAAGCTAATTGTCTACAGGAAGATTTTTCTTAAGCCTTTCCTAATACACCCCAGGCTCCTGGCCTATGGGCCTCATTAAATCTCTCAGCCATCCTAGGGATTCTTAGGTTTTCGAGATCTAAGGGATGCTTATTGTTCAAGCCTTACTGAAGGAGCTCACCTTCAAGTAGAAGGGAAAGAACATATACACAAATACATATAAATTAATATATTTAAGACACAATCAGACATGGCCACTAAAATACAATGGCAATTCAAGGAACTCATATGCAATAGAGGAAAATCAGGAGACGCTTCATAAAGATGATAGTCACTATAGAATTGAGGAAAAGCCTGGTTTCTGAAGGCAGAAGTAGGGAGAAGACACTTCAGGAAAAAGGAACCATATATGAGTAAAAAGCAGATATGAGAAAAGGAGAGTGTAGCATGTCTTCTCTGCCTTGTCAGGTAAGCAGCCAAACATTGACCACTCAGATCTTGAGGCAACTTAATAGGGGCTAGGGTGACACTACCCCCAGGGAAAGCACATTATTCCATGCCTGGCACTCACTGCTCAGCTATGCTGTGGAAGTGAACCCAAGGAAGCACTCTCCCTGCAGGCAGGACATCTGTTTTCACAGCCTGCTGCCAACAGTATCTACTCATTGTGGAAAATAGGTTCATGGAAGAGCTGAAGTAGCCTGCATGGCAGGAGCCCAAGGCACTCAGGCCAAGGAATATAGCACACAGGCAAGGGAAGATCAGGTGGGAGCACCGAATCTTTTTTACAGGAAGAGCAAGAAAAATTAGAGCTGGGAAAACTGCATCGTCTTAGGGACAATCATGAGTATAAAGACATGGGGAATGGAATCTCAGAAAATAAAGGAAAACAATCTAAAGCCCTAAAGCACGAGAGAGCCACAGAATGGCATACAAGGAGCACACTCAGAATAGAGAAATGATACTGGATTTAGCTTTCAGAGTGCCCACGAAAGTCCCTAATGCCTCCAGATGGGCAGGCCACCATCCAGTACACCAGGGCTGCTTGGAGAAATGGCTATCATATAGAACATATCGCAGGTACAACCACTGGTATCTCCAACTAGAGAGTGAAAATGAGGCCTCGTTAATGGCCGGATGAGATACTAACTTGCTCAGAGGCCAAGGCTCACTTTCTTCCTGAAAAGGTCCATAGTTATTCCTGGAAATGTCTGGGATGTCTCGCATTGCTCAGGAAATGTCCACTCAGTTTTCTCAGTCAAGGTGCTATTCTACACCTCTGTTTGGCAGTGAGTTCCCTGAGAACATGGCTTTGAGGAACAACAATCTTCTCTGATGACTCCATAACACCTTCAGTTGACATCGCACTTGTGTCTGAGGATGGAGAGACATTGTCTCCTTACCCTGCATCTGATACTAAAATCGGGACTCCCAGACCAGCATTGATTGTATCCAGAGTCAATTACTCTTTCATTCACCCAGATTCATCAGGTTCTGTTCTTAATGACTCTATAGACATTTAAAAAATTTTTTTTAATTGAAGTATAGTTGATTTACAATGTTGGGTTAGTTTCAGGTATACAGCAAAGTGATTCAGTTATTGGTACAGCCACTATGGAAAACGGTATGGAGGTTCCTTTAAAAACTAAAAATAGAGCTACCATATGATCCTGCAATCCCACTCCTGGGCATATATCTGGAGGAAACCATAGTTCAAAAAGGCACCCTAATGTTCATTGCAGCACTATTTACAATAGCCAAGATGTGGAAGCAACCTAAATGTCCATTGACAGATGAATGGGTAAAGAAGATGGAGTATATTTATACAATGGAATATTAGTCATTAAAAAGAATGAAATAATGCCATTTGCAGCAACATGGATGGGCCTAGAGATTATCATACTATGTGAAGTAAGTCAGAGAAAGACAAATAACATATGATATTACGTACATGTGGAATCTAAAAATATGATACAAATGAAATTATTTACAATAGCAGAAACAGACTCACAGACATAGAAAACAAATTTATGGTTACCAAAGGGGGAAGGGGGGGCAGATAAATTGAAGTTTGGGATTAACATATATGCACTACTGTGTATAAACTAGATAACTAACAAGGACCTACTGTATAGCATAGGAAACACTCTTCAATATTCTGTGATAATGTATAAGGGAGAAGAATCTGAAAAAAATAGATGTATATCCATAGACATTTAAAAATGACTTCAGCGGGACCAAACCATACCATCTTCTTCACCTCTCTTGACTCTTACTTCTCCCTGAGAAACTTGGTCCCACAAATACACATCAGTCTGTTCTGACTTTTTAATCCAAGTCTAAAAACTGCCCCTTCTCTGTTTATGACATCTTGCCCACAGTCCACTAATTCTATTATAGCCAGTCTTTAAATCTTAGTCTTGACATAATTATATCACACAACTGAGAATAGAATGAAGAAAAAAAGGTAATTAACATTTATAGTGCTCTTATATAGATTAACTTATTGAAACTTATACATTGAAGTAGATAATGTTATTTCATTCTCGCATCTCCTCCATCTTACCACATTTGAAAAACAAATTCCTTATCTTCCTTCCCAAATCTTCCCTTCTACAATCCTCCCCATCTTCGTAAGTGGAAGCTTCTGTTTATTCAGATCAAAAACTTTAGAGTTATTCTTAATCTCTCTCTCACTCACAGCCTACTTTTAATAATTACACAAATTATATCTACTCAAAATATATTCAGAATCCAATCAGTTCTTAGTTGTACTCTACCATCACAGTGCAAGAGACTATCAGCCTTCACATGGATTATTGCAACAGCCTGCTGATTGTCCTCTCTTCTTTCACCTGCACCTCCCTCCAGTCTACACTCACCACAGAAGCCAAATGAATCGAGCATCCTCCCCCATACCTCCCACTTCTAGGACCTCGACTCCCATCACTTTCTCCTGAGCCTGCTTCTGTTTAGCTACTATGTAAACCTTGATGATCCTCAAATGCACTAAGCCTGCTGTCACTTGAAAACCTCTGCACGTTTCCTCTTTGCTCCCAGATATTTGCATACCTCAGTGTCTCACTTCCTTCTGGTCATTCTCATCTTCTTAGTGATGCCTTCCCTGATTATTAGTTTAAAATTGCGAGGCACTCCACCTATACTATATGTTCCTTCCCTACTTTGTATTCTTCTATAGAACTTATAATCATCCAACATAACATTAATTTCATATTCTTCTGTTTTGCATATTTGCTTGTTGACTGTCTCTGCCCACTAAAGTGGGGATCAGTGAGAGCCAGAATTTCTATTGATGTGGTTCTCTTCTGTATCTCTGAAGCCGAGAAGAGCCCCTGACTCATAGTGGGTGCTCAATAAACATTTGTGGAATGACTGAATTAATTAACACATGTTAAGCAATAAATTTGGAGGAACACTGACTTGTGATCCAGCTTCCCCTCTTTAATTTACTAGTTCATGACCTCATGCATAACACTCTCAGTCTCAGTCTCATTTACCCCAACTATAAAATGGAAATAATGTTGGGTATTAACTAATATGGTAAATGTGAACTGTCTAGGACATAGTTGATGTTTAACAGATGGTGATTGCTATTGCAATATTATTTTTAATAACTTTGGGGATGCCCTCTTCTATTTTCACTAAATGAAAGAATTTCTACTTTTATCATAAAGAGTAAAGGCACATGAATTAAATTAAAAATATAAAATAAGTGAGAATGTCCAGCTCAGAGTCTGATCCATAAAGTTCTGTAATGAATGATGTTTTAATCATAAACCATCCTCAAGATTTCTTTATTCTTGTATGCACTAAATTTCTTTTTTTTTCCTGAAATACCTATATTTTTTAACATCTTTATTGGAGTATAATTGCTTTACAATGGTGTGTTAGTTTCTGCTTTATAACATAGTGAATCAGCTATACATTTACATATATCCCCATATCCCCTCCCTCTTGCATCTCCCTCCCACCCTCCCTATCCCACACCCTAGGTGGTCACAAAGCACCGAGGTTATCTCCCTGTGCTATGCAGCTGCTTCCTGCCAGCTATCTATTTTACATTTTGTAGTGTATATATGTCAATGCCACTCTCTCACTTCGTCCCAGCTTACGCTTCCCCCTCCCCGCGTCCTCAGGTCCATTCTCTATGTCTGCGTCTTTATTCCTGTCCTGCCCTTAGGTTCTTCAGAAACTTTTTTTTTTTTTTTTTAGATTTCATATATATGTGTTAGCATGCAGTATTTGTTTTTCTCTTTCTGACTTACTTCACTCTGTATTGCACTAAATTTCATGACTTCAAAAGTAGTTCAGCATCATGGGGGATTGGAAGGATTTTATAAATTCTAAGAGTTAATATACCATGTTGCTAAAGCGTGCTTTGCCTAAGGCTTTCCTATTCAGTTTTTGAGTTTAGAGGGGCTAAGAATAAGGTTTCTTCAAGGCATGCTTAACAGTGCCCAGGCCCCAAAGTAGGTGGCCCTAGTTAAAGAGATTTCTTTTTCAACTTCAGGAAAATCCTCATAGGCCTTCCTTGCTTTTTATTTGCTATCAAAAGCATGGGAACTCCTGGGGAGGTATTCTTACAACTTTTCTTCCTGCAGGTAGCCTACCTGGAAAAAAGTAACATTTTATTATCATTACTGGTGAAAGGCCCACATCAAAATCAAGTCAGCTAATTAACTAACAGGAAATCGGTGGCATGATTTTCTTTTGCCAAATCCCATGAATGCAAGTCAAGGGTCCTTAACCAGTAGGGGACTGGAGCCAGCTGGTACCAGCCTGCAAGACAACATTCTGAACATCTTTTCCCACCTCTGTGTTCAGTGACACCACATTGGTAATTAAAATTGGTCATAGGGGGGAGTATTTACACCCCAGAAAGAAGAAAACCTACAAATCAGAGCTTTTTTCTCTTTCTTTTCTTTTTTCTTCCCTCAGAGAGCTGGCTTTACAGCACACCTTTGGTTCTACCTTGTTATTTTCAGGTGTATGAAAAAAACAATCATTCATTCAACAATTTGTTACCACTGTGCCATCTCTGTGCAAGGCACTCAGTTTAGGAGTTGTTCTCTGAAATAGAAGCACACCATTCAGGTGAATAGAATGCTTGTCCCAAATTGTTTTACTGCCTTTGAAATTTCTGGTTTATGGTTCGGTTTCATGAACAGTAAATGTGCACTGTGAAACATTTTGCTTTACTGCAGAGATATTTCATTGTATTTGCACCATGAATATGGAGCTTTAAGCTCCATATTACATCTTTAAGATGTAAAATGTGACAAATCAAGCATAAGGAATTCCCATGATATTTAGCACATTTGTCACTTAAAAAAAAGTTGAGAACATTGAGGCACTGCCAATGATTTGATCGTTTTACTTATTTGGACAGGCAGGATAGAGACTTAACAGACATGGGCTGATTTTTCTTTCAAAAAGTGCTTCAAATACACCTGGAAACTTTTAAATTATGTTTGATAAGCTGGAATATGGCAAGAGTGCAATCGCTCTGATGATGTTCTCTGTGTTTCTTAGCTCTACCTCTTAGCCCTCAACTAGCTCAGAAATATTGGCTAAATCTGCATGATAGATTCAGAAAAACTGCAGAATCACAATCAGGATGATGGCAATAGGAATTAACTGCCAGTCACTCTCAAACATCTTTTCGATGCCTTTAATCTCTTTTCCTTAACAAAGTAATTGTTACCTTGTTATTTTGTTTCTAAGCTTCTAATAATAAAAACACGTTTTGCTTATGATAATGCCAATATATTTTTTAATGCTATTTCAAAATGTATTTTAAAAGAAATAATAACTTAATACATGGGCAATTTTTCAAATCTAATAACCTTTGTAAACCTTAAAACCCACAGAGTAGTGTAATTTTCTGCTAATATAGGCTATTTTCTATGTTGAATACTATATGGCACCCTGATCATTTCATTCTGTGGCAACTATAAAGTTTACATGACAGATAGAATGCTGCCATAATGTTCTAAATTCTTGGAAGTTTTAAAGGTGTGAGTTCTAAGTGTTATTTTCTGTCTCAGGAACCTATTAAAATGAATTTCCATGAAACAAGGTGTACCACGTAAAAATATCATCTTTCTTGTTCAATGTGTTGTCCCTATTCTTCACCGAAAATCATACAAAGTAGAACTCACCCCACTTCAAACTTTGGTCTTTCCTTTTATTTTACAGAACTAGGCACTCACAGAGAGCTCTTCATCCAAAGAGCAAGACTTTTATGATAAAGTCAACCAAACAAAAACCAGGATGCTTTTTTAAAAACTTGATCCTGTAAATACTCAATATTTAAAAAAAAAACCCTAAGTCTACCGCTGCTTTATCAAATACACAAGTCAAAGTTTATGTCCTCTGAGTGTCTATGACGTAAGTCAGAAAGATCTCTTTTCATCTGTCTACGATGAGCAGAACTCTTCTGCTTTCGCAGGAAGCCCCTTGCCGTGCATTTAACATGACTGTTTCTGTCCTATCAAGATTCCTAGCATCAGGGCTCTTGTTGGTTTCCCTAAGCCTCTGGCATCCCCTGGTCCAGGACCGAAATGCTAGAGAGTTTGTTAGCTGTGATTCTGACTTTCTGCCAAGGGACTTTTATATGTGTGCATAAAGTTCTGTCCTTAGGTAACTGAAAAGCCATTGTTTATGTGATGCCCAGCTTGTTAGACTTTACAGTAAACTGATGAAATTCAGAGCCTCTCCGTGGGCTATGTTTAAGGATAGATTTCATACCTGTCTTAAAGGACAGTGATGTTAAATCATCTTGTTACCATATGTTGCTATTTTTGGTTTATTCATTTTAGTTATTTGTTTTTCTCTTGTGTGTGTTGGGATGAGTGGTATTGACACTTGACTCACAGACTGCCATCATATATATATATATATATATATATATATATATATATATATATATATATATATATAAACATGAAGCTATGGTGGTTGGTATTTAGAGTTACAGCATGTATGATGAGTTAGAGGGGGCACTTGATCTTAAATATTTAAAAGTATATGTGTGAAGAATGATGCTTATCTCAGCTCTTCTCCTACCCAAGTTAGAAGAATAAGCACCTCGGTTCATTTGCAGGGATAGGGATCACATAAAGAATTCTCTAACTTGGTAAAGGAATGTGCAGCGTGAGAATACACTACTTAGTAATGTTATGGAACTCCCCTTCTGCTGAGCTTTTGGAAGATACAGGACAGATTATTTTCCAGCAGTTTGAAGTGCTCGCTCTCTGTCTGCTAAACTCCTAGAGCAAGTCATGTATGATGAGTAATGTGTTCCAATAGGCATTAGCAGCAAAGATGAACAAGATACTGCCTTGTTCCGAAGAGATGAAAGATACCTTTCTACATTATATATTATAGTTATGGTAGACTTTCCATTTTAGCACTGTTAATGGTTTGTAGATAACTTGATAGTTAGGTCTATATCATAAATATATATGTGATATGCCCTTCTTGGTGCCTAGAATAGTGTTTCACATGTAGGAGACAATTTGCCAAATTAATTCATTTAGCGATTATTCCTTCATTCAATAATTATCTGTAAGTTTCTACTGTGTAAAGTAATCTTCTCTTTGAGATGGGTTTTCATGTGTTCCTACCCAAATACGGGGGAACAGACTTAGTGAAAGGTTGAGTGTTTTTGTTTGTCTGTTTGCTTTGTTTTGTTTTGTCTTACAGCTGTATGGTTCTACTTGAATTATTATTTTTAAAATTTAACCATAAAAGCGGGCCCATTGAAATATCTTTAAAAATGCCTCCAAAGGATCCTACTTCCAGGAGGATAGAGTAGACTTAACATTTTCCTATTCACCCCACTAAGTACAGTTATAACCCCTGGACATTTTATGTTAAAAGAAATATATAAGAAGAAGTTGAAAGGTGCAGAGTAGGAGACAGGCTGTCAAGGAAGCTTAGATCCAAGTAATGACATGATGGTGAATTCCTGGGTTTTCCTTTTGCTTCATCTACTCCAGACTTGAAGTAGAAGAGACCAGAAACCCAGACAGGTACAGACAAGAAAAGAAAGAAAAAAACAGAAGTCTCTTCTCTCTATCCTAAGGACAAGGAAAATGTAGTTTCACAACAGGGAAAACTCTAAGACAATTCCTCTCTTATCTAGCTGAACACCTCCAAAAACATATTGCTTTATCCTTACCCAAGCCAGGAAAGCCCTAATGGGGCTCTAGACTTTCACCTTCAACAAGTTGTGACTAGGTCCCTTAAACTCCCCAAGAAGATGGTATCAGACAAGGCCAAGTAGAAAACTAGAACTTTTATGTCTGCCAGGTAGCCACAAGGCCACCTTCCACCCCTTGCTTTGCTAGTGGAGGTGACATGGGGAGCCCGGATTTCTACCTCCAGTCAGCAGTAACAGGGGACCTTCCCTGACATATTGGAAATGTATCAGATTTTGCCTCATGGAGAGTCAGGCCTTTCACTAATTCCCAGCAGGAACGAGGCCACTCTTCTGCCCATGGTGTCAGTGGTGGCCAAATCGGTAGCAGTTACACCACCCTCCTATTCCTCCCAGCCGGGGATATATCGGTGGATGTCTAGTGGGAGCTGGAACTCCTGCCCATGCTCAGAAGTAATGAGGAGGCCCCATCCACTCATGTGTCAACAGAGACCAAGTAAGGAACATGAATTTCCACTCCCACCTGATGTAATTTACCCCCCTTCCCCTGCTGAAGCAATATCAGAAGAAGGCAGCTAAAAGTGAAGCTTTAAATAAGATATAGAGTCTCATAATATAATATCCAAAAGATCCAAGTATCAGTTGCAAATTATTCATTAAACCAACAACCAGGAAGGTTTCAAATGGATGAAAAACTCAATAGATGCCAACGCCAAGAAGAGCAAGTGGATGCCCATAAGAATGTCTTTAATGTGACTTGTTTCACATCTCATACAAAAATTAACTCAAGATGGGTTATGAGTCATGCACGTAAATATAATAAAGACTATAAAATTTTTAGAAAAAACACATAGAAGAAAACCGTTGGGGTCTAGGGCTAGGGAAAGAGTTCTTAGACTGGATACTAAAGCATGATCCACAAAGGGAAAATCTGATAAACTGGACTTTATTGAAATTCAAAACTTTTTCTCTGCAAATTAACACCACAATGGATAGTACCGTATACCTGTCAGAGTGACTATTACCAGCAAGACAAATGCTGGTGACGGTGTGGAGAAAAGGGAATCTTGGTGCACTGTTGGTGGGGATATAGATTGGTGCAGCTACTATGGAAGACGGTATGGAGATTCCTCAAAAAGTGAAAAAGAGTACTACCATATGATGCATCTATCCCACTTCTAGGTGTATATACAAAGGAAATGAAATCATTATCTTGAACAGGCATCTGCCCTTCCATGTTCATTGCAGCAGTATTCACAGTAACCAAGATATGGAAACAACCTAAGTGTCAACAAATAAATGAATGGATAATGAAAATGTTATGTGTAACATATATAGATATATGAAATTTATTCAGTCATAAAAAGAAGGAAATCCTACCATTTATAACAACATGGGTGGACCTTGAGGGCATTATGCTAAGTGAAATAAGTCAGACAGGGAAAGGCAAATACTGTATGATCTCACTTGTATGTGGAATCTAAAAACATCGAACTCATAGACACCGATAGTAGATTAATTGTTACCAGGGGTGGGAGGTGGGAGTAATAGACATTGGTCAAAAGGTACAAACTTTCTGTTATGAGATGACTAAGTTCTGGGAATCTAAGGTACAGCATGGTGACTATAGTTAACAACACTGTATTATATTGTTAAATGTTGCTAGGAGAGTAGCCCTTAAATGTTTTCACCACCACAACAGTAACAAAATGGTAATTATTTGAGATGAAGCATGTGTTAACTAACCTTATTATGGTAAACACTTCACAGCCTGTATATGTATCAAATCATCACACTGTACACCTTAAACTTTCACAATGTTATGTGTCAATTAACTCTCAATAAAGCTGGAAAAAACCCACTATATATACAACCACCATATAATCTAGCAACTGCACTTTGGAACAATGAAATGAAATCTATGTTTACACAAAACTCTGTACATTAATGCTTCTAGCAACTTTGTAATAGCCTCAAAGGGAAACAATCAAGACATCCTTCAAAAGGTGAATGGTAAAATAAACTGTTGTATATCTTTACCATAAAGTACTACTAGCTGGAAAAATAAAGGGACTGTTGATGCACCCAATAACTTGGAAGAATTTTCTGAGAATTGTGTTGGGTAAAAAAAAGCCAGTCCCATAATGTTACATACTGTGTGATTCCATTTACATAACATTTTTGTAATGACAAAATTATGGAAAGGTCTGTGCTTAAGGAAGAAGTTGGGGATGGGAATGAAGTGGGTGTGGCTATAAAAAGCCACAGGAGGGGCCCTTGTGGTGACAGAAAATCTCTGTTCCTTGTACAAATGTCAATATCACGGTTGTCTTATTTACTGTTCTATAGTTTTGTAAGATATTATCATCAGGGGGATGGGAGAAGAGGACATGGGGTCTCTCCATGTTATTTCTTAAAACTACATGTTAATGTACAATTGTTTCACAATTAAAAAGCTTAATTAAAAAGTCAATCATTAACAATATCACATTTACATATTTTACATCTGTACTACATAGCAATCACATGAATGCCCTTAGTTGATTTTCAGAAAAAGAGATTATGGCCCTAAGAGGAATGTTTTCCATTGCATTCTATTATAATCGACCATCTGATGCCACTCAATTAAGCCAGGAGCTGCACTGGACTAAAAGTCAGGCAAATCTTAGGTAAGTCAAAAGCTGTGACCTCAGTGAAGAGACAAATCAAGCCAATCAGAGTCTCGCTTTTGAAAAGTTAAACACACACACACACACACACCTTTACACATAAACAAGGGATAAGTTATGTGCTCACTGTTAAATTGCTATCTCTCAGTTCAAATCCATCTTCCTCTACCTTTCTTTGAAATGCTGAGCCTGGGTCTCGGCAAAGCACAGGTCTCTTTTGCCACCTGATTCCCTACTTCTGCCAATAGAGAGAGCTAGAGGGAGACTAGAAAGTTGGAGGGGGAACTGTTGCTGACCTATACCCCACACAACAGTTGGTTCCATTTTGCATTTTTGCCTACACACCTAGAAACAGCCTAATCACCCCACTCTCCAAGTGACGTAACAGCACTAGCTGCCTGGTATCCCTTCCTCAGAAATGTGGTCCCAGCTCTGCCTGTGGATTCCCTTCTAATTCGTCAGACTGTTACATTGTCTCAAAACCATTCCTCACAAAATTCTGAGTCCCAGATCTTTGTGGTCACCAATCTAAGCTCCTGAGGCACTACACCAGCTAGCTAGCATAATTCTTCTTAGAGACATTAATCCCATCAAGGTTGAGTCCTCCCCACCCAAGCTTCTAAAGTTCCTGTATGTTTCAGGCAACACCCCTACCCAAGACTCCTAAATTCCAGTTCTGTAAAGGGCCTCCTCCAATATTCTAAATTCTAATCATTTCAAACTATTGCTGTTGTCCCTGCCACCAAAGTAGCCACTTTCTGCAACTTCTAACTCTATGACTTATCAGTGCCCCTTTTTACCTTTTTAATTCTCCGATATCTGGTAAATAATTCTTAAATTACATTTTATCTCTTAATATAACCAGTGTGGTTTCTGTCTCCTGAGTGTAACCCAACAGAGGCAGGCCGTTAGCAGCAAGATTTGAAGCTGAATACATGGGAGGTGGCCAAAGAGGCCATGAAAGCTATGTGCAAGGCAAAATTATGAGAGAAGCAAATAAAAGAGGTGTAAGAAAAGCAATCAGAAGCCGACAGAGAGGAAGAGTGGGGGCGGGGGGAGAGAGGAATGAATGGAATATATGTTCAGAGAGAAGTTGAATTGCAAAAAAGGATAAGTTCCCTGTTGCTTATGAGAATGGTACACGCATTTAAGAAGGTTCTAGAACTGTCTTTTCTTTTTCAAATTCTGTTTCAGTTCCAGCCCACACATGTTAACAGAATAATTCTCTTTTCACTTGAGTCACTCATGTGAGTCTTTCTTCCCTATAAACACAAGAGTAGAAGTAAAAGAAAACAACATCCTCCCTTCTGTATAGATAGAAGGACTAAGATATAAGGCAAAGAAAGGGGACCATCACATATACTTAAAAAAAAAAAAAAAAAGAACCAGAAAACAAGAGCTTCAGTTCTTTTTCTCTCTTTGTTGATTCATGTTCCTCTTGAGGGGCTGCTACCATATCTTTACCTTACCATCGCCTCCTTATCTTTAGAGAGCACTTTACATGCTAGAAAACACCTCCATATCTATGTTCTTATGCGACTTTCCAAACAAAGCGGTTTCCCAGAAGACAGATAACATGTCTTCTATTTAGCTTAATCTATGCAATGTGATGCACTTGATGCAGGAAAGAATAGTTGTCTTCAGGGAAGCTCTTCAGTTATGAATTCAGAACAGACAGCTGTTATGCAAGCAACCCGGAGAGAGCTACATATTAAAAGGAAAATGTAAGAGCAATTCCTCTTGCCCTGGTGCAAGGTTCTAATAAAATTTCTACTTCACCCGCAAAACAGCAGGAATGATTCAAGTAAGTATTTTCCAATTAAAATGACAAGTAGAAATGTCTCCCTTGCCATAGATGGAGTTTAATAGCACTATGACTTGATCTTACTTGTTTTTCTCCTCAACACAGTGAAACGCCACAAATGAATGAACAGATTACTTCCATTTCACAGAGCTGGACAGCTCCTATTTCTAGGCTCAAGCAGCCTTGACTGTTGATGATACAACATTTAGCTACAGACCATGCCACAGCCTGTGCCCTCAGCCCACAAACTGCCACTTGTATGAGTCACTTAGACTTTCATTCTTACCCACCGATTCATTCAGACAAGTTCAGCTTTTGCAATAGCCCAAGAGAAAATATTTTCATGCTGTCACCACATCAAGCTTTCCAATCTCACCAGGTTTTCAAACGGAGACTAAAAAGCCAATCACCTTTCCTAAACACTTTGTTCCATATCAATGACCGAACTGCTGCCTCAGTTTCAGAGAAGGAGGGGGGCATCACCATTTGCCGGCTTGTTTCGTTCTGAATCCTGGACAGACCAATCTGCTGCTCTTTCAACTTCCCGGGCAGTGCAAAGAAACATCTGTCCCAGGAACAGTTTGACTCGCACCCCTCTGCATAAATCACCACTAGTAAAAGTTTTATGAGGTGGGTACTTTTTCCCCCTGCTTCCTCCTTTTGTAATTGACTGAAGCCCAAATGAACAAGATGAAATGGCAAGACGTTTAGCCATATGTTGGCATCCACATGTGTATGTTTGGGAGAGAAGAGAAGCTGTCAGCTGTACTGAATGAACATTACAATCATCTGAAATGTAATTAAGAACCCCAGTCAGTAAATCTTTGAAAGATCCTAACAAAGTAAATTACACCTCTCACTTACCTGTAGCAAATTGTCCATGGGCCAGTTTCCCTGTTTGTGAAACTTGAATCCAGTCAATTTACTGAGACTCCAAAGTGGTTTCAGGATGTTTCCATATTGTTAATCTACATAGGTTATCTCTGCTTTTCCAGTAACTCCTATATAAAAAAGAATAAAAGGATATAATTAGGAATATATAATGCTCAATAAATGCTGGTGGATCAATTAGATTATAGTGACCATAACTCACACTAAAAATATTTGAACATTTTATTATTTGTTTAATAGAAAGGTTTAGGAAGAAAAAATTTCTCTTTTAAAAACAATATTGCATGTTAATGGGGTTTTGTATCTCCAACTAACACCTAGTAGAAGCCTAGGTGAGTGGCAAAGGCTTAATAGAAGTTTGTTGATTAGAGCCTCAGTATAATAGATTTCACTAAAAATTTCTTATTCTTGCATGCTCTGAGAAGGTGGAAAGGAATTTAACATTTGAGAAGTTACCATGGGCCTGGGGCTTTGTTTGTTAGTTACTATATATGTATACACTCGTATATATATATATATACATACATACATACATATAATCTTATTCAATTAGTACAAACACCTTTCTAAGCACTTACTACCTATAACTCTCTGTCTGGCAAGTTTTTATTAGCCTCATTTTTCAGATCATAGGGGAAAGACTTACATATTGGGGAGGTCAGATTTTAAGACCAGCTAAGCTGAATTCATTGCTCTTTCATCACTCAGGTGTGGGAGAGGACCATCAATTATTGTTTTGTTTTGTTTAAATACTTAATATCAAAACATTTTTTGCATTGAATCTGTCTTAAGACAAAAGAAAAAGAGTGGCTTGGACATTGGGCTATGGTGACTTCCAAGGAAAAACTGATACTAAATTTCATGTCATTATGTATCATATAATTATGGTCAGATTCTTTAACCACATGATTTTTAGTTCCCCCATCACAATTGTTTTGGCCTGAAATTTCAAATGTCTATCTTGGATTCATTGGGCTCTTTCAACTAAATTCAACAAAATCATTTCATGCATATCTAAACCATATTACTTCTTGAACTCTAACTTGTATTAACTGGTTTATACTAAGAAACCATCAGCCATAGTGGTCCTCTCCTCTCAGTCTAGAAGGATCGTTATGACAGAAACAAAGAATCCCATGGACACCTTCTTGTTCTAGGAAATAGCACAGAAAAGCCTCTGCTCTCACACTAAACAATCCTTACTCTTTTGAACCCCAAATTTCTTACTTGTCCCCTTTAGCCAACCAAGAACTGTCAAATGTATCAATTAGAAAGTCTCCCGCACTTCCCAAAATCCCATCTTAATAGAACACTTGCCAATTAGATACAGCCTCAGTATTTTCTCCTTTTACTCCATAAAACAGACTACCCTTTTCAACACTTTGAACTGTTCCTTAAACAAAAGTGACAGCAGAGGAGTCTTCCTTCCACAAACATATGAATAAACATCCATTGTTACATTTGCATAGAACTTGGTTTTGCTATTGTCATTCTGAGTTATTGTAAGAATTCCCGGGAGACATTCAGAAGACGGCAGAAGAGTAAGACGCGGAGATCACCTTGCTCCCCACAGATACACCAGAAATACATCTACACGTGGAACAACTCCTACAGAACACTTACTGAACGCTGGCAGAAGACCTCAGACCTCCCAAAAGGCAAGAAACTCCCCACATACCTGTGTAGGGCAAAAGAAAAAACAGAGACAAAGAATAGGGACGGGACCCGCACCAATGGGAGGGAGCCGTGAAGGAGGAAAGGTTTCCACACACTAGGAAGCCCCTCCCCGGGTGGAGACTGCGGATGGCAGACTGGGGGAGCTTCGGAGCCCTGGAGGAGAGCACAGCAACAGGGATGCAGAGGGCAAAGCGGAGAGATTCACACACAGTTGATCGGTGCCGACCTGCACTCACCAGCCCGAGAGGCTTGTCTGCTCGGCCGTCGGGGCGGGCGGGGCTGGGAGCTGAGGCTCGGGCTTCGGTCGGATCCCAGGGAGAGGACAGGGGTTGGCAGCGTGAACACAGCCTGAAGGGGTTACTGTACCACGGCTAGCCCGGAGGGAGTCCGGGGAAAAGTGTGGACCTGCGGAAGAGGCAAGAGATTTTTTCTTCCTTCTTTCTTTCCTGGTGCGCGAGGAGAGGGGATTAAGAGCACTGCTTAAAGGAGCTCCAGAGATGGAAGCGAGCCGCGGCGATTAGCGCAGACCCCAGACACGGGAATGAGACGCTAAGGCCGCTGCTGCCGCCACCAAGAAGCCTGTGTGCAGGCGCAGGTCACTCTCCACACCTCCCTTTCGGGAGCCTGTGCGGCCCGCCACTGCCGGGGTCCCGGGATCCAGGGACAACATCCCCGGGAGAACGCACGGCGCGCCTCAGGGTGGTGCAACGTCACGCCGACCTCTGCCGCCGCAGGCTCGCCCTGCACTCCGTACCCCTCCCTCCGCCTAGCCTGAGTGAGCCAGAGCCCATGAAGCAGCTGCTCCTTTAACCCCGGCCTGTCTGAGCGAAGAACAGACACCCTCCAGCGACCTACATGCAGAGGCGGGGCCAAATCCAAAGCTGATCCCTGGGAGCTGTGCAAACAAAGAAGACAAAGGGAAATCTCTCCCAGCAGCCTCAGGAGCAGCGGATTAAAGCTCCACAATCAACTTGATGTACCCTGCATCTGTGGAATACCTGAATAGACAACAAATCATCCCAAATTGAGGAGGTGGACTTTGAGAGCAAGATTTATGATTTTTTCCCCTTTTCTTCTTTTTGTGAGTGAGTATGTGTATGCTTCTGTGTGAGATTTTGTCTGTATAGCTTTGCTTCCACCATGTGTCCTAGGGTTCTATCGGTCCATTTTTTTTTCTTAATAATTATTTTTTATTTTAATAAATTTATTTTATTTTATCATACTTTATTTTATTTTACTTTATCTTCTTTCTTTCTTTCTTTCTCTTTCTGTCCTTCCTCCCTTCCCTCCTTGCTTCCTCCCTCCCTCCCTCCTTTCTTTCTTTCTTTCTTTCTTTCTTTCTCTTTCTTTCTTTTTCTCTCCATTTCTACTAATTCTTTCCTTCTACATTTTCTCCCTTTTATTCTGAGGCATGAGGATGAAAGGCTCCTGGTGCTGCAGCCAGGAGTCAGTGCTGTGCCTCTGAGGTGGGAGAGCCAAATTCAGGACACTGGTCCACAAGAGACCTCCCAGCTCCACCTAATATCAAACGGTGGAAATCTCCCAGAGATCTCCATCTCAACAACAGCACCCAGCTTCAATCAACGACCAGCAAGCTACAGTGCTGGAAAACCTATGCCAAACAACTAGCAAGACAGGAACACAACCCCTCCCATTAACAGAGAGGCTGCCTAAAATCATAATAAGGCCACAGACACCCCAAAACACACCACCAGACATGGACCTGCCCACCAGAAAGACAAGATTCAGCCTCATCCACCAGAACACAGGCACTAGTCCCCTCCACCAGGAAGCCTACACAACCCACTGAACCAAACTTAGCCACTGGGGACAGACACCAAAAAAATAAATAAATAAATAAAACGGGAACTACAAACTTGCAGCCTGCAAAAAGGAGACACCAAACACAGTAAGATAAGCAAAGTGAGAAGACAGAAAAACACACAGCAGATGAAGGAGCAAGATAAAAACCCAGAAGACCTAACAAATGAAGAGGAAATAGGCAGTCTACCTGAAAAAGAATTCAGAATAATGATAGTAAACATGATCCAAAATCTTGGAAATAGAATAAACAAAATGCAAGAAACATTTAACAAGGACCTAGAAAAACTAAAGATGAAACAAGCAACAATGAACAACACAATAAATGAAATTAAAAATACTCTAGAAGGGATCAATAGCAGAATAACTGATGCAAAAGAACGGATAAGTGACCTGAAAGATAAAATAGTGGAAATAACTACTGCAGAGCAGAGTAAAGAAAAAAGAATGAAAAGAACTGAGGACAGTCTCAGAGACCTCTGGGACAACATTAAATGCACGAACATTCAAATTACAGGGGTTCCAGAGGAAGAAGAGTAAAAGAAAGGGACTGAGAAAATATTTGAAGAGATTATAGGTGAAAACTTCCCTAATATGGGAAAGGAAATAGTTAATCAAGTCCAGGAGGCACAGAGAGTCCCATACAGAATAAATTCAAAGAGAAACACGCCAAGACACATATTAATCAAACTGTCAAAAATTAAACACAAAGAAATCATATTAAAAGCAAAAAAGAAAAACAACAAATAATACCCAAGGGAATCCCTATCAGGTTAACAGCTGATCTCTCAGCAGAAACTCTACAAGCTAGAAGGGAGTGGCAGGACATATTTAAAGTGATGAAGGAGAAAAACCTTCAACCAAGATTACTCTACCCAGCAAGGATCTCATTCAGATTTGAAAGAGAAATTAAAACCTTTACAGACAAGCAAAAGCTGAGAGAGTTCAGCACCACCAAACCAGCTTTACAACAAACGCTAAAGGAACTTCTCTAGGCAAGAAACACAACAGGAGGAAAAGACCTACAATAACAAACACAAAACAATTAAGAAAATGGGAATAGGAGCATATATATCGATAATTACCTTAAATGTAAATGTACTAAGTGCTCCCACCAAAAGACACAGAGTGGCTGAATGAATAAAAAAAGAAGACCCATATATATGCTGTCTACAAGAGACCCACTTCAGACCTAGAGACACATACAGATTGAAAGTAAGGGGATGGAAAAAGATATTCCATGCAAATAGCAACCAAAAGAAAGTTGGAGTAGCAATTCTCATATCAGTCAAAATAGACTTTAAAATAAAGACTATTAGAAGAGACAAAGAAGGACACTACATAATGATTAAGGGATCGATCCAAGAAGAAGATATAACAATTGTAAATATTTATGCACCCAACATAGGAGCACCTCAATACATGAGGCAAATACTAACAGCCATAAAACGTGAAATTGACAGTAACACAATCATAGTAGGGGACTTTAACACCCCACTTTCACCAATGGACAGATCATCCAAAATGAAAATAAATAAGGAAACACAAGCTTTAAATGATACATTAAACAAGATGGACTTGATATTTATAGGATATTCCATCCAAAAACTATACACATTTTTCTCAAGTGCTCATGGAACATTCTCCAGGATAGATCATATCTTGGGTCACAAATCAAGCCTTGGTAAATTTAAGAAACTTGAAATTGTATTAAGTGTCCTTTCAGACCAAAATGCTATGAGACTAGATATCAATTACAGGAAAAGAGCTGTAAAAAACACAAACACATGGAGGCTAAACAATACACTACTTAATAACAAAGTGATCACTGAAGAAATCAAAGGGGAAATTAAAAAATACCTGGAAGCAAATGACAATGGAGACATGACGACCCAAAACCTATGGGATTCAGCAAAAGAAGTTCTAAGAGGGAAGTCTATCACAGTACAATCCTACCTTAAGAAACAGGAAACATGTTGAATAAACAACCTAACCTTGCACCTAAAGCAATTAGAGAAAGAAGAACAAAAAAACCCCAAAGTTAGCAGAAGGAAAGAAATCATAAAAATCAGATCAGAAATAAATGAAAAAGAAATGAAGGAAACGATAGCAAAGGTCAATAAAACTAAAAGCTGGTTCTCTGAGAAGATAAACAATATTGATAAACCATTAGCCAGACTCATCAAGAAAAAAAGGGAGAAGACTCAAATCAATAGAATTAGAAATGAAAAAGGAGAAGTAACAACTGACACTGCAGATATACAAAAGATCATGAGAGATTATTACAAGCAACTCTATGCCAATAAAATGGACAACCTGGAAGAAATGGACAAATTCTTAGAAAGGCACGACATGCCAAGAATGAATCAGGAAGAAATAGAAAATATGAACAGACCAATCACAAGCACTGAAATGGAAACTGTGATTAAAAATCTTCCAACAAACAAAAGCCCTGGACTAGATGGCTTCACAGGCAAATTCTGTCAAACATTTAGAGAAGAGCTAACACCTATGCTTTTCAAACGCTTCCAAAATATAGCAGAGGGAAGAACACTCCCAAACTCATTCTACGAGGTCACCATCACCTTGATAAGAAAACCAGGCAAGGATGTCACAAAGAAAGAAAACTCCAGGCCAATATCACTGCTGAATATAAATGCAAAAATCCTCAACAAAATACTAGCAAACAGAATCCAACAGCACATTAAAAGGATCATACACCATAATCAAGTTGGGTTTATTCCAGGAATGCAAGGATTCTTGAATATATGCAAATCAATCAACGTGATACACCATATTAACAAACTGAAGGAGAAAAACCACATGATCATCTCAACAGATGCAGAGAAAGCTTTTGACAAAATTCAGCACCCATTTATGATAAAAACCCTGCAGAAAATAGGCATAGAGGGAACTTTCCTCAACAAAATAAAGGTCATATATGACAAACCCACAGCCAACATCGTCCTCAATGGTGAAAAACTGAAACCATTTCCACTAAGATCAGGAACAAGACAAGGTTGCCCACTCTCACCACTCTTATTCAACCTAGTTTTGGAAGTTTTAGCCACAGCAATCAGAGAAGAAAAGGAAATAAAAGGAATCCAAATCGGAAAAGAAGAAGTAAAGCTGTCACTGTTTGCAGATGACATGATACTATACATAGAAAATCCTAAAGATGCTGCCAGAAAACTACTAGAGCTAATCAATGAATTTGGTAAAGTTTCAGGATACAAAATTAATGCACAGAAATCTCTGCCATTCCTATACACTAACGATGAAAAATCTGAAAGTGAAATCAAGAAAACACTCCCATTTACCATTGCAACAAAAAGAATAAAATATCTAGGAATAAACTTACCTAAGGAGATAAAAGACTTGTATGCAGAAAATTATAAGACATTGATGAAAGAAATTAAAGATGATACAAATAGATGGAGAGATATACCATGTTCTTGGATTGGAAGAATCAACATTGTGAAAATGACTCTACTACCCAAAGCAATCTACAGATTCACTGCAATCCCTATCAAACTACCACTGGCATTTTTCACAGAACTAGAACAAAATATTTCACAATTTGAATGGAAACACCAATGACCCCAAATAGCCAAAGCAATCTTGAGAACGAAAAACGGAGCTGGAGGAATCAGGCTCCCTGACTTCAGACTATACTACAAAGCTATAGTAATCAAGACAGTATGGTACTGGCACAAATATAGAAAGATCAATGGAACAGGATAGAAAGCCCAGAGATAAACCCACGTACATATGGTCACCTTATCTTTGATAAAGGAGGCAGGAAAATACAGTGGAGAAAGGACAGCCTTTTCAATAAGTGGTGCTGGGAAAAATGGACAGGGACATGTAAAAGTATGAGATTAGATCACTCCCTAACACCATACACAAAAATAAGCTCAAAATCGATTAAAGACCTAAATGTAAGACCAGCAACTATCTAACTCTTAGAGGAAAACATAGGCAGAACACTCTATGACATAAATCACAGCAAGGTCCTTTTTGACCCACCTCCTAGAAAAATGGAAATAAAAACAAAAATAAACAAATGGGACCTAATGAAACTTCAAAGCTTTTGCACAGCAAAGGAAACCATAAACAAGACCAAAGGACAACCCTCAGAATGGGAGAAAATATTTGCAAATGAAGCAACTGACAAAGGATTAATCTGCAAAATTTATAAGCAACTCATGCAGCTGAATATCAAAAAAACAGACAACCCAATCCAAAAATGGACAGAAGACTTAAATAGGCATTTCTCCAAAGAAGATATACAGACTGCCAACAAACACATGAAAGAATGCTCAACGTCACTAAGCATTAGAGAAATGCAAATCAAAACTACAATGAGATATCATCTCACACCAGTCAGAATGGCCATCATCAAAAAATCTAGAAACAATAAATGCTGGACAGGGTGTGGAGAGAAGGGAACACTCTTGCACTGCCGTTGAGAATGTGAATTGGTACAGCCACTATGGAGAACAGTATGGAGATTCCTTAAAAAACTACAAATAGAACTACCATATGACCCAGCAATCCCACTACTGGGCATGTACCCTGAGAAATCCATAATTCAAAAGGAGTCATGTACTAAAATCTTCATTGCAGCTCTATTTATAATCACCCGGAGATGGCAACCACCTAAGTGTCCATCGACAGATGAATGGATAAAGAAGATGTGGCACATATATACAATGGAATATTACTCAGCCATAAAAGGAATCAAAATTGAGCTATTTGTAATGAGGTGGATAGACCTAGAGTCTGTCATACAGAGTGAAGTAAGTCAGAAAATGAAAGACAAATACTGTATTCTAACACATATATATGGAATTTAAGAAAAAAAAATGTCATGAAGAACCTAGGGGTAAGACAGGAATAAAGACACATACCTACTAGAGAATGGACTTGAGGATATAGGGAGGCCGAGGGGTAGGCTGTGACGGAGCGAGGGAGAGGCATGGACATATATACACTACCAAACGTAAAATGGATAACTGGTGGGAAGTGGCCGCATGGCACAGGGAGATAAGCTGGGTGCTTTGTGACCACCTAGAGGGGTGGGATGGGGAGTGTGGGAGGGAGGGAGACTCAGGAGGGAAGAGATATGGGGGCATGTGTATATGTAAGGCTGGTTCACTTTGTTGTGGAGCAGAAACTAACACACCATTGTAAAGCAAGTATACTCCAATAAAGGTGTAAAAAAATAATAATAATAAATAAAAAATAAAGTCAATCTGGGAGAACATTAAATCTATGCAATTTTCTTTTGAACTATGAAGAGAAAACTTTAATTTGTATGAACTAAAGCATGTGATTAAAGCATGAAATACTTAAAAAAAAAAATTCCCATTAGGATAGTATTGTATTTAACGCAGAGAGAAATGTTTAAGTTTATTCTGCAATTTGCAGACTCTTCTTGTCACGTTAAAGAAATATAGTAGAGTTTATATTTAAAAAGAAGACGAGGACCCTGAGTTACACGAGACAACAAATAACAAACCTATGAAATAGATTAAGGCATTGTTAGAGTTGCAGTTCTGATTCAATTTATTGAGTATCTAGAAAGTCTATTTCATTGTTACAATTTTTAAAAGTAATCATTTATTGGAAATTCGCTGTGTGCTACTCACCAGTTAAGTAATTTACATGATTATCTAATTAATTTATGTGGGGAAAATTTTGTGTTTCAATGGAAAACTATATATATTGTCTACAGCACACCTTTCTGTTTATGTGATTCTATGGCAGAATTCTACAGAATTTACAATTCTGTAAAATATAAATAGCTATTAGCAGTACAAAATAATTCTTCTCTAAAGTCAAATGTTATTCTGTCTAGTAGAGGTTCAATTGACTTCCCTCTTCACTATGCAAGAAGCTAGTTTTACCTCCTTAGCACATTAATTTCTATAGTCTTGATCTATAAATGTGTCTTTATTTTGGATTTTTCTCTTAACTGGTTGTAACACTTCTGGTTCTTTCATTGATTAATGAGTTATGTAAAATATTTTACACTTGATCATTTTATATCTGTGTGAGAGTCATGAATTTACCTTTTTTGAAATGATATTTTACTATTTTTTATAAGACTCTATGGGGGGTAGATATTTTTGAATATATTTTACAGCCAAACTGAGACCCAGCAAGATCACATGTCTTGCCTGAGGGTCACAAACATCCACTGGGAATTCCTGACTCTGGCACGTTGCTACATACTGGGGGTGCAAAGCTGAACAAGGCTGTCTCTATCCTCAAGGTCAAGGAGACAAGAGTAAATCTTTATTGAGGGTTTCCTATGTGTAAGGCGCTTCCAAAGACATCCAGGAACAAAAAACACTTGATAAATCTTCACTATCCAAAACTCACCACTTAGTATATGAAATACTGAACTGAAATAGACTCAAACAGTTTGGCACTTCTCACCATCTGAACTCATTCTATGAACTCTTAATAACTAAATTCAGGAATCAGGTAGATTTGTATAGGGAAAGATACTCAATTGCTATCTTTTAATACTCAAGGTCACCTTGTGATATAGACATTCTTCCCATTCTTACAGATAAGAAAAATGAGGCTCAGAAAAGTGATGTTAAAAAAAAAATCACAGCACGTTATAATAGAAAGAGATAGCAAGATCACATAGCCCAGTGGCCTCATTTTATAGCTGGAAAAGCAGAGCTCGGGGAAACAGAGGGATTCTCTTAAATCTCTCACCCAGCAAGGAGCAGAGTCTGATTCAACATCCATCGTTTTTACTTTCTCAGACATCTTTCCACTTATCTGGGACTAGTAGCTAGGAAAATGGGCCACACATCTGTCAGAATCAGGGATAAAAGAGAGGGGAAAATTAACACTTGCTTAAGACTCACAGGGAGCCCCAGGGTCTCTTTCCAACCTCTCTTACCTCATTATTTTTCCCTCCAGATGATCTGAAGTTTTCTGCCTCAATTCACTTTCTTTTCTACTTTAATATTATCATTTTATATGTTTACTAATCTCCTACGAAAGCAATACCCAGCACTATCTTCAGTATTTCAAAAGAAGCAGTGACTAATATCATTTACAATAAAATAAGGGCTATCTAAAAGATCAAGTGTCTTTGTGGCTGGATTTAAATCAACTTAGAGACAACCATGTTTTCTAATATCAGTCTAGAGTGACAACAGAAGTAGATAGCAGACTGCTTAATAAAAATATGAAAAACACACTGTGTCATTAAATCCATGGACTCTGTTCAGTAGAAAAAGAAATTCAAATTATGGGGTTCATGGGACAGAAAGTAAATGCTGGAGGAGTCTTTGGTGGTGAAAGTTTTGGGAAGCACTTGCCTATGTTCTACTGCTGCCCATAAAGTTTGAAGACCTCTACAAATACCCACTGTCCTGGACAGCTTTGCACTTAAGTCACCTTTTGCTCACAAATTCAGGTATAAGTTCCTGCTGTCGGTACCAACAGGAGGACAGCAGTGATTTCTTATTATCCCTCTTTGCTGAGTGTGGCTGGAAATGTGAGCAAATCTCAGAATCTTGGGCACATTAAACTACCTTTTATCTGCTTATAGTCCCACATTCTAAAAACTTTTGAGATTACATCCTCACGACTGCTAAACCATAAAATCAAGCAGATCCCATAGTTTCCCCTTTTCTTTTCCTTTTTTTTTTCTGCTCACCTCTTCCCAACTCTTCTTGTCTTCCCTTCCCTCCTCTACTCTCCCTTCTTCTCCCATTTTTATCCTCTCCCTTTCCTGATTTTCCTCTTCTCCATTGGAAAAGGTATTTCTATGAGGTCATAGGTATCTAATGAATAGGCTTATACTATATCACCTCTCAACAAGCAGAAAAGAGAAAAACTACCAGTTATTAGCAACCCTTAAAAAGTGAGAGGACCATATCACACAAGCTGCAGTGGGTCACTGTTTGTTAGGAAAAATGCAACACATTTGTCCTGTGATGATGGGTTTTTCTACTTTATCAGCCATTCACAACACGCCTGTCACATTGGCCTGATTTTGTTTCAGGTCCTCACACCCTCCAGAGACTTTCCCTTAGGAAATTTGCAACCTTCTGTTCCTTTCCAAGCCATCAAAATTCTAATGGAGCTGTGTTCTATGTAAAACTATGCTAAGTTCAGTCATTATGCAGATGTCCAAATCTATTGAAGGTTTCCACCTAAAAGTGTTATTTCCCTCTAGAGTCAAAGGTACTTGGATGAGCTGTTGATCCCTTTGTTAAAATACAATCCATATATAATGAGGCCACCAAATTTGTTGAACTTCTGCCAGGAAAACAGGATGCCCCCAGAGAGGTTGGTGAATTGAACAATGTTGAATTACAGCTTGTATTTAAAATGAATTGATGGAAAAAACATTCTAAGAAAACCTTAACTTTTTAATTAATCATAATCTCCCACCATTATGCATTTAAAATATTTTTGCTGTTGTTTTCCTTTAACAAGCTCTATTTGGCTACCTCTGAGTTGCCAGAAAAACAGTGTAAAAGAATATTTTTGTGTGTGTGGTCCCATATAATCCTCAAGACAATTTAAAAGTCTCCATCTAGAATGCATAATTTTAAACATTTAGAAGCTGATGTTTAGTGAAGTTACAAGGTACATGACCAAGACCACCCAGCTAGTTACTTGTTTAACAAGTGTTAAAACCTAGACCTTACATCAGCCTCCATGTTCTTTTCTACTTACACCACAGGTATTTTCTCTTTAAAATGGTTAGTCTAATGATTGGTCCAAGTTGGACTCCCCTCATGTAAATATCTCTAAGTGTTTAAAGTGAATACTTTCTACACAAAGTAAGATGCTTCAAAGAGAATAATGTCGCATCTAAAGGAAATAGGGAAGCTACCTTTTAGACTTGTGACCAGTTATATCTATGACATTAATACAGTTGGGTTAAGGGAAAATTGCAAAGTTAAGATATATTCGATGATAAAGTCAGATTTTTCAGACAGAAATAGGTTGCAAGTTGATATTACCTTAGGTGCACTAAATCACTGTGGTCTTTCCATATGTCTGAATCAAAGAGCTAGTGCTTCCTCTAAAAATTAAACCACATAATTAAAATAAAGGAATTTATCTTGTAGTAAGTACTAACCTGGGAAAAATATTAACTATTCCTTATATAACTTCTTCATATAAAAGGAAGAGCAAAGTTTTGGAGTCCGATAGGGGGCAGATGTGGCTTCAGACTTCTAATATAGAGTTTATAGCACCTACCCTCCACCCCTACCCAACATCCTGGTTTGATATGAGAATTAAAAGAGCTGCATTTAGGGCTTCCCTGGTGGCGCAGTGGTTGGGAGTCCGCCTGCCGATGCAGGGGACACGGGTTCGTGCCCCTATCCTGGAAGATCCCACATGCCGCGGAGCGGCTGGGCCCGTGAGCCATGGCCGCGGAGCCTGTGTGTCCGGAGCCTGTGCTCCGCAACGGGAGAGGCCACAGCAGTGAGAGGCCCGCGTACAGCAAAAAAAAAAAAAAAAAAAAAAAAAAAAAAAAAAAAAGAGCTGCATTTAGTGTGACATCATACTGCTTAAACACCAGTTTATGCTTAAGCTCATAAATAGTTAGAACTCTTCTTATCCCCTTCCCATTTGGCTGTAGATCTGTCTTAGAGATCCACTCTAACAAGAGCCCAATTGTCTTTCTCCAGTCGTGCATTTTGCCACATGATGCTGTCGACGCTGCAGAGTACAGCACATAGCAAGAGTGAAGGGAGGTGAAGATGCAGTGATTCTCTCCTGAACCTTAAAGTCCAGAAGACACTGACACTCCCACAGGGTTCAAGGCCTGATGTTAATACACGCTATCCTCTCTTGCAAGTTTGACCATCCCCTCTTTCAAATCTGACAGTTGCTGTGTGCCCATTTACTGTGATTATTCCAAAAATATACATTTTCACCACTTAAGTGTAAACACATACTTTATAATGAAAGGCAAAGCAGAGTCACTAATGCTAAAGACAGACTCTTTGCAAATTATATTCCAACAAATAATAAATTTAATAGAGAATCATGAGACCCAAAGTGCTAACCATCAGGAAGAGGGAACGTATCATCTTCTAATATTGTTTTATTGAACATAAATGAATAAAGAGCTCTTTTATTGTATTTGTGTCATCAGCATTCCAAATCTCAATGGGACTTTTGACATAAACATACAATCAAGAACTGAATTATTATATTTATAATGACAATATTCTATCTGATATCTTCAATCAGAAACATGACAAATAATTACAATTCATATAACTCAATAACAAATGTGTTGATATATTGATTTCAGAAAAGAGACTGATGTTAGCATCTCTCTTTCGTTCATTTCTATTTTCTAATGTTTTGAAACAAAATCTAAGTTTAAATATGTTTACGGTACTCTAGTTAGCTCTTCAAGTCCCACTTGCCCAGAAAAATATCAAAATAAGATGTGCAGGGCATATGATTACGCTACATCCAACAACTGGTTCAGCTAGGTTTTCAGGATAAGCTTGACTTTAAGAAAAATCATGGCTATTTTTTTCATTCATTCATTCTTGGGGAAGCAAATAACTTTACAGTAATCTGCACCATTTAGAAAGTCATATGGCCTTGTTCAAATCCAGGTGGCAATCACTGACTTTGTCACCTTGAGATAGTTTACTTTCTGAGTTGTTTCCTCATCTGCAAAAGGATATACTGGTATTTTCCTAAAAATCTTGTTTTAATATTAAATAAGATAACCTATGGAAAGCAGAAAGCACTACTTCTGACCTGAGATAAATGCTAAGTTAAGGGTAGCTATTATTTTCACTAATCCACAATGCCTTTTTGGAATGCCTACTAAATGTTAGGCAACATACAGATAAAACAGCAATCATCTGAGTTTGATTGTTAATCGTCTATGTGTCAACTATGACCGCTTCTTGTCATACACAACCCCAACCCCAAACCCCAAGCATAAATAAGACACCAGAGAATTCTCAGAGAGCAGCAAAAAAGGAATCCATATTCGGGAGTCACCTCTTTAAATCTGGCTGAAGGAAAGAATGATGAAGCCCCCATATTAGAGGTGAGTTCAAGGACAGGCAGTATGTATTTTACACAGCCTCACTCTTAGCATTTGCAGTCACCCAGTGAATGGAGGCCCATTTTCAAATAATTGAATATTTCAAAGTTACCAATAAAGCTAAGATATTGTTAAAGAAAGCCATTTTATCATCTGCATAATAACCTCAATGGTTCCTTTCAAACTTAGAATTCTCAGATGCCTTAGAGTTTTGTACTGGCATGAGATAGCACAGGGAAAGGCAGCCCTTGCTGTCCATTCCTTTCCTTACACCCCCGCCACCAACTTCCTACCCCTGTTAAGTCCGATTTTGTATAAGGGACCTCATGTGCATGTGTGTCGACATTCGAGCCTCCAGTCTGAGCTCCAAACATATACCCTATACAAAGCCACCCTTGGACTTATAGATATGCACTACAGTAGTGAGGTCTGCTCTCTGGAGGACACACTAAGGGAAGAGACCCATGCAGACACTGAAAACGAGTTTAGGTAGGCAATTCTAGGTATTAAGTAAGTCAAAGTCAAGAAGACGGCTGGGGGCTGTAGGTGGGCACATCCCCTTAGTTCCATGAAGTCCATGTCTATAAAAAGAGAATTGACTGGAGAAATCCTGTTTGGATCTTTTTGAAGGATGGGGCCCAGGGCAGGGACTCCTCTTGCTTGAGTCTAAATGCAGTCTTGGTGTTGTGATGAGAAAGGGGACTTTGGAGCCAGAACATCTGGGTTCAGATTCTGCTTCTGTTATTTAACAATTAAATCTTGGGTAAGTTATTTAACCTCTATTGCTCAGTTTCTTGATTTATGAAATGAGAATAATGATAACATTTACTTCATAGTATTTGTGTGAGGATTAAGTGAGGAGTTAATACAAGTAAAGCAGTTTAAAATGTAGCTAGCACAGAGTATGTACTGCATAAATATTAACTATTAGCTATTATTGTTTTAGGTAGAAGGAATAGTAGAGATGTTGCTGGTAGTGGTAATAGTAGTAAAAATGGCTAGTTCTGAAATAATTTAGTAAATTAGATCTCTTACGAATAGAATGCAATAAAGCTTTTATTTTGTTTTGTTTTGTTTGAAATAAGAATCCCTTAGATCAGATTTATTTAGTTAGAATGTAAGTTCTTACTTTGGGTAAGTAATTAAGGTTTGGATCCCTGATCTGATAAGAGATGGAACTAACCTGGACACACTTCCCATTACAAAATAAATAGAAATGTTGGACATGAGTCTAAGAAAGACAACAACAACAAATACACAGCTATGAAGAAAAGATAAGGTCGAAGAGGAACTGTCAGATATAAGAAATGAAGAAGGAAATCTAGCAAGTAGGACAAGCTAAATAAAATGATGCATATCTGAATAGAAGCTGACAGACTCTAGCAGCAGAGGGAATCTCTACAAAGCCTGAAGGTATATAACTGTAAGGTATACCATTTCTAAATCTGAATGCACCTAATGTCAATAACATGCCCCCAAACATATAAAGCTACAGATGACAGGACTGAAAGGAGAAACCAGCAATCCCCTAATCATAGCAGAAGATTTTAACATACCTCACTTAGTCACTTAAAGAAAAACATCAAGATAATATCACAAATGAATAAACATAAGAACAGTAACTATAAAGGAACCATAGAGATTCTCAACAAAACTAAAACTAGTTCCAATCCTGCTGACGATTTCATCTGATTAAAATGTCAAGTTTATAGAAGATTTGAACCCAATGAATGAACTTAACCTAACTGACATATATAGAACACTTTGACCAAATTTGACTAAATTATTCATGTAAAGTAAGAGAAATTATACTTGATATAAAATATTTGGAACTGAACGACAGTGAGTTCAGTATGCTTTTAATATTTAGGGGGTGCAATGATAAGACTATCTTTCATGACAATTTGAGCTTTAATTAAATACATATATTAAAAGGGAAGAAATATAGCAATTAGTGGGCTTTGCATTTAACTAAAGAAGTTAGATTTTTTTAAAAAAAGGAAGATATGAAAACCAATTGGAAAAAAAAGTTTGGGATGAGTGCAGAAATGAAAGAAAACAGCAACAAGGACAAAGGGACCACAGAGATATTCAGCAATCATAAAACTGTTTCCATGGGAAACAACAACAACAAAAAAAAAGCAAAGGAAACATTCAAAATAACTCAGAGAAACAACAGGCTATAATTAGAAATAAAATTGAGATTTAAAAATTGTAGTAGATAACCATGAACAATTGTATGCCAAAGTATTAGAAAGCTTACTAAAAGAAAAATTTTAAGAAAAATATTCAATACCAAAACTGACTAAAGAATATATAAGAAACGTAAATAAACTAATGCCCATTAACTAAGCTGAACTGGAAGTAAATGACATACTCTTCAATGAACACTACCACCCCTTACAATTCCCCCAATCCAAACAAAAATCAAGCCTAATGATTTTATAGTCAGATTCTTCTAAACCTTCAAGGTACATATAACTCCAAAGAACTATGTCAGGCACCAAAAAGGTGTTCTGTTTTTGAGGTTTGGTGAGATTGACTATTTGACTTCTGGTAGGGTGCTTTCAATCTGGCTTAATAACAGACCTACAAATAAGTTGTGCAAAATATATTTAGGAGATTAAAGGTATAAGTGAATGAATGTGGACTCCTGGAACCTCCACTTTTACTCTTGGAAAAAACTGAATTTGGTGATTTCTGCCAAGTTTAAAGTAAAGAAGCCACAGTTGAGAAAAACCAAGGGACCTGGATTCATTTTCTTTTATTTTACTGGGAGTGAAAGTGGGAGTTACACTAAAGAAATATCTGCTACCCATAGGTCGAGAATTCCACATTCTATTTCCCATTGTGTTACAAGGTTTATGCACATTTTCAGTGCAAGCCAACCATGAGTCTTTCAGAGAATCTCAATATCTCTCCAAATCCAGACAAGGACAGTCTGAGAAAACGAGGATAAGCCAGACACAGAACAGCAAATACTGCATGATCTCACTTATATGTGGAATCTGAAATAAGCAAACTCATAGAAACACAGGGTAAAATGGTGGTTACCAAGGGGGTGGGGGTTGGGGAATGAGGAGATGTTGGTCAAAGGGTATAAAGTTTCAGTTATACAAGATGGATACGTTCTGGAGATCTAAGGTACAACATGGTGACTGTAGTTGGCAAGGCTGTATTGTATATTTGAAATGTGCTAAGAAGGTAGATCTTAAGTGTTCTCATGACAGAGAGAGAGAGAGAGAAAAGAAGGAAGGAAAGAAGAAAGGAAGGAAAGGAGGAAGGGAGAGAGGGAGGGAGGGAGGAAGGAAGGAAGGAGGGAAGAAAGAAAGAAAGAAAAAGAAAGAGGAGAAAAAGAGCAACTATATGAGGTGATGGATATGTTAATTAGTTTGATTGTGGTGATCATTTCACAATGTACATATACATCAACATATCAAGTTGTACATCTTAAAATATATACAATTTTTTTGTCAGTTATACCTCAATTAAAAAAAAAGCCTACAAGATGTGGGGAACTGAGAAGAAAACAAAATATAAGGAAATAGAAACTTATTTAAACCACTGGTGAGAGTGTGAAATTTTTAAACTCTTTAAAGAGCAACATGAGAAAGTTGAAGATGCCCATTTCCTATAATAGTTCTGTTATTAGGTATATAGCCTATGTCATCATTTTTCAAATTGCTGATTATAACCCATTAAGAGATTGACAGTTCAATTTAGTGAATCTCTACCCACTTTATCCACAACAGGATAGAGTATAAAATAACAAAGTAAATTGTATTCATAGTTTTTGTGTGTGTGTGTATGTAAGTGTGTGCATGCATGTGTATGTGAATGTAGAAAAGGTAAAGGTAAGTATCTTTCCATATATAGGTATTTATGTGCATGTGCAGGTCCTGTGTCCCAAAATAAAATATATTTATTTCTGTGGGATTACAGTACAACAAGTTTAAATACAATTTTCCTGGAGAAACACTCCCACATAAGTACATGGACACACTTACAGAGATGTTTACTGAAGCATTTGTTAGAATCATGAGTAATGGTAAATAATTTAAAGTGTCCTCCAATTAAACATGGGTAAATAATTAATGTTAGACTTATATAACAGAATACTACCATTCAATAATAAAAATAAATGAACTAGTCCCTTATATATCACATTATAATATTAAGCACAAACAGCAAGTTGAAAAAGTATGCCTATAAAATTTATTCAAATGAAAAGCATAAAATACATAAAATAATATTACATACCTTTATAGATACATATATACTGTGTAGATGTATAACAATATACATGATGAGAATACACAAATGCTGCAGGTACTAGTTATCTCTAGCCTCGTTAACTTTATCCAGTAAGGACAGCAGGTCATGATTCGGGTAAAAAGGAATCATCTGTAACTACAAAATTATATTTATTTCCCAAAAAGGAATATAAAGCATATCTGACAATATTGTGTCAGCATACCTGAGTGCTTGCAATATCTCAAAAATAATTTTTTAATGAAATTAGATGAACTAGCTTTAGGAACTGTACCTGGAGCAAGAGGAGAATTCTAACTAGTTATAATCATAGCATCTGTATTTAAATACACTAATAAAGCAATAGAAAAACTGATACCTCCCCAAATACATTCAACATATGCCCATGGTTGTTATTGGTGTGTCAAGATGGAATAATTTTAAACAGAAAAAAAGATATTGGAAAGAACTCCCAACTGCAAAATTAGGAGACTTTAGAGATTTAGAAACAGATGGTAATCGACTGAATTTCAGACTTGTGTATGTTATCTTAGCCAGGGGTCAGTTAGAATAACTAGCTTCTTCCTGAGGTGCCTCCACATATTTGTGAAATGCTAACTCCAAAAATATTTAAGAAGCTATATGACTGCTAAAAATTGGAAAACGCCTTCAACTCACATTGTCATCCATGGTTTTTGCCAAATACTTAACTTTCCTTTAGGCTGGAATGTTTACCACATGAATGATTTCAGTTCAGACTCTTCAAAATGTGATTGCACTCTCCACAAAAATCAGACTTTAGCAGAAAGTAGTATTTTCCAAACCACTGCTATATGTTAAGGCCAAAGGCTCTTTGTAAATTAACTATATATTATTTTTACATAAATACTTTACCTACATGATAAGAGGGAAATGAGCAGCCTCATAAATTGGTGCTTTCACATTCTACAGAGAGCTCAGTGCAGAAACACATGCTCACTATATCAGCATTTAACCCTGAATGCTGTATTTCAAAAAAAATAAGAGAGAGAGATTTTGTTTTTACTTTTGTTTGCTATTGAAAGACCACTCAGACTAATAAGAATATCCATATTGCACCAATTTGTTATATAAACTCGATTGGTCAGTTGAGCTCCTTGGAACTTAGTTCTCTGTGGAGGACAAAGTCTGAGGTGACCCCGATGCATCAAATTTTTATATAATCCATTTCCCTTGAGTGTGGGAAGAATCTGAGACTTGCTTTTAGCCAACAGAATATGACAAAGGTGATGGGACAGTCACTCTGTGATTACATTCCATTACAGAATGTATCTTAGTAGGATGTAGCAAGAAAGTCTCCTGGGCTTAAAGGCATAGCTGCCATGTTGTAAGATGGTCTGTAAGGGCATCTATAAGAAGGCCTGTGGGAAGGGATTATAGTGCCCTGTAGCCCTGTAAGAGCAGTGTGCCACCCTCAGCTAAACCAGTAACAAATGTGCACCTCAGTCCTAGAATCACAAGGAATTTGACCAAAACCCACAAAAGCTGGGACAAGTATTCTGAGCTTCAGAAAGGAACACAGCCCTGCTGATAAATTGATTGCACCTCGTTGGGCAATGAGCAGAGAACCACTTCTGCTGTGCCTGGACTTCTGATCCACAGGACTGTGCGATAATAAATTTATGCTGTGCTAAGCACCTAAATTTGGGCAATCTGTTATGTAGCAATAGACAACTAACACAATTTCCCTTCTGTGAAAAAGTTAGGTTATCAGCGGTCTTCAATTCTGAGTTTGCATCACATTACTCAAGTTCTCTTTAAATTTTTTTAAAGAAATATGCAAGTCTGAACCCCTCCAGCAAACTGATTGATCAGAGTTTTGAGAGATGAGGCTGAGATATACTAATTTTTTAAAGACTCCCAACTGATTCTGAAGACACTAATTTGATCCCTAAGATCTTTTTTAGTTATAAATATCTTTATAAACAATATTTGGCATCCAGAGGTCGCTGCACTTACTCCTCTCATTTCTTTGTACAGTAAATCACACATGATATTGGCTGTAGCTCCAGAGACCAATTTTTAACGGATGGAAATGGTTACGTTTGATAAATATATCTATCTTTGGCCATCTTTCAAACCAATATATCCTCAACCAGTGTGTGATTATTTGCTTTCCCTCTTAAATAAGAGAGGGAGAGAGAGAGAAACACATAGAGATACAAATATACGGATTTTAAATGACCTACACAAAAAGTGGCTACAAATGAAGTTTTGGGGGTGGTGGAACAGGTATTTCTTATTACTTTCATTTTCTTTATCTCTAAAACCAGAACTTTCTCTCCCATCCCAACTCCTGCTGGGCAAAATTCTCATTTTCTACTTTTTTTTTTTTTTTCTCAATACCTGAGAAAAACTGTTGCTCACCATCATCAATCTATAATGAGAGAGAAAAGTATAGGGAAGGAGAGGAGAAACTAAACCTTGGAGAGCTCTCACCTATAAATTAAAGTTCGATCTTATATTTTAAAAGTAATAGCCCAATGGAATAGAGAATAGAGAGTTTTTCCTTCCTCCATTCGCTTCTAATTTATATTTTCCAAGGCACCATGGAGAAAAGCTGTAGAAACCGTGGGGCTAGATGAATTGATTATTGGTTTTTGTTTTCAAAGAAGAGGAATAACAGGAGCAGATAGAGCATCAGATGTTAATTTATCAGGGCACGTGTCTCAGTAATGATCTTGGTTTGATGTGCTGACCTCTATAACCCTGTTTCAAGGCCCTATGGTTGTTGAGTTTTTAAGGGCAAATATAAATCCTGCATAGATGGTTCATTCTGGGCTGTCCTCTTTTTGAATGGGGTCAAACCACATTCTTGGCAGATTTCCTTTAAACTGATTTATTATATTGCTAAAAAAAAAAAAGAATGAATGAACGAATGGATGCTTTCTCCCTTTCTCCTCATCACTATTCCCATGCAGAATGCATAAGATCCATTGATCACGTACTGGGATTGAATGAGTCTTTAGGAGTTCAAAAGTCAGCCTCCTAGAAACTCAAATGGAATTTTCCTTTTATGAATGCAACAATAAACCAAAAAGTTAGAAGAGAAGTAAATATTTGGCAGTCTCATCTTCAAAGTCAAAGATTTCTCAGACACTCCTTTTTCCCTGCTTTTAGATTTCAGGTCAATTACCTGCGATTAGGAATCCTTAGATAGCTAATGTTTCAAATAGAAAGTTTGGTTGGTGCTGTTTTTTATTTCCCTCTCTTTTCTCTTTCCAGCACTACTCCCCTCTCCCCTCACCCCCACCCCAAGTCCTATTACTGCTCTGTTCTGTTTTAGCTGCTTTTGGAGCAAAGACTGACCTTCAATCAACACTAGTGTGCTTTAATAAGACCCTTTGTTGTATTTCAATCAGCATTTATACTCTCAATAACTTTAATAATGACTTCAGATTGGGGCCTCACCTTTCAAATTCTGATTGGGCTGTGACACTTTGCACTTTGATGAGGGGATATCATCTGTCACTTGCACTTTTCTGCTTTATAAATATTTATGTTCAATCTAAATCTCTGTTGGCTACACTTACCTTTTTAACTATGATACAGAATCTAACATCTCCCCCCAGGATACTCTTACTTAACATTGAACTTATTATAGGAAGAGTGGATATGACATCTCTTCTCTTATAATAAACCCAACCAACCACATCATATTCTCATTGCCACTAGAACATTTAATTTCCTTGATAATAGCTTTAATTGTTGCTAAGAACAATATTTTTCAGAGCTCTGCATTTTCATCAGCACCAATAAGATTTGTTTATTTCCTTTTCCAGGAGCAACATTTCCCCCAGGGGGGGAAAAAAGTGTTATTTCAAAACCACACAAGATGGACTGTGCATTCTAGGGAGTTGTGAACAATATACCAAACAGAGCAGTAAAGTCTGGAGTACCTGCTACCTTCACTAGTTGAGGACTTTCCTTTTACATTTCAGTGTCCCTTCACCCATAATGAAAATTTCTGCCTTGGTAAAAAACGCTGAAGTTTCTCCACTTTAGGATTGCAGGATAGTGATCTCACTGAAACATAGAAAATCCCTAAAGCTCCCACTAGACTTCTCTCCCTTCACATGTCCTCAAGCAAATGGTGAACATTAGGGGAGGAATGTGTTTCTGAGGAGACCACATTTGCATCTGACCAATTTAAGCATCATTTTTTTTTTATGTGGCTACATTGATGGTACACTTGCCTGAAACAGGAACTTTCTAGGAATATTGATTATTATTATTATTTTTTTTACCCATTTCCTAAAGCATAATACCAATCCTGTTTTTTCAGAAACAAAACAAAACAATGCATATGTTGTAGTACCAACAAGCAAAATTGCAGAATGTGGGGAAAGAAGGGTATGTGCCAACATCTCATTTGTCAGTTTGGTCACTCACCTCAATGAACCTTTGTTTACCCATCTACACATCTGGAAATTGAATTAGACCAGTGATGAGGAACCATTTTTTATGAGCACTGCTTGAGGTCGAAAAAATGCAGGGACTGCATTTGGAAAAAATTGTATGCATCTATACCTACACCTACACCTGCACCTATTTCTATGATTCCCTGTATCTATATTGATATCTTTAGGCAATATAACATCTGTAGTTGCAATTGAGAATTATTTTATTATTTCTAAAGTAATGAAGGCTCTTTTGGCAAAAATTTCTGAAAATTATTACTAGCCTGTGAAATAGCATCTTTTGTTAACCTGGAAATATTAAATGTTACAAAAGATCCATTGATGTAAAGGGCTTAAAGGAGGGGATAGAATTATTAGAGTATTAGAGCTCAGTACACAATAGGATTTTTTAAATCTCAATTAAAGGATTGGTAAGCAGGTGGGAAAATGTTGCTTCTATTGTTTCAGCTCCTACTACTCTTCACCTCATATATCCTGTTATAGCAACAATGTCTCTCTTTGCATTTATATAACATACAAGCTAATTTCTGCCTCAGGATCTTTTCATTCCCCTCTATCTGGAACTCTTTGACCCAGTACCTCTGAATGGCTCATTCGTTCATTCTTCTCTTTATTCAGCTATAATCACTATCTCAGAGAGAAATCCTGACTTCCTTAGGGACTTATCTCCCACTTATCCCTGTTTATAACATGCCCTGTTTTATTTTCTCAGAGTACCCATCACTATCTAAAATAATTTTAAGCACAATCATTATCTGTTTCTGTTTGAGAATGTAAAGTTTTAAAGGTCAGGGGTTTTGTTTGTCTTATTCACATTCCCAGCATATAGCCAGTGCTCATTAAGTATTGGATGAATAAATGAATATGTTGTTTTTTTCTTGTCCCTGAGATGATGTTTTAGGCCAGGTCTCAAGACGTGGTAAGTCATTAGTTGCTCCTTACTGGAGCATAAGGTTATAAAGGATAAATGAGATATTATAACCATCCCTACTTTGAGGACAAGTTCCTGCTGTGTCATTCTGATTGTAGATCAGCTCCAGGATCTTGACAGAAAAACTATTTTTAACATCATAAATTAAAAATGTCCAAACTGCACTGTTTTGCCAGATACATAGACGTCCCTCAATATCCATTAACCATGAATCTCTAATCTCATTCTTAGAGTTCTTATAGCTGTGAAAAACAAGTTAACATCACATACTGTAAGATCAAATTAAGTTTACTTTTTGACAGAGGAATAAAATCTCAGACAAATCATGTTTTTGTGAAAAAAAAAACCAAACAGCCAGTTTGTACTGTATCAGCCAGGATTAGTAACACTTAAAAGGGTAACCAGGGACCCTGACTTTTTCACCTCAAACTGTTTGCTAGACTTTTAGACAATGCACTTCATATTTGAATCTCAGAAATAATCGTGTTTAGTAGAGGCATAGATAGACAATTTCTGGACTTCTTAGAAAATCAAACAGAGCATTACCCAAGCCTACTCTTAAAAAAAAAAAAAAGTGACAAGAGATGCAGATACTGATTATTTATATGATTTAAAGGAGTTGTGCATGTGATTACTTTTCTCATTTGAAATAACTACTTGATTTTGTACCCTATTTTGTATTTATAATTTTGTGTTTATTTGTTCCTTAAAGAAAGCCTCTAAAAATGTTATGACCTTTAGGCCCCAGAAAAACCAGATCTGCCCTGGCCATGGGTGTTAAGTTAGGACAGAGATAGAAGGAGACTTGGGAAACCAGTTAAGCACTATTTTTTTTTTCACTCTTCTCTCTTCCTACTCACACTTCAGGCTTCAACGTGGCATCACTTTCTGATTTACTGAATCTAGGTTAATTTCCCTTTCTGTGATCTCCCTAGTAACAATTTCTTCCCCTATCACTGCATTTTCACAATTTATCTTATATTACTCTTCAGCTGCTGGACTAATGCACCTCAAAGACAAGCTGTGCCTGACTTCTTACCATTTTATCTTCAATGCCAAGTTCAGCAATCAACACAAGGTAGGTATGCAAGGACACAAATGAATATGTACTGAATAAGCAAATGCCTTTCTCTCTCCTTACATGCATTCATTCAGTTCTCGAATGTCCCATGCACCTTGTTGAAAAACAGAATTATATTCAACCTAACATTTTTCATAGCACTATATCCTTACCAAAGAACTCAGTCCAAAACTCTGAATTTGAAGACAAGGGCAAACAGGAAGCTCACACACTGTTCATGTGAACAGTCAAAGCAACAGAAGAAGAAAACTTCAAAATACAGCAACATGGATTTAGATGTCATTAAAAAGAATTGTCCCCCCATGTCACCAACCAACACAAATCCCAAGACTTGCTAAACGTGCATGTACCAAAAAATGAGAACATTTTCTATAGAACAAAATACATTTCCTAAAGCAGGTGTCCCCAGGCCCTGGGCTGTGGATGGGTAGCAGGCCTCATGGCAGGAAGTGAGCAGTGAGGGGCTAAGCTTCATCTGCCTCCCCTACACTCACCTTACTGCCTGAACCATCCCCATCCCTCAACCCCACCCACACCACCGGTCCATAGACAAATTGTCTTCCAGGAAACTGGTCCTTGGTGCCCAAAAGGAGTAGCATAAATCTTTCTTGGTGGCTTGCAACACAATTTGATATGTTTCTGTGGATGCTTCATGCCTCTTTGGGGTCTTCTGAATCAATACTTGTCCAATCCTTGTCGTTGGTTCCATAGAATCATAGAAACTTACAAGACAGGGTCAGATGGAACCCTAGAGATGATCTAGAAAGTGCCTCCTTAGCAGCCCTGAAAACTAGGGAGGGAAGCTCACCAAGCAAACTTCCAGATTTGGGGCAGTTCCAATTATTGGAAAGGATCTTTATTTTGTTTTGTTCTATTTTTTTTTTCTTTCAAGTTTCATCAGTATCTGCCTTCCTATAATTTACTTCCACTAGATATTGTTTTGCCTTAAAACAAGGTAAGATATATATTCTCCTTTGCTACCTAACAGTGTATCAGTAGTACAAGATGACTAACAGGTCTTTTCTTGGGACTACTTTCATCCAGTTTGGCATCAGTTTCACATTGTATACAGACTCTGATTATCTTAAACAAGTTTGGCTTAATAAACGTTAGACAACATTGTTGGACATGGTTATTTATACATAGGATGAGCAAACAGGACAGATTATTAACAAATTTTAAGGGAATTATGTTACCAAAATATAGCATATAACTATTAATCCTAAAAACATTTTCTGTTCTCTTAATCTTGCACCAAAAGATAGAGTCCCTCAAGAAGGTCAGATTTTCTAATTCCCCCCTAAAATATGGACATGGAGATTAATGGATAATGAAGATCTCCTGAATGACAGAACCAGAGTAAGGAGTTTTCACTATTCCTGCCCAGTAGATCTGATCATTGTGGTTCACCCTTGACTACCCTTGAGTTTCATATTCTCTCCTTTTCTGGAAAGGGAGTTTAAATTTTCTTTCTTACATTTTATATATTAGATGTGTTAGCATTTAATACCTGACATTTTTAGTCTATTGGTCTTCAGATCACACAAAATTATTTCAGAACCTGCAGGAAAGGACTGCCTATCACTCATATTTCCTTGACTATGTGTGGGTACAGTAACTAGATACAGTTTTGATGTTTAGGGAGGTAGTGTATGCATAGATACTGGGGAAACAAATGTATAGACCATGGCACAGTCTGCCACCAGCTGACCCCAGAATCTACCTTCTCCTGTTCCTTTATAACAAAGACACCAATTTTTAGCAGTGTTTTTGCTGTCCAGTTACACACACACGCACACGCACACACACACACATTTTCCAGCCTTCACACACTGAAATGTGTTCACGTGACTGAGTTCTGGCCAATGAGTTGTAAGTGGAGTTGTCATATGAGATTTCAAGGACATCTCTTCTTTAAAGGGAGCACTGATATGACTATGCTTTTTCTTCAATCAGCTTTCTGAAACACACCTTTGATATCTGGAGTTTCACCTGTTATCTTGGATCATGAGGATAAGGCACACAACCCAGGAATGGCAGAACAGAGAATTGGAAGAAGACTGTGTTTCTGATGGCTTCTGTCTCTGCCATAGCAACCTTAGAGTGCCAATGCCCACCTTTCTCTATGTGAAAGGATAAAACATGAGATGTAAGCTACTCTCTTGGGGGAGAGGTATGTTCTGCTAATACAATTTCAATTTCAGTTGTTCTAAATAACCTTTCATGGTATTTCTGAATGGTTATTTCCTTTTCATCTTTGAACCCAACATTGGTTTCAAGAGGTTTCAAATGTCTGTATTCTATCTCAGTTCATTTAAATACACATATTATAAAAAAGTTACACTAATGCTATTATTTATATATCATGTTTCATTATTTTTCATTAATTGTTTATTAACTCTGAACATGTTTATAGCCTACATACTTAGTGGTAAAGGGATATGGCTCTAGAATTTGTAATTTCAATTAAATTATAAATATATGAAAAATAATTGTGAAGGAAAACTCTCTCACCTCATTCCCCTCAAACAGTATACAAAATCACAAATTTATGACTGAATTTGGGATTAGCTACAGTTTTAGATTACTTGACTATCTGATTCTTTCCATTTACACAGCTTAACAATTATACAGTTGTTATGTATCTGAAGTTTGCTGTTCTATAAGGAATCAAAAGGGTTAATATTGGATAGTTCAATTTCCCAAAACCTGTGATAAAAGAAAATGATAAGAAGCAGACAAAAATTTCTGATTCCAGTTTTCTTTTTCCTTATAAAACATTTTATGATCAATGTTCAAGAGATATAATTTCATATCATTAAAGCAGTTTTATATTAATATGTTTTCCTTTGAAGATCATAAGGGCTAACCTTAAAAGCAATGTTGAATATGGGAGAAGGCATCAGACAGCAAAGCTCAGGCCACAAGCTATTATTTCTAATATTAACCCATTCTATGTTCTTGGGTAACTCATTTCCCATTGCCGGACCTCATTTTGCAAAACTACAAAATGAGGGAATTTAAATATAATTGTTTTTTGTTAAATCTCAAGCCTAAAACAGTGCTTTGAAGTAGAAATATGATATGAACCACATGTGTAATCTTAAATTTTCTTATAGCCGCATTAAAAAAAAGATAAAAAAGAAATAGCTGTAATCAATTTTAATGATATATTTTATTTAACCCAACGTGTTCAGGATAGGATAATTTTAGCATGCAATCAATACAAAATAATTAATGAGATATATTCAATTCTACCGTCTTCAAGATATGATGTGCAGTTTACACGTGCAGCACACCTAAATTTGAACAAGTTACATTTCAAGTGTTCAATAGCCAGATGTGCCTTGTGACCATGATATTGGACTGCACAGGTCTCATACAATCCAGAAATTGGTCTATGGATCTATGAAAAATTACCCACATTTTTGCATTGAGTGGGAAGGAGTAGCAGGAGAAGCAGTGGCTGAAAATCTCAAGTGATGCTTCCCTGAACTCTCAGAGCAGTCTCACAGAGGACATAAAGAGAAAAAAACACTTAATAGCCAGTAGAGCATGTGTACTGACAAATAAACACTGGTCCCATCAGGAGAGCCATCATTCAAAACAACCAGTCAGGAGTACATGATACCAGGTGCATATAAGCCATGCCTGTGTATCTTTCCAAAAATCCCAGTCACAACTATTACTGATTAGTCTTTTGATAACTATCTGCCCCAATATACAATATTCTTCTTGTGAAAGAGTCCTGAATGTTTTCATTTGTTATAATACAATAACTTATAAAGCAAAGGTTACATAATATATAGTGCTCATTCTATATGAGGAAATCTTTGGACTGGCAATATGGTACCAAGGCAGGCTTTGAAATCTCATTTGTAAAGAATTTTGCATAATTTTGAGGAAACTGTATTATCTAGTTCAAAGAATGAGTGAGAGTTAATGAAAATGGGTATTGGGACTAAAAGTACCTCATTATGGCATCACTGGACACAGGGTAAGGTATTCAGTAAATACTTACTAAAGAGATGAATGAACAAATGTCTTCCATAGAAACATTACCCCATAAAATTTGTCAAGTGTGGTTCTTACTAGGTGCCTCACCAATAACATGGGCATTAAGAAATACTTTCCCATCATGTAACATTTTTTACCTAATGGCATCTTGTTTTGTATATACTCTTTCATAACTAACTACTTACAGTCACTAACCTATCTTCTGATAACTGACTGATTAACAAATATTTACTTGAGATATCCTAAACTGGATGGAGAACTAGCTGGGTTGCTGTCTATTTCCTGACCTCAAAGGTAGAAAATACTATAGAAGAGAGAGAAAAGTTGATGGAATTGTGTGAAACTTTTGGGAAATAGATGGATGGATCCAATTATGAGAAACAGTGGCCAAGAAAAGAATAATACCAGGTGAAATATATAAGGATAATTCAAGAAAGAACTTTCTAGCTATGTACTTCTTCTTCACATGGTCTGTGTCATGCTAGCTCAGTGCAGTAAAAAAGCAAAAGCTTGATGTAATGGGGTAAAATTACATCAATGTTGCCCTTGTGCTGGGGAGCACTGGATAAAAAAGTATACATAGACTAGGTATCACCTTTTCATTCTACACCAGCTTCCCTTCCCTTACCCCCCCCCCAACATGAACTATACCATAAAAATATCCAAGGAACAGTACAGTGCGTTTGTATTTTTTGAAACTTTACTGTTGCCTAAGATACTTTACAATATTATTATAACCTTGATACCAATTACTTATAGAGACAACTTTATATTTGGCAAAATAACTGAGAAAAATAATTGAAGAATCTGCAACAAATACTTGCAAATGCTGGATGAAATATTGCCATTTTAAAATAAATAATTGATGCAAGAAAAAAAGAAATCCTTAGGTATCAGGAAAAATGAATCACAGAGATATAATTGTACATATGAATGCTGCAGCTGTTCCAGATAAGTGCAGAGATTTGGAGGTATGGGAAGGAAGTAGATGTGTATTAAAGGTTATACAGAAACAGTAGAAAAGGTTTGGTTCTGCATGAGGAAGCTTTGGGACCCTGCATAAAGCTACAAACCCATGAGGGCTTCACCTTCAATAAAAAGAAAGGCTAGAAAAATCCCACAGTACAGAAAACCAAAGAGGAAATATGTCACAACTAGAGACCTGGGAGGGGAAAACAGACACTGCTGAAATGTCAGGCTCGCTGTTCCATGTACTGAGTTTTAATGTACCATAGCTATTTTTCATTAGAACCTGAAGTTAGCATAAAACCTTGCCAAATCTAATGATATTGCTGGTATAACTCTTATTATAAGCATTGGAGTAGCTACACTGGAGTGATTTCCATAAATACAATAAAACTAAGCTCATTTTACAATATTACAAAACACTTAAATAATATCTTCACCATGAATGACAATTCAGCATACATAGTATATAGGTGATGTCAAACCAAATATTTTAAAATTGAAACAATAAGCTGAATAAAGACTATAAAATTATACATTTACAAATCTTATAAACATAACATGATTTCATAACAAATATAAAAAAGGAATTAATTTGAATAAAGAACAGGAAGAGTTGAAAAATAACCAAACAGAACTACTACAATTAAAAAAGCACAGTTGGAAGAATTTTTAAAACCTTAATGTATGCATTAAATTTTTAATTAGACACAATTGAAACTAATGTTTGCTAACTGGAAGATAGAATTGAAGAATTAACACATAATCCATTCCAAAAAAATAAATGCGTGAAAAACGTAAGAAGGAAAGTTAGGAAAATCAAGATTTGCAGTGAGAATATAAAAAGTATGTCTAAAAGAATTCATAAATGGGTGTTCAGAGCAATTTTTGTGAAGTAATGTATAAAGAGTTAATGTATAAATTTTTCTAGAATTGATGATGGTCATAAACATCTAGATTAAGGAGCATAAAGAATCTTGAGAAGTAAAAACATACTAAAAGTGAAAGGAATACATTATAATGAATTTACCAAATATCAAAGGCAAAAAATATTTTTAAATAAATCAGAGAGAAAAAAATAGGTTACGTGCAAATGAACAAAAATTTCTAGGACAAAAAACTTAACAATGAGAGTAGAGACTAGAAGACAAAGAAAATAAAGAGAGAAAATAATATCAACCTATAATTCCATATCCAACTATTATTTCTCATCAGAAAAGAATATTATAGAAAGATACCTGACTGGTAACATATTGGAATAAGACTTTTGCAAAGTCTAAAGAGATTAACATAAAGAACTTTTACAAGTCTTTGAGAAAAATACAAAAAGCCCATCAGAAAATAATGAGTAGGGTATATGAAACAGAAAAGAAGAAACAAATGGCTAATAGATTCACTGAGATGGTCACACTCTACTAACAAGAAAAATAGAAATCAAAAGAGTGAAATAGCATTTGATACCAATCAGAATGACAAATAGTTCTTTTAATCAAATGCTAAAGAAGATGTGAAAAAATGGAATCATAGTGGAAGGGTAAACTGACACTGTTCTTCTGGAGATCAAACTACGTTAGAGATATTAAGTGTTTGACCTAACTTCCTTCCTTCTGTGTGTGTGTGTGTGTGTGTATGTGTGGGTGCATCAATAAAACTCTTGCATCTTATGTTGTAATAAGATGCATTAGCAGCCTTTTTTCTGTAGTAAAAAAACTATGGATAAAGAAACTTAGATCTTTATTAAAAAAGGGAAATATATAAGTAAAATATATAAATTCATACTATGGAATAAACTGTAATAATCAGAAACAATAAAGTAGATTTAAATTTGGCAACCTGGATAGATCCAAAAACACATTTAAAGAAGATTTAAGAAAATAATAAAATTTAGAGTGAAATATCATTTATACAAATGTAAAATTCACAGAACAGAAATATGTGTTAATTTTAGTATACCAATACCTAGAAAACATGTGAAAAGTAGAATGAGAGGACATATATTAAATGCATTAGAGTGAAGAGGGAGATACGAATGAAGAAGCAAACTGAAGGAGAAAAATGATTAAATTTAAAGAGAGGGCTTGATTTGAGCAATAGTAGCAGTACAATTCTGTATACTTGTGGCCTCAAAGACAGTTTAAATATAAGTTGAAACGTGACCATATATGTATGTGTATATTTGTACAGAGAGAAAGAAAAAGGGGGGAGAGAGAGAGAGAGAGAGAGAGAGAATGAAAAAACACACTTTGTTTTCAATCTCGTGCTATGTTCTAGGGTAAAAAAAGGTTCAGTCATATCATTACAAAACATGATCCTTGACCTTAAGGATTCTGCACTATATCTGAGCAGATAAACCAAACAGTCAGAAAAAAAGGAAAAGAAATCCATGATGGGGAATTGTGAAGAACATATTCCAAACTTAATCTATGTATCTGTGTTCCCACAGCCTACCACAGCCATCTAGAGAGCAGGGTTGTCATGTGTCTAAGAGATTGGGGCTTGAATTCTCACTCACTAGCTCAGGGCCCTGGACAAGTTTCATGACTGTTCTGAGCCTCAGTTTCCTCATCCACAAGATAGTAATGATAACAATATCTACCTTACAGGTTAGCTGTAAAACTGGTAAAGTAATTAGTACCAAGATGTTGATACATTATTGCTATTTATCACTCTTTTTTTTTTTTTTTTTTTTTGGCGGTATGTGGGCCTCTCATTGCTGTGGCCTCTCCCATTGCAGAGCACAGGCTCCGGACGCGCAGGCTCAGTGGCCATGGCTCACGGGCCCAGCCGCTCCGTGGCATGTGGGATCTTCCCGGACCAGGGTACAAACCCGTGTCCCCTGCATTGACAGGCAGACTCTCAACCACTGCGCCACCAGGGAAGCCCTATCACTCATTTTTTATCCATCCGACTGCCCAGCACAATGCTGGCATGTAGCAGAAACTCAGTATATGCTGCTTGGATAAAAGACCTAGTAAATGTAATGTAGAGAATCAACTGATCAGGGGTGCTCAACCAGAGTGGCATACTGGAATCATCCCCAGAGATACTGAATAATTTGTCTGGTGGGGGCTCAGGCATTGAGTATGCTGTGAAATGTTCCCAGGAAATTGCAGGAGAACCATGGAGCTAGAGGATGATAGGTGTGGGCTGAAAGGTTGTGTAAGCTTTGGGGTCAGAAACAATGACTAGCCTTTGACTAATTAAGAGTGAAAGGGAAGGGATTTAAAATAAAATCTCTAAGAATCAGATATAATCCATCCTAGGAAGGGACGACTCTCCCTAATTATGTCAATATTTTGAGGGAAGTTGGGTTGAAATCAGTATTATAAGATATATATGTCATATGATTGTCACTGTGCCTGTTGACTTGTCTTTCCATCAGCCCTCCAGGAGCTATCTCTATTTTAAAGAGGACATAATTGTAGGATAGAACTTTCCTACTTAAAGTGTGGCCCTCGGGAAGACAGCATTAACCTCACCTGGGAGCCTGTGAGAAGCGCAGTATCTCAGGCCCCACGCCAGGCCTCCTGAATGATCACCTGCATTTTTCCTCGTGAACAAGGCAATTGATATTTGCATTAAAGTTTGAGAAACAGATTAATCTTTCTCTATCTTGGGTGCTCATTGAAGTCACCCTGAAATCTAAATTTTAGAAAATTATGATGCCTGGCTGTGGAGGCTTTTAAAGACTACCTTAGGTGATTCTGATATGCAGCAGTTTGACAATCACTGGGCTAGAAAATGTGTATAAAATGCCTAAGGTCATACAGCTTGTAATGATGAAGCTGGGATTTAATCCAGGACTCCCAAACCATTCTGCCATGTCCCTTCCTGAATTAAACCTCTTAGATTCAATAAACTTCCAAGTTCAAATAAAAATGTCAATTAATACATTTCTGTATTTATTATATATAATATATATATATATATATATGTATATACCCTCTTCTCAATGGAAGTGTGATGTCTCTGATGGTCCTGACCATATTTCAAAATTATTTACATGCCCCTACACTCCAACATTCAGCACAGTGCTAAGTAAATACTGTTGCTTACTAAATACTGTTTGTTTAACACACATTGCTATTCAAACAATGAGCTCCACACTAACTGTACCAAAGAAATACTTCTTTGCCCTGTCAAGCTGAAACTCAAATTGAACACCAGTATTAATAAATAAGAATCTTTAAATCTTTTCTTTCTTGTTGTGATTGATGCATGCAAATTATTTCACTTTTCAAGACAAAGCCTCTCTATAATTTTATACTGAATGTGATAAAATAATGAGGTCTAAAATCTAAATTTCCTAATGTGTAAATGGCCTGAAAATAAGCTTCATAGTTATTCATTAGCTGTTGCAGTGACTACTTCCCAAGATTATTTTTTGGCATGGAATTAAACTTTACAAACAACCGGAACATCTTACTCAATAGCTAATTCACAGCAAGATCATTATCTTATTATAATAAATACCTGGATAAACAATATTTAAATGAGCCTAGTCCTGCTTTACAGATTTTTTTTTTCCTGAGGATATTGTAATCATTATCGTTCAGTAATAATGCTTGGCAATGGATAGAATGTGGTTTATGAAAATAATTTGAATTATTTTTGTCAGTCATTCAGCAGATTTTCCTGCGCTGCATTACAAATTCATTACCCCACAGTCAGGTCATGAAATCTCAGAGCAGAAGGTAAAAGTGAGCTACTGCTAAGGTTAGATGTTATCACACAGAGCTGCCCACATCATATGTAGATGAGCGTGGAAATAAACTCCAGACCAGAACATTTGCAAATGTATTTGATTTGACAGAAGTGTTTCAAGACACTTTCCTGTTAATTTTGCCTGTGAATATCATCAAGAATAGAGTAAGGAACACAGCAAACTCCTAAAGAACAAGGAAAAACACTTCTCTTTTCTAATTATTTTCCTGGTAGAGTAATCTGGCAGCTTTTAATTGTTTAAACATTCATTCCCAAAGCATTGACTGAGTTAGGAATTCAGTAATTAGACATTAAATGTTGAAAAGCTCAGGCCATCATGCTCAAGGCATTCACAAGGCAGAGGGGGAAATCAGAAAGGAGATGATAGTAACAGACAATAAAGGTCTGACTGCAGTAACCACAGGATGGATGCCACAAAAAAACAGAATGTTCCCCATCTTGGTGGAGAGGTCCGGGGGGTGGAATATCAAGGAAAACTTTTTACAAGAGATGACACGGAAGGTTATTTAAAAGCCTAGCCTGCACTGGATAGATACTTAGGAGGTAAGTTTGATTGGTGGGAGATCAATTTACACATATAAAGAACCACGATGACTTTCAGGTTTTTCCATAAGCAACCAAATAAGAAGACGCAATTTTAACTTGCAAACCAGGTGGTCCAGGAACTTTGTTTTCAGAGCTGTGGTGTGGTAGAGGTTACAGCATCTTCTTTGCAAGAGGTATAAACAAAAAATAGAACAAAGAAAGGAGCTTTTATTCTGGAATTTTTTCACCTATGGAGATTCTAGTCTGAAAGTAGAAGATGATAGTATTTTTCTTGTAAATTCTGTTTTCTAGTTCAAATCTAAAAAGACCCCTGGATTAGAAACAGTATAAACTTGTGTTCTAGGTCCAGTTCTGTCTTTAGTTCAGCTATCTAAAATGGGCAACTAAAATTAATTCTTTGGGTTTTAGTTTCCTCACTGGTAAAGTGAAGGAAATTTGCCTGAACCAGTGGTCCTCAACTGGGGGCACTAGGCAATGTCTAGAGACAATTTTGGTTGTCACAACTTGGGAAGTTTCTACTGGTATCTAGTGGGTTGAGGTCAAGGATATTGCTAAATATCCCTGAATGCACATGACACACCCCACAACACAGAACATCAGTGATACCAAAGTCAAGAAAACTTGGCCTGAGCCCGGCCTTTCCCAGCTGCATTAAGCAGTGAGTTGGCTGTGGCCTCTAGGAAGCACCTCCTGAGATGCAGTTAGGATGCAGAGTTAGACCTGATAAAATCTCTTTCGGTCCAATGAGCACTCTGGAAAAGACTACCCATTAGAGGAATCCTAGCTTGGATGCAAATAACGAAGTCTTTGGACCTTTAAACCACTGCCTTGCTCTGTTATTTTCTGGGGGCTTTTCTGGGAAGAGCTGACATCCGCTACTATTGACTTGCATGGTCATCAGCTGGAGTTTGGCTCAAGAAGAGGGTGACCTTGACTTGAAAGCTGAAGCAGATCCTTAAAAAAATAACAACTAAAGGTTTTCTTCTCACCACACTCTTTGCTTCTGGGCAATGAGTCCTTTCCTGTAGGGTCAGTTCTGAGTCTGCCTTAAGAACTAAAAGGAAACAAATGGCTCTTTTCTACCTTTAAAAGTGATAATAGCGAAGGATCATAGAGAGTTATTATTTACTCGTGCTGTAGTAAAGATTATAGCATCTTCTATTCAGATGTGTGAACAAACAAAACAAAACAAAACCCCAAAGAACAATGGTTTTGCTTCTGGAATTTCTGCATCATCTTGTTTAAATCTCCCCATAACCAGTGGGGTGTGTACTATGAATGTTCTCATTTCTCAGAAGGAGACTTAGGCTCAGTATCCTGCCCAAAGTCAACCAGAAGGGAGAAGTATGAGATTTGAACCCAGGTCTTTCTGATCAAGCTTATCTTGTAAGAAATATGTTACCATGAGTCTCTCTAATCCTCATTTTCTTCACCCAAAAGATGGGATTTTAATGTCTGCTCTACATTCTTCACAAGGTTATTACAGTGATGTGATCATATGAGGGAGTATGAGTGTGTAAACCATTGTAAACATGAGATCTTATAATAATTGTCATTAATACTATTAAACAGCATTAATAAGTAGTATCATTACTAACATCCATGACTTCCCTAAGTGGAAGTTCTTAGTTTAGAGAGTTCTAGATTGGCTTTCGTTTGGAATGGCCATGAAATGAACCTAGAGTGGGTACATATCAAGAGCTGTTTTGTCCATAAAATTCCTCATACCTTATGGTACAGCCTGGTGCAGATGGCTCTGCAAAGGAGCAAGGAGGAGAAGAGGAGGAGGGAGAAAGGGCAGGAAGGAAGGAAGGAGAGAGAGAGGGAAGGAGAGAGAAAGAGAGAGGGAAAGATCCAAGTCCCTTCTATTGCCCAGGGCCTAGCAGTCTCCCAAGTTTAATTTGTCCTTCCAGGAGCCTCCTATGAAATGTAGTCAAGAACTGGTTGAGTCTTGCAGGCTTCCTACCCACTTTGCCTGGGTTTGAATCCTAATTCCACAGTTCACTATCCATGTAATCTTGGACAATGTACTTAATGTCTCAGTGGCCTCAGTATATTCATCAGAAATGAATGGGGAAAATGGGGATGTTATGAATGGTACATCACTTGGCCCTTGCGAGGATTAAGTTAATGTGTGTAAAGGTACTTAGGACAGTAACTGGTACATATCAAGCCCTTTCAGTTATAGTATAGGTTTTGTGTGTTCTGTATGAAACATTGTTTCTTTCAAACAAGTGAGACTAACATACCATGCTAGTGAAAACTCTTTGCAAAGTGCTTGCATAATACACTTTATATGGGTCTATAATACATTTACTCATCTGTGTGATATTGTCCATGTAGATTATTTATTGTTTTAAACTATTCTGAATGCTTCAAGGAAAAACTGTTTTTTTTCATATATTCTCATTTTTCTCTAGGCTGTAATTTCAGAAATGGAATAATTGAATCAAAGGGAATGAACAACTTTAAGCCCTTTATATGGATGACCCAATTGCTTTCCAAAAATACCTCAGAGTCCTCATTCACCACACCTTAGGCAGCCTACATGAGAAATCTAGATCTCAGTTTTAATTAACTTTTCAGATTAATGGAACCAAGAACACCCCCTCCCCAGTGTTTTTACCATTTCCATTCTATCTTTTATGAATTACCTTTCCTGACTTCTACCTATTTCTCTGTCAGCCTTTTTTTTCTTCCTTTTTAGCTCTTTCCTTATGCATAATTTATGCATGAAAGAGAAAGTCATTGATCACATTTATTTTTTCTTCAGTTTATCATTTGCCTTTTATAATATTACTAGTTTTGATAAAGACACAGATCTAAGACAAATATCTTAACCAGTGTTTTTTTCAAGTTAAAACTTTGTGTAACAGACATTGTCCTGCCCAGGTTGTATTTTACATTATAGAAGCCATTTACACTGGAACTGTTAATTGGTAGGTTTTAGATAAGTCTCTGTCATCTCACTTCCACCCAAACAGGGTGGAGTATTGAGAAGAGTATTAATGAGTTATAGAAAATTAAAAAGTTAGACTTTTCCTTGCTCATTTCAGGAGTTGTGGAAATTTGAGAATTTGCTAGTGAAATATGCTATCCCTCTTCCTACTTCCCCTTCCTCAGTCCTCACTCTCAGCTGGTATTCTGGCTTCCTCTTTCACTAAGAAAATGAAAGAAATCTGAAGAGAACATCCACAACTTTCCATTACTACAAATACTCACCTACAAACTTCTGTAACCATATGCTCTATTTTCACTTCTGTAACTACAGAGGAATTGTTGGCTATCCAATCCATGGGCAACATACAAATTGTATTCTTACTCAGTTTTAGCCATATGGGACTGCAGCCAAATATGGCAGGAGTTGTAGATTTTTATATGAAAACTTTTGATTTGGAAATACTGACAACTAGTTACTTGATAAAAAAAAATCACAAATAAATAAACAAATGAACTCTGCCAGTAACCAAAGAGATGATGGCTGTGAGTCTCATGTGGCCCACTGACCACCAATATAAACTATTATGCACAGAAACATGCCAGAAGACTCAAAGGGGACTCATAGGGGGTTCCTCCTTTACCAATGGTGGGCTAAGCAGGTTACCCTAGCTTTTCCCTTTCCCAAGTATCTGATTTCCAGGAGGTGGGAATCAACATATGTTCTTTCACATAAACTTCATGGCAACTCAGTGGGTTAGGTATTATTATACCTTCAGGCATTCACAAAACTAGAGACAAAATGCAAACAACTGCACAAGAGTATACGAAAATAACTGTACACTGGTGTGCAGAGGAAACACGCATGAAAGGAAGTCAGTGCATAATGAGGTTAATTACTTCTCCTCCAAGGTAAGGACCTTAGAGGAAGTCTTTCAAAGAAAGTGACTAGAATTGGTAAACTTAGGGCTTGCTGCAGGTTACAAGTCTGGAAAAGAACTAGAATTAGTTTAAATATATATTAACATCAAACGTTTACCTTAGCAAAAAGCTGTAACTGAAGTTATATGGAGTTCTCCCTAAATACACATGTATTTTAAATATTTATTTATTTATCTATCAGTTTATTTATTTATATAAATTTATTTATTTATTTATTTATTTATTTATTTATTTATTTGGATGCTTTGGGTCTTTGTTGCTGCTCACGGGCTCTCCCTAGTTGCGGCAAACGGGGGCTACTCTTCGTTAGGGTGCGGGGGCTTCTCATTGTGGTGGCTTCTCTTGTTGTGAAGCACAGGCTCTAGGCACACAGGCTTCAGTAGTTGTGGCTTGCAGCCTCTAGAGCACAGGCTCAGTAGTTGTGGCACATGGGCTTAGTTGCTCTGCAGCATGTGGGATCATCCCGGACCAGGGATCGAACCCATGTCCCCTGCATTGGCAGGCAGATTCTTAACCACTGTGCCAGCAGGGAAGTCCAATTTATTATTTATTATTTATTTTGGCTGCACCAGATCTTAGCTGTGGCACACAGGATCTTCGTTGCAGCATGCAGGATCTATTAGTTCCCTGACCAGGGATTGAACACGGACCCCTTGCATTGGGAGTGTGGAGTCTTACCCACTGGACCACCAGGGAAGTCCCATTAAAAAAAAAATTTATAGTACGCATGTATTTTTAAATAAATTCTTTCCTTGAGGGGTAGGACAAAATGGCAGATTAGGAAGATCCTGGGCTTGCCTCTTCCCAGGGTACACCCAAATTACAACTCTATCAAAGAAACTACCTCTGATAATGACCTGAATACTAGCAGAAAAGATTTTCCACAACTAAAAAAATTTAAAAGCCAGGTTGCGATAAGTAGCAGGGACAGAGACATGGTCTGGCCAGGACTCACACCTCAGGTATTATGACCCACAGGCAGGTGGTATATAACAGCCTCAGAGGACGTCCCTAAGGAGCAAGGGTTCTAAACCCCAAATCAGGCTCCCCAGTCCAGGGACCTGCACCAGAATAATGAGCCCCCATAATGCCCGCCTTTGAAAACCTGGGGCTTATGTCTGAGAGAGCTGGAGAGCTGTGGGAAATGGAGAAAGCCCTCTTAATGGGCAGGCAAAAAAACTCACTCTCTCCAAGTCTTGGCACAGAGGCAGCAGTTTGAAAAGCAACTGGGTCATACAGGAAGGAAGTTTATTGCTTAACTTTAGGGCATGCACCCAAGGGCAGGGATCTGTTGGAAATTTCTCTGGGTATAGATGGGTGTCAGTCTCAGGGTTTCTTTGTTTGTTCCTTTGTTTTTGGTTCACCCTCTACCTAGCTGTCCCAGTACAGACAGGGGCCATTTCTGACTCTCTCCATGTAACTTAGTAACACCGCTGCCCTGCCCTTCAGCTTCACCTGAAGACTCGACACAGCTTGCACACTTCCAAAGCAGCTCCCCACCCTGCCAGTCCTGGCAGGCACCCTCAGCTAGCACCAGAGCCCCTACAAAGCAACCCCCACCCTGCCAGATCTTGCAGGAGACCTCAGCCAACACCGAACTCTGCCAAAGTGGCCTCCTAGCCTGGGGACTCTCGCCCACACCAGTGTGTCTACAACAGATGTAGCTGAGCCTCACAGTCATCCACAGAATGGGTCTTCCCACACACCAGTGAGCTAGCAACATCCGGCTACAATAGGAGGGCATGCAGTCCTCAATGGGGACACTACTGGAGCACTTGTCTCTTGCAACCATGGGGGACCATACTACTAGGTCCCATAGGACACCATCTATACAAAGCCACTCTTTCAAAACCAGGAGATGTAGCTAATCTACTTAATACATAGAAACAAACATAGAGAGTCAGACAAAATGAGGAAACAAAGGAATATGTTCCAAACAGAAGAACAAGATGAAACCTCAGAAAAAGAACTAAAGGAAATGAAGATCAGAAATCTTCCAGATAAAGAGTTGAAAGTAATGATCCTAAACATGTTCACTGAACTCAGGAGAAAAATGGAGGAACACAGTGAGAACCTCAACAAAGAGATTAAAAAAGAACCAATTAGAGCTTTAAAATATAATAACTGATATGAAAAATATACTAGATGGAACCAACAACAGATTAGATGTTTTAGATGTTGCAAAAGAATGGATAAGCAATCTAGAAGACAAGCTATTGGAATTCACTCAATCAGAACAGAAAAATTTTAATAAAGAAACAAACAAACAATGAGGATAGTTTAAGGGATCTCTGGGACAACATCAAGTATACTAATAATTATAAGGGTTGAAGGAAAAGAGAGAGAGAAAGGGACAGAACATTTATTTTAAGAAATAATCACTGAAAACTTCTTTAACCTGGCAAAAGAAAAAGACATCCAAGTTCAGGAAGCATAGAGAGTCCCAAACAAGATAAAACTGAAGAGGCTTACATTAAGACACATTATTATTATATGTCAAACTTAAAGATAAAGACAGTATCTTAAAGCTGCAACATGTTACATATAGGGGAGCCCCAATAAGACTATCAGCTGACTTTTCAGCAGAAACGACAGAGGCCAGAAAGGAGTGGCACAATATATACAAAGTACTGAAAGAAAAATAAATAAATAAAACTTACAAACAAGAATACTCTACCCAACAAGGTTATCGTTCAAACTGAAGGAGAGGGACTTCCCTGGTGGTCTGGCAGTTAAGACTCCATGCTCCCAGTGAAGGGGGCCCGGGTTCGATCCCTGGTCAGGGAACTAGATCCCACATGCTGCAACTAAGAGTCTGCATGCTGCAACTGAAAGATCCCGCATGCCACAACTAAAGATCCTGCATGCTGCAACTAAACATTCCAAATGCCACAACTAAAGATCCTGCATCCCGCAATGAAGATCCTCTGTGCCACAACTAAGATCCAGCACATCCAAATAAATACATTAATAAATACTGAAAAAAAAAACTGGAGAGGAATAATTTCTGAGACAAGCAAAGGCTAAAGGAGTTCATCACCACTAAACCAACCTTACAGTGAATGTTAAAGGGACTTCTTTAAACAGAATATATATATATATATATATATATATATATATGTATATATATATATATATATATATATATATATATATATATCATAACTAGAAATGAAAAAATTATGAAAAGAAAAATCTCACTGGGAAAGGAAAACATGTAGCAGAGGCAGTTGATCAACTACATAGCTAGTATGAAGGGTAAAAGAGAAAATTAATAAAATCACATATTTCTACAAAAATTAGTTAAGGAATATTCAACAATAAAATGATTCAACCCCCCCCCCAAAAAAAAGTATTAGAGATAATAAATGAAGTCAGTAAATTTCAGGATACAAAATTAATACACAATACTTTTTTGCATTTCTATATACTAATAATGATATATCAGAAAGAGACATAGAAAAACAATTTCATTTACAATTCATTTAACTGACATTTAAAATACTTAGGAATAAATTTGATGAAAAAGGTGAAAGACCTGTACACTACCTGTACACTAAAAACTATGACACTGATGAAAGAAATTGAAGATGACACAAATAAATGAAAAGATATACAGTGATTATGGACTGGAAGAATTAATATTGCTAAAATCACAAAACTACCCAATGAAATCTAAAGATTCAATGCAATCTCTATGAAAAACATTTTTCACAAAACTAGAACAAATAACCCTAAAATTATATAGAACCACAAAAGACCCCAAGTAGCCAAAACAATCTTGAGAAAGAAGAGCAAAGCTGAGGGTATCATGCTCCCTGATTTCAAACTATATTACAAAGCTACAGTAATCAACAGTGCAGTACTAGCACAAAAACAGACATGTAGATCAATGGAACATAGTAAAGAGCCCAGACATAAACCCACACTTATATAGTCAATTAATCTATGACAAAGGAGGCAAGATACAATGGTGTATAGACAGTCTTTCTTTCCAATAAATGGTGATAGGAAAATTGGATAGCTACACACAGGAGAATAAAACTGGACAATTTTCTCATGCCTTATACAAAAATAAACACAAAATGGATTAAAAACTTAAATGTAAGACCTGAAACCATAAATCTCAGAACAAAACATAGCCAGTATGCTCTTTGATATCAGTTTTAATAATATTTTTTTGATCTGTCTCCTCAGGCAAAGGCAATAAAAGCAAAACTAGACAAATGGGACTGCATCAAACTAAATAGCTTTTTCATAGAGAAAGAAACTATCAATAAAATGAAAAGGCAATCAACTGAATGGGAGAAGATATTTGCGAACAATATATCTTCTAAGGGGTTAATATCCAAAATATACAAAGGAATCATAGAACTCAATATAAAAAAAAATTAAGAAATGGACAGAGAACCTGAACAGACATTTCTCCAAAGAAGAAATACAAATGGCCAACAGACACATAAAAATATACTCAAGATCACTGTGCACCAGGGAAGTACAAATCAAAACCACAATGAGTTATCCCTCACACCTGTCAGAATGGCCATCACCAAAAAGATAACAAATAACAAGTGTTGGCAAGGATGTGGAGAGAAAGAAACCCTGCTACGCTGTTGGTGGGAATGTAAATTGGTGCAGCTGCAATGGAAAAAAGTATGGAAGTTCCTCAAAAAATTAAGAATAGAACTACTGTACAATCCAGCAAGTCTACTTCCGAGTATTTACCCGAATAAAGCAAAAATACTAATTCAAAATGATATATGCACACCTATGTTCATTTCAGCACTATTTACAATAACCAAAATGTGAAAGCAACCTAAGTGTTCATCAACCGATGAATGGATAAAGAAGATGTGGGAGATGTGTACACACAGACACACACACACACACACGTACACAGTGGAATATTACTCAGCCATAAATGAGAATGAAGTCTTGCCATTTGTGACAACATGGATGGACCTAGAAGGTATTTATTATGCTAAGTGAAATAAGTCAGAAGAAAAGACTAATGTTATATAATCTCACTTATACGTGGACTCTATAAACAAAATACACATACAAAAGAAAACAAAAACAGACTTATACATACAGAAAGCAAATTGGTGGTTGCCAAAGGGGAGGAGGGAGGAGGGTGGACAAAATAGGTGATAAGGATTAAGAGGTACAAACTTCCAGATATAAAATAAATAAATCACAGGGATGTAATATACAGCATAAAGAATATGGTCAATAATACTGCAATAATTTTGTATTTTGACATGTGGTTACTAGACTTACCATGGTGAACATTTCTTAATGTATTTAAATATTAAATCACTATGTCATACACCTGAAACTAACATAATACCCATTTTAAAGCACTGGTCTTTAAATGGATGACTTCTAATTTGGGATTGTGTTGCATGTGAAAGTCATTTGTTCCACTACTGGCTCCATGAGTAGGTAGAGGTTTTCTTGAAGATAAGCCAGAAATCTCTTTTTCTTAGAATATTGCAGGGACCAGCCCCCTTCCTTTCAGAAAAAAAAGATGCCTATTATTTTGATTTGCTCCTTTGTATCTGAGTTTTCATGAAGGTAAATTAGGATTTAATCTCTCCACCCCCAGCCTAATAACCAGGGATGTGCATAGTACAGATTAAGCATCATTGTTCCTGAGAAAATGAACCCAAGAGAGAGATCAGCATACAATGCATCAATTCCCCAGGCATTCAGCAGAAACTGAACATGTATTGACCAATGAGTGGAATAATAGATTTGTTGACAATGTCACAGGAGGTGTTCAATCTCCAGGCAGAGTGAGTGGCGAAATGAAAGGAGGCAGACAAAGAACAGCATCTCTCTGCTCTCTTCACTTCTCCATCAGTTTTCCCAACACATGGGTGGGCAGTTTCTATCATATTGTCATATTATTTTGAAAGTTAAATCTTTGTCACTCTCTTTCTCTGAAAAGTTTGGGTCACAGTTCAAAGAACTTAAAATATGAAAACTTAACAATGCAGCTGTGGAAATAAGGCAAAGAAAGTCAGAGAAAAACTGTAAATCACTAGTGGATCAAAAGGTGGAAGGGAAAGCTTTTTATTGCAGAAATCATTTCTGAACAGGAGGCCTTGAAGAATTCTCTTTGTTCATGGGATGATGCTAATACTGTCTTAGGACAGTTAAATTACTGTCTTAAGGAAGTTAAGGAAATCCTCGGCAGATCAATCACCCCAAGCAACAGTCTGCTTTACCATATTATCTCAGCTTTTTTTTTCTTTGCTAATTTTTTGATATTTACATGAATTAATAAGGCAAAATGAGTTCTTATTTGAATTATATGCATAGGCTGATGCTTATCCCATGCTACCACACATTTGATTCCATTACAAATGCATTCATGGTATGAAAAGAACCTTATCTATGAAATTTACATTTAAAAAGGTAGGAAAGCAATGTTGTACAAATAGGATGCTAATCATTCTATACAGCTTTCTACATTTTTAGCATTCTCTCGCCCAAACCTCATTGTCTGCAATGTGATGATTTTAGTCAGTAATTTAGATTTTATTTTGTCTATATCTCACTTCTTTATAAATCTATGTGATATGCCTGACCAGCTTTTCTCTAATGCTACATAACTAATTTATCTAATTTTTTAATCTGTATATATGTAGGTGTTTGCATGTGTGTTGTAGAAAACAGTAACAATCATAACACATTGAATAAAAATCCACTACAAAATGGCCCAGGGACAATATTCATCTGGTTCATTGGTTTTGATATTATAGAGGACTTCCAATTTCACATTCTGTACAACATTGGCAATAACAGATATTGAGTTTACAAAGGCAGCAATTCTTTAGCTAAAGATGACTGAATAGAACTGAAAGCTTATTTACCAATTTTGGAACAGCTCTAAAGGTAGCAAAGTATGTGTGTTTGTTGTGTGGGGGGAGGGTGTGTCTGTAGGGGGTAACTAGTCCAGGGACTTTCTCTACATCACTCCCCTCTTATACATTTAAGGATAAAGCCAAGGAGTTTGTTAGTTGCTACATACATCTAGGAAGTTACTATAATGAGTTAGCAGGGTGGTGAGTCAGAGAAGCACAGAACCCTTTGGGAAGAGATATTACTAGAGAGTCATCTTTGAGCTACATAGCAAGAGACACAGTGGCAGAGGCAGCTATGGAATCACAGTGTCTCTGTGGCAAAGAAGGAGGAGTTAATTCATCCTAAAAAAATTCTCCAGGTCAAGGAAGAGGAGGGAAAATAAAAGGTGAGTTGGAATGACAAAATGACACGGTCTATTTTCCACCAGGGGATGAGCGTTGACATTGCCAAAAGCCCTAGTGTGTCCAGACACACTCTGTTATTACCGTTCTGCTTTCAATGCCAACATAGCAATTCCGAACACTTTATGCTGCATCCTGATTTGCTCTGCAGGGTGTTAGCTGCTGATATCTAGTCATTTTGAGACCGTGGAAAACAAAACAATTGCATTTGCTACCTGGGAGATGGAAGGCAAGGCACACTAGCTCTGTTACCTTCTGCAGCTCTCTTTGGCACTGTACCAATGTAGCTGTAAGTAACTGAACCAGAATCGTGATGTAAAATAAACCCCCTGAAATCTTTAATACCAATAGGTCTTTATTGAAGGAAATAAAAGCAAGAGTGAGGTAAACAGAACATCAGGGAAATTTGCTTCACCCATTTGGTCTGGAATGGCTGAGGAGAAATGAACAGTTTTCCGTCCAGGACTGGGGCAGCATTTGAGAAAACAAGTAGTGAATATGAATCAAGGTTGCATTCTTTCCTAGGTCTTTCATTCTTACCCTCTGTGGAAATTGTCTGGCCCATTTTCATCACTTTCTTTTATTGAGTTTTATAACTAAATTTTTATTGAGTTTTCAAAACTTTTTTTTTTTTTTTTCTTTCTTTTTGCGGTATGCAGGCCTCTCACTGTCGTGGCCTCTCCCGTTGCGGAGCACAGGCTCCGGACGCGCAGGCCCAGCGGCCATGGCTCACGGGCCCAGCCGCTCCGCGGCATATGGGATCCTCCCAGACCGGGGCACGAACCCGTATCCCCTGCATCCGCAGGCGGACTCTCAACCACTGCGCCACCAGGGAGGCCCTCAAAACTTTTATAAAGTAAATGATTTGAGAGCATAGTTGATAAATTCATAGTCCACCAATGGGTAGAATTGAGAGAAACAGAGTTTCTGTTTGCTAGAGGTGATAGCAGCTAAATGCTGCCTTTGTAGTTGATACACCCATAATGTAATACCCTTAAAATGCCAGAGTGTTGTGTTGTTGTTGTCGTTGTTTTCCTTTTACTGATCCGCATGGCTAAAAGGAAACATCACAGAAGTCAGGCTCCAGCTGCCACAGGCAACAAGATGTCTTAGGTTAATGGGGACAGTCTATCTTAAGGAGACAGCATAGTGCCACAGCCAGTAAGACAGACATAATGTCACACCTATGCATGGCGGCACAGGAGGGTCACCTCCTAAGTGTTACACTGCACAAACTGCTGTCAATTGGCTTGTTTGTGGGAATACAATGTATCCCATTCTGTATCCATTCATCCCTTTCAATTAGTTCCTTTCCCTCAAGCATTTTAAAGAATGGAGCAAATGTCTACCCTTTGCTATCTTTCATTTCTATATATCTCTCTGAAAGGGACATGAAGAATGATTCCAAATATCATATGAATTAACAAACTCCAAGAAGCAATATTTTCCCCAGACTAAAACAAATCTGGAAAGAGCTGATAATTCTTTAACTTCTTTTTGAATCTCATGGATCCATGGTTCCAAACATAAGAATATTAAAAAGAGCACAAAGTTTGGAAACTAGAAGCTTCTCTTTTAATTTGGATTTTCATTCATCTGAATTTTGGGAAAGTATCTGAAACTCTCTGAGCCTCAATTTCTCTCTATAAAGTGAAGAAAATAGTATCAAGCCTATAGCTTACAAACAATGTATTTTTGTTCATTGATGTCTTAGTTAATTTGGGCTGCTATAACAAAAGTACCATAGACTGGGTGGCTTAAAGAACACATCTTTATTTCTCACTGTTCAGAAGGCTGGGAAACCCAAGATCAAGAGAATGACAGATTCAGTGTCTGGTGAGGATGTGCTTCCTGGTTGCTCTCCTTGCTGTAACCTCACATGGCAGAAAAACACTCTCTGGAGTCTCTTTTATAAAGGCACTAATCCCATTCATGATGGCCCCATCCTCATGACCTTAGCACTCAAAGGGCCCACCTTCAAATACCATCACATTGGAGATTAGGCTTTAACATATGAATCAGGGTTGGGGGGACACAACATTATCTGTAGCATTTGGGCAGTTCATTCTTTTATTTATTCAATGAATATATGTGTGTTAGTTGCTTTTGTTGAACAGATAGAAGTAAAACATTATCTGAAAAGGAGTGACTAGTAGGTTAAACAAAGACTTCATCAAAGAGTGACACTAAGTCTTAAGAAGTGAACTGAGCCTTAAGAAGTAAAGTGAGCATCATAAATGAGGTTGGGAATGAGAGCACTTTTTTTTAGATTCAAATAAAATGATGTAGATAGAAATGCTTTTCAAACTACAAAGCACTATTTGAATGTAAATTATTATTTTCTTCTAACTAAGGAACATGAAATTCTCTAATAGCACTTTGATTTTATGAAAAATATATTTTTTTACATAAAATTTTGAGAATACTAAAAGGAAAGAAAAATCACAGTCAATCCGAACATTTTGAGATGACTATTAATGATTCTACATCTTTCCTCTGATTCTTTGATCTCTGAATATATTTTACAACCTATGGATCACACTTGAATTTGTTTTTCACTTTCAATAATTGATAGTGAGCATATTCCCTTTAAATATTATTTAGGAATGTCATTTTAATGACTGTATAGTATTCTGATATGAATATACAATTACTTTAAGCATTCTGCTCCTTCTGACCTTAGTTATTTCCATTTTGGGCAATTCTTAAAAACCACTGCAATACCCTTTAACATAGATCTTTGTACACATCTGTGATGCTTAAAGGCTATATTCATAAGAACATGTTTAAGAATTTCAAAACAAATGAACATTTAAAAAATTGCTTTTTCATATGGTTGTGCAGTATACTACAAGTGAATGCCCCTTTGACCTTACTTTTCCCAACTTTTATTAGTATTTTAAAAGCTTTGTTTTTTTGACAGTTACAAAATGTTATCTCATTAGTATAATTTGCATTTCTCATATTGACACTGAGGTTGAACTTTCTTCATATGCTTATTATTACTTTCATTTCTTCTCTATCCTCTCAGTTCTTGGCTTTTGGAGAAGAATCCTATTCTGGTGGATGCAGAGAATCAATGAGAACACCTCTTCCATTTACTCTTCCCCTTGCTCAAATCCTGACCAATCCTGCCTCACCTACTGTCCTTCTTCATTCATACATACTTTGTTTTCAGGAGAAGAATTGAAAAAAAAAAAGGGAGAGGAGAAAAAGAAGATAAAGAAAAACTTCCTGGAAAGAAGGAAGGGAGAGAAAAAAAAAAAAAAAAAAACTAAGTGGAATTGGATGAAAGAATATGAAAGGCAAGTTTTCATGCCTGAGTCCCTTACCACCCACCCCTATCAACTCAGTCCCTCTCAACACGCACACAGCATGAAATTAAAGCCCCAGTGTTCCTACTCTACCTAAGAGCATTCATTATAATCATCTGAATGTTGAAGGATTTTGAAGTATTTGCAACAAAATCTTACACTAAAGAATTGTAGGAAATATATGGTGAATCATCATTCTCTCCATAGCCATGGATCAATTACAACATTGTCCAGAAATGAATTAGTAATTAAAGATGTCAAATCATCTTTGGTAAAACACACCAAATGGCTAAACAAAGATTAACTGGGCCCAGCAAAGAAAGTGTCCACACACGGTACAGAAACCCACTAAAATTTTTTAGATCATTTAAATTGAAAGCGAACTTAAAGATCACCTTATCCAACCTGTTCGTTATGAAGATCAAAAAATTAAAAGAGATGATATGATTTGTTCAAAGACATGCAGTAAGTAAATGAAGGAAATTGGAATCCAATTCAGTCTTGTACATTTCCCCAAATACCATTCTGTCTCTGAGTTTAGGTAAATAGAAATATGGTGAAATCTCCACAAGTGTATCCATTTAATGTCTTAGAGATAGTACCTCCACAGTTAATTAATTGATTCAAATAATAGCAATTATATGCTATGTGTTAGTGATACAACAAAGAAACATGCAAACACACACACACACACAAACATACAATGACTATCTACATAGAGATAGTTCTAAGGGATATTGATGGAGTTAATATCCACTTGTATGAATGACAGTACATGAAGCAGTTCAAATATTTTAGTCTGTAGGGTATTCACAACACACTTGTCACTGTTACAAGATATCATATTGTGGTACCTAAGAATACAAACAGATAATCCCACATTGAATATACATAAGGAAATTGAATTTCTAATAATTAAGTTTGAAAGTCTGTGTTTTTCTAGAAAAACATAATTTTTAGCAAAAAAAATGTTTAAATAGCTTTAAAATTCAGAACAATACCCTATATTTCCTATTGGATACCCTCCATGGTATTCTTTGAGCAGCCATTTTCCCCATGTGAAGTTAACAAGAGGGATGTTTTTCGAATGTTTCAATCTCTGGGAAATGATTGAATGTCTTAGATGATTGAAGATAACTTAGCTTAGACTTACAGCTGTGTATAATGCCAAACAGATTAATCCTCAAGAAATCCCTCTAGCCAGCCACTTTCCTGTCATTTCAGTTTGTTTAAACATGAGACAGTCTTTGAACATTTCATGGTTGGTAAAACATCAATTATAGAAACACACATTAATTTTTATTGTTCTTTATTGTAATTTTCAACTACCTTCATATAGCATAGAGTGTGTAAAATAAGAATGTTTAAAAAGGTGAAATCTTAGCACCATGTAGCATAAATTACAGAAATATAAATATAATAGTTTTTAAATTAATAAGTTATATTTATATACCAATCTTAAGTTTTAATGTACTTTCATAGTTTTATCTCATGTAATTATTACACTAACTCTAAAAGGGAGATATTAATCCTATTTTAGGGGGAATGGGATGTGGTTCAGGGAGATTAAGTTATTTGCCCAAGATTATAAAGCTAAAAAATGACAGAATTAGTGCTTGAATTGTCTTGGGAATCCAAATCAAGTGTGCTTTCCACTAAAACAATGCTGGATTCATTTTAATTAATAGCTTTGACACTTAATTTAATAATTCTTTAAACAAAGCACAATTTCAGTATTTTAGAAAAAGCCACAGAATAAAAAATAAAATGAATACTATTTTTGTTTCTCTATCCTTTTACAGATATGTACATCTCCATGCCAAGATCAAGTCAATGACATTGCTCCGCCCAACTCATTCCTCTCAAAGAACTTTGAGAATACTTATTTCCGTTTTCCCCTGAAAGGGCTGCCATATTGTTTTTTATCCTTTACACTATGAATCTTTAACTATATGATCAAGAAAATATAAACTATGTGGCTTCACCTCTCCTTAAAAGTGTCTAATTAAGCTTAAACTTGTCCCTGTCGTAAATGTAAAATGATTTAATTATAATCAAAATAATCTCAATTGAATAGGTTCTGTTTCAAAGAGTCACTCTCCCAGTGCTTAGAAGCTCATTAAATTTAATTTGCAGTAATGTACTGCTGTCATGTTTCCTTTCTGAACCACAGTATTATATTAAAGTTCTTTGATTTTTTCCCTGTAGGGCAGCATTAATGTGACACACCATGTAAAAGAAAAGCTTAAAAGAGACTCAAAGATGCACTACCTTTTTATTTTCTCAATAGATGTTAATGTTGAGCAGCATGAAAAATATGCAATAGTTTTTGAAGCCTGTCCAATGAAGGTAGAGAAAATAGTGAGAAAAAAGTTGATATTGCTGTTTTACCTAAAAGTCTAAAGACTTTATTTGATACTTATGTGGTTGTAAATCTGTGGGAATTTCCATACAATGTAGATGATGCATTTATGGTTCTCTTAGGCATATGTTTTTCATGTATATATGAACATTAAATGTAGAACTGGTGTTTTTAAGATGACAAATCCTCTTCAATCTAAAATTATTAAATATTTCAAAGTTTGTATAATAGCCACTCCATTTAATCATTAGTTATTTAGATGAATCAAATAGAGATTTAGAAAATGGTTTTTCCTTTTAAAGAAAAAAATTATTTCTGGTTCATCTCTCCACATAAAAATATATAATAAATGATTTGAGTTTTTGAGGTAACTAATCCACAACTTGAAATTTAAAAATCAGTTAAAGGACGCTAGACAAAATAACTGTATAGTAAGCACAGTTGAAATAATTGGTAAAAATAGTACACCCCAATTTTTTTTTTAAAATGCATTCTATTTCAACAGTCATACTTAAAATTATGTAACTATGCCACATCTGTTTTGCAAAGCATGTTGCTATCATTTAAAATGTGTAACAGAAAGAAAGGCTATTATACAGCTGGGAATTTTGAAAGCTGTTGCTATTCACACAAATATATACACATCAAGGTTGTTGTCTCCCTGTTTTGGTTATTCTATCAAACAGTGATAAAAAGACAAAGATAAAATGCAATATAAAATAAAATATGAATACTTATATCCAGCACCAAAATAACAGGACTCTTGGTTTTCTCCCAATGAGTCAATTAATTCAATTGGATAATCAGCCTAGATAGTGAATGAAGAGGAAGCTATCTTACCAAACTTTAAAAACTTATTTTACTTAACTTTTTTTTTTTTTTTTTTTTGCGGTACACAGGCCTCTCACCATTGTGGCCTCTCCCGTTGTGGAGCACAGGTTCCAGACGCGGAGGCTTAGCAGCCATGGCTCACGGGCCCAGCCACCCCGCGGCATGTGGGATCCTCCCAGACCGGGGAACAAACCTGCCTTCCCTACATCGGCAGGTGGACTCTCAACCACTGCGCCACCAGGGAAGCCCTATTTTACTTAACTTTTGAAGACATTTTATTTACTTCTCTTCTTTCCTTCCTTCTTTGCTTCTTTTTCAACTTTCTCTTCCTTTACTCCTTCCTTTTAAAAATTGCAAATGTTTGTTTTAATTATACAACTTATGTAAAAAACATTCTTGGCAGAAAGATTGGACCAATTCATCCTCTTCCAACAGCAAGATGGTGCCCATTTTCTACATCTTCATCAGCACAATTTAGTTTTGATCAGGCTGATTGGTGAAAAATGAGATCTTATTGCCAATTTAATTTGCTCTTACTTGATTATTAGTGAGGTGGAACATGTTTTATGTATTAATAACCCAGGTATATTTGTTGTTTTTTGGATGTGTTTTATTTTTGTTATTTTCCTGTTAGTATCTTTTGTCCAATAGGAACATTCCTTTATCTTATCAACAATTAAGTTCTCTCTCTAATAAAGATATTTACTACCCATCATATTTATACTATAAATATTTTCTCCCACATTGTCAGTGAACTACCTATTGATGAATAATATTTCCCTCATTCTGAAAATTCTCAGTACATAGGAATTTGATTAGCCTCAACAGAGTTTAAACTTCTTGAGGGTAGGAAATATATCTTATTCAATTTTAGAATGCTTATATAGTTTAGCATGGTGTCTAGTAGGTAGGAGGCAACTGAAATATGTTGGAATGAATTATTGTCTTGAAAATTCCATCCTCTGTCCTTCCAGTCCCTGTTCTTCCATCCTACTTTCTAAAGCTATAGTTTGCAACTGGCTTCCTCTATTGCACATTACTTAGCAGGTACTATTATAGCCAAATCAGGAAAGATAGTCAAATATTGGTTGAACTGTATTGTTTTAACTTTAATTCTACATAATACAGACTCCATTTGCTAAAAATGCTTACCTAATCTTCATTAAGGACCATATAATCACTACACACTTCTAATTATTTTTTTGTGTGTGTGATCTCATTTTATTTTATTTCTATACTTATATCCTTGCTATTTTGTAGTATTCCACAATAGATTCAAGGAGGTGTTCAAACCATTTAACAAATAGACAAATATTTTAACACAGCCTACATAGAATAATAGATGACACATATTATAATCTCACTATATAACAGGCACTTTACATGTCCAAACTCATTTAATCCTCACAATTATTTCCATTCAACAAGTGAAGAAACTGAAGCACAGAATGATTAAGTGATGTATCCAAGAGTACAAAGCTAGAAGGTCACAGAGTTGAGCTTTGAACCAGATCCCTGGTCCGGGAAGATCCCACGTGCCATAGAGCAACTAAGCCCATGTGCCACAATAACTGAGCCAGCATGCCACAGCTACTGAAGTCCGCGTGCCTAGAGCCCATGCTCTACAACAAGAGAAGCCCCCACACTGAGAAGCCCGTGCACCACAACGAAGAGTAGTCCTGCTCACTGCAACTAGAGAAAGCACGTGTGCAGCAACGAAGACCCAGTGCAGCCATAAATAAATAAATAAATAAATAAATAAATAAATAAATAAATAAATAAACTTACAAAGAAGTGGTCAAGTAGATGTGAAATATCCCTTTATTTATATTTGATTTATATACCAGTAAAAGAAGAAATCTAATTTGTGTTCCATGCTGCTCTTTTTTATAGAAAGATAATATATGATCAAAAAATCTGGCAAGCAGCAATATAATTAATGAAAGGATGTTTCTAGTTCTGTTCCTGTACCTGTTCATTATTATTCAAACTGAGAATATTAGTAAAAGAAGGGAGAAGAGGAAAGCTTTGAGCAGGGATTGAGAATAGGGAGAAAGGGAGAAAGTGTAAGAGAAAGTAAGGGTAGAAGGAAAAAGAAGGAAGAAGAGATGTTTCTCTTTTACTGAAGACATGGGGCATTTTACAGCCTTACACGCTTTGACAGTGATTGAGATAATCATAGCATTTAACTAATTAGGAGACAAAACATGCAATTTAAGGCAAACTCCAAGTTTAACAGGGGAACAAGGCACAAACAAGCCCTACCTAGTTTATGATGACTTAGAATACATGTTTCATTGAAGCCTGGAGATAAGCTGAGTCTAAATCAAGCGGTGATTGGTAACAGCTAATCATCAGGGTCCAAGGTCCTGAATTGTCAATGGGGATATTTTCTTTTTCTCCAATTTTGCTATATTTTTGTTGACATGTGTTTTAGCAATTAATCTTACTAGTTTAATAAAGAGCTGGAAATGTAAAGGGATAACTGCATAGAAAATGTATCTAATATATAAATTCTCGGTTATTTATATATATATATATATATTTTTTTTTTTTTTGCGGTACGCGGGCCTCTCACTGTTGTGGCCTCTCCCGTTGCAGAGCACAGGCTCCGGATGCGCAGGCTCAGCGGCCATGGCTCACGGGCCCAACCACTCCGCGGCATATGGGATCCTCCCAGACCGGGGCACGAACCCGCATCCCCTGCATCGGCAGGCGGACTCTCAACCACTGCGCCACCAGGGAGGCCCTATTTATATTTTTAAACTTGAGAATTTCAGCAAGAGACTTGCAAAATGAAAGACCTAAAAAGAAATATGAGAACAAACCAAACTTCTTACACAAGCTCATGACCTCTGACTCATGTCTGACTCTTCAATTCATATATTCATTTAGCTAATCACATGATACAACTCTTCCTGAAACCTCATCTCCAACCAGGCTGGGCTTTGGTCTAATACCTTAGGTAATTCTGCATATAGACTAGAGTGGTTATAGAGCTCAGCAGTGAAGAGCAAGAAACCTGGAATAAAAACCTTGATTTTTTTGACTACATAATCTTGGGCAATAATCTCTCTGGGCCTCAGTTTCCTCAACTGAAAATTAGAGATATTAATAATTCCTATATTATGAGGCTGTTGTGATGATTAAACAAAGTAATACAAGTCAAGAGCTTAGGCTAGTGCCTGGTTCATTGTAAGTGCTCATAAATGTTAGATATTATTTTTAACAATATTAGAATTTATAATATTATTATATACACATTTCCCCAGGGAATTACACTCTCTTAAAAACTAAAATGTACCTAATCTCTTTTATAAGTATATACATATGTGTGTGACTGTATGTGTGTATATACACAAACATTATAGATGATCATTCCATCATTATATTTTAAAGACCATTGATTTTTAGTGTAACCTATATGCCATTCATATATTTCATCATGATAGATTCTAAATGAATATTTATGGTCAAGTGCTAAAACATAAAATTCATTCCTTAGGAATTTAAGTATTTTACTGAAGAAAAAAAAAACATGTTAACAATTATATCATTCCAAATATTGGATAGGAACATTACATTTTTAGGAATTCATAAGAATATTACTGTAATATATATACAAACACATATATGATAATGAAGTGCCTTTACACACACATAAATATTACATGATTTAATTCTTACAAAAATCCAGTTTGGTAAATTCCACAGCACTCCCATTTTACCTTTGAAAATGTCAAGATAAAGTAACTTGCCCAAGATATCACAACTATTCAGTTGCTCCCAAGTTTAAAACTCAGATTTATTTAATTTCTAAGTCCATGACCTTAATTTTTGTTTACTTATACCCCAAACAGGGGCTAGCGCATCTTCCACAGTTACTGATCAAATTTTGGTATAATAAAGTATTTTGAAAATTGTAAGTTGTTATTAGAAACAATGCAGATTGTGATGGAGAGAATGTTTTATGAAGGCAACAGTCAACATTTTTGAGCAAAATATGTAGAATTATTGTCAACAGAGAATAGAAAATTGCATTTATGTGTTATTTTATAGACCTAAAAGAGAAGGTTTTGCTGGACCTTTTTCTTTTGGATTAGTTTGGCTGATACTATGTAGGTATGACCTGAATAAAGAACCAGGGAAATCTGTGAGTGGGAAAGAAATATAATTTGTGGACCTAGAATTTAAATTAAATACACACCCACACCCCTCCCTCCCCACATGGAAACACTGAGATTCTTATTATGGATGGTAACTGAAAATGTTCTTCCTTCTGAGTGAAATCATGAAAGAAATAACTGGGTTTAATATATATATTTTTTTAATTTACAAGTTTGGAACATAAATGCATGTCATAATGAGAAGCCTAAGATGGAATAACAAATTAATCACATTAGAAGAACTTTGCCCTTTGCAGTTCCTTGCTCCTGGTAACTTAAATGTTGAATTTTAATGTTGCATTAACATTTGCAATAAAAGTTAAAACCCTAAAACTAAAATGCAAACTTTCTTGCAGACTAATGTGGTAATTGTATAAAGTAACTACACCTAATAACTCAGGAAGGCTAAAGGGAAGGATAAATTGTTGCCACTTGAAATTACAAAGGAATTTCCAAGGAGGTTTGATGAAGTTACTGACAATTAAAGTTTGCCATAATATCAAAGAAAATGCGACACATTTGTGTTGCTTTATTTAATAGACAACTTCTGAAAAGGCATGTATCTCAAGCCATTGTAAATATTTCAATTGCTAACATTATTATTTTAGATATATTGTATTTTCATTCGGTTCAAACAATGCTTGATTTTTTTTTTTTTTTACTTAAAATACTTTGATTTTCATTCACTGGGTTTTGCCAGTGCCCCATAGCTAACACATTTGCATAATCCATATGTAGGAGGATTTAAAGAGATAAAAGTCAAAATTAAGTGCTACAAAATATTTTTGAAAGAAGTATTAAACCTGAGCTTCCGTAGCCAAAGTTACTTGTGAGGATAAGAATAAGAAACAAACATAATTAAAAAGAACTTCTGAATAACTGGCATGGTTCATTTTGGGTACCACTTAGCCCCAAATATATTATCTTTCTGCTGAACCCAGGACCAATTCGAAATACTTTCTAAGGCAGCAGAAAAACCATTTTCACACAAAGCTATTTCTAGAATAAATTCACAAATAGTATTTATAGGGATGTTTCATTTTATCTGTATTATTCTGCCTGTGTAATTAATATATACCCCTTAATATGAAGAATTTAGCAATACAGTGTGGATCAGTGTGGCAAATAAAGCAAAATTTTAAAGGAAGAGCACCATCTCATGACTCCCTTGAAAGAAAGATTCTAGCGGCAGCATAAACTCACTAGACTAGAGTCATACATATTGTGGGTATTTCATATATTTAAAAAAAAAAACATTTAGTGAAAAAAATAGCATTCCATCCTAAAGTTATTTTCATTTCAGTGGAACTTTTGGCTGTATCTTTTTACATTTCTCTTCTAAAGGAATTCCTTCTGGTATTGTTGAGGGAGGAGAGATTTCTTAACAGAATGACTCTAAGCAATTTCTGAAGTTCTGCCACTCATTTGAAATTTCGACAGAATAAGTAAACCCTTTAGAAAATTCATACCTGAAGAGTTACTGTCAATAGTTTTATCTGGAAATGCCATGAAACTCCTCCTACTTATTTACTGGGCAATTGGTTACCAGGAAGGCGCATGAGATTTGAGGACTAATATCCCAAGTTTAGAGGCACATCTCTGCAACTTTGCAGCTATTTATATTTGAACAAGTTACATGAGCACTGAATTTCCTTCTCCAACTTGAAAATGAGGATATTAATACCTACTTAAAAAGGAGGAAGAGTAGTTATGAGGATTAACATATATAACACATCCATAATTCTGTACTGAGAAATTACTCTATAATGGGAACTATTTTAAAACCACAATCTGAGTAAGACATTTAAAACTATAAACCTCATTTTCTGGTTCCTCCCTCCACCCTGATATAAATCTGTCTTTAAATATATCTGCATTTTAAAATCCAAAGAGGAGTTGTTCGTAAGTATATGTAGATTTACTGCAATTTATGTTTCAATAAAAAAAAAAGAAAAAAATGATTGCGGAAAACAGTCTCCACGATTTCTCTTGATGATTCTCTCCTTCTGGCCTCCTAGTATTTGTGTCCTCCTTCAGTCCCCTTATTTATCGAATACGGGTGGCCTGTAGGAAATTGTGGAAAGGACAAGAGTGGAAATCATGGCTCTCTCATGAAAGACAGTCAGGTTTTCACTATGCTTTCTCTTGGATGAACGCTCTGGGGAAGCCAGATGTTGTTTTGTGAGAACAGTGATGGAGCCCTATGGAAAGAGCCCCATGATGCTGAACTCAGGTGTCCAACAGCCAGCAGCACCTCCTTGTCAGCCATGTGAGTGAGCCACCACGGATGCAAATTTTGCAGCTCCAGCCATGCATTCCGATGACAGCACCCTGGCAACAACACCTTGACAGCAACCTCATTGAGATTCGTGAGGCAGAATGACCTACCTAAGACACTCGCAAATTCCTGACCATAATATTATGTGAGGAAGCAAGTGTGTATTATTCTTAAGCCTCTATGTTTTGGGGTGGATTCTTATGCAATAATAGATAACGGATACAGATGTAACCCTGCATCTGGTAATAACATCTGTATTATTACATCTTAATTATTTAACAGCAGCCAGTCCTGGCTCAGGCTGGAAGGACAATCCAACTGAGCCTAGTCCATTTTGGCAAACCGTTGAATCTTGAGTTAAATAAGTGGTTGTTATAAATGAATAGTCTGGGGTTGGTAGTCACACAGAAAAAGCTAAGTGATGTATGTCATCTCTGTTGTTGTTTTATATTGTGGGATTTGCCAAGCTAATTCTCAAGTTCTTATAGAAAAGCCAAACATCGAAAATGATTAAACACTCCCTATAAAGAATAAACTGATGGGGGGAGGGATTGATATCAATAATTATTATAAAACTGTAGTGAGTAAGAAGGTGTGGTACCAGTAGAAGAATATAAAAGTTGATCCAAGGACCAGTATAGAGAGACCAGAAAGTGACACATGTAATTAAGGAAACTCAATTGATTATGACTAAGCTGATAATTTTCAGTGGGAAAAGTGAGAATTTTCAATAGAGATATCTGGGAAAATTATTTATTCATATGGAAATAATGATACTCTGCCACTACCTTATGCTTTGGACAAAATCACTTCCACACGGCTGAAAGATTGACATTTGGAGGACAAACCTTAAATGTTTAGAGGATATTATATGAGAATACCTTGATGACCATGACAGGAAAGCAATTCTTAACAATACACACATGTGTATACAAAGCACAAACCATAAAGAGGAAAGTGGAAAAATTCAACTATATAAAAATAATGATAATCTATTTATCTGAAGTATCAAAACAGAGCAAAAATTATAAGCCACAAATTGAGACAAGGGACATAAACTACTCTCAAAAATTATTTTGCAGAATATATAAAGAATGTTACAATTGAATATGAAACAAACTACAAGTAGAAAAATGGGCAAAAGTATAAATTTGGCTCTTCACAGAAAAGGGAAGCCAAATAATCACAAGCTTTAAAATAGTGTCCACTCATTAGTAATCAGGGAATTATAATTTATAACTTCAGTAAGATGCTATTTCAATTCACCAGATTGGCAAATTATTTTTAAAAGCTAGATGATACCAAATACTGGCAAGTATATAGAGTACCAGCAACAATCACCACAGTGGTTGGGAATGAAAAGCAGTACCATTACTTCGGAAAATCATTTGATATTATCTCGATATTTTGAATGTGCAGCTACCATGTGATACAACAATTTCACTCCTAAATCCATAATCTAGAAAATTTCTCTACATGACCGCTGGGTGTCATTGACAAGAACGTACATAATGGGGGCTTCCCTGGTGGCGCAGTGGTTGAGAGTCCGCCTGCCGATGCAGGGGACGCGGGTTCGTGCCCTGGTCTGGGAAGATCCCACATGCCACGGAGCGGCTGGGCCCGTGAGCCATGGCCGCTGAGCCTGCGTGTCCGGAGCCTGTGCTCCAAAACGGGAGAGGCCACAGCAGTGAGAGGCCCGCGTACCACAAAAAATTTAAAAATAAATAAATAAATAAAAAGAACGTACATAAGCACAACCTGTAGTCACAATAACTGGAAATGCCACAGATCCATTAAGAGTAGGATGGAATAATATGCATCAGGAAAAACAAATGAGTTGCAACAATATACATGTATTTCAGGAACATTAGAGTGAATTAAAAGAGCACATACTAAGAGAAATCTTGTAGTATGAGTCTATTTTTATAAATTGCAAAAATATGCAAAAAATTCAAATGACATCCAAATACATACAGTAACACCTTAAAAAGAAAGGGAATGATAAACACAAAATTTAGAACAGCAGTTATCTCTGTGAGGAAAGGATATAAATAGAAGTGTGGATGAGGCCCTTAAGGGACAGAGTGGTTGATACACAAGTTTTGTATACTGTAATTATTGATATTTTACATATGTTATAAATATTCTTTTATATCTACTTGATGTTAAAAATAATATTAATTTTTAAAAGAAAACCTTATGTCATCAGTTTTCTTATTGGAATTGATCATCAAGGAAGCAATTTTCCATGCCAGTAATTCTTACTCCAGGTCCTATAAAAGAACTCTGCTTCACATTTGGACCTTTGGGCAGGGGTTCATAGCAGATGCTTGCTATGAGCCGAAAGGAAGCTGGATGGATGCCAAGAGCAGTGCTTATGACATTGCTCCCACCCTGGCAGAGACATTAAAGTCAGCATTTAAAGAAAAGCAGTGATGTGCTATACCCAAGAGGTCATGGGTTCCTGAAAGTCTTGACACACTTCATAACCACCTTAAAACCATATTGGAAAAGCGTCCCTCCTCTGCCCACCTCTTCCTGAGAATTTGGCAAACCCATTAACCTTTTTATTCTAAAGGCAATGATTTCCCTATAGGTCCAGAGAGCCAGGAAGGAGATTGTGACAGGTGGTGGTGGAGAAGTGCTGTTTATAGAGTTGTAGAAAGGTGACAATAGAATAAGAAAGAGGATTCTGTTGCTTGGCTGTGCTTACCGACAGGGAAGCAGGGACCTGTTTGTGTAAGTCAAACTTGAAGGGTGTTGCCAGTCACACTGAGAAATGAGCCATTACCTTGCCCTTTCCCTGCAGGGCTGACCCTTTTAGCAGCTTTGTTCTGACCCTGGAAGATTCCAATGCATTCACAGCCTCTGTATTTTGATGACAGGCATCACCAGGTTCTTTGTAGTCTTCCCTGGGCTTACAAGTTTATAACTTTCTTGGCATTAGTAGGAATGCAATAGTCAGCGGGGACAAGTACTTCTGTTTGTTTTTCTTTCTGAATTATTTACCAATCATAAAAAAGAACCATGCATCCTCCATGCTTCATGGAGGATTTATAAGTATTTTCAAATTTATGTGGTTTTTTTTTTCATCTTTTCAAGAAAACTGAGGCTCTAAGAAGTTAACAATTTTTAAGATTGTTACATCAGATAAGAATCAGAGCCAGAAGTCAATCCCAGGTCTTTTGCAGTCTTTCGAAGTCCCAGAGCTTCAAACCTTTTCCATTACAATCCAAAGACTCTTCAGAATCATGCTTGATGGAGAGGTTTGAGGAGTGGGGAAATTACACCTTCACAATACTTAACAGTTCATAATTTAAACAGTTGAAAGTAGTGTTTTTTTGAGTACAGCTGAGGTACCAGTTACTGTGCTGTATACTTTCACACAGTTTTCCCATTTTGTCTTTTCAACCATCTGATATTATTATTTGTATTATTATTACGTTGCCGTTGTCATTATTGACACAGTTTTACAGATGAGGTTCTGACAGGACTTACGACAACCAAGTTGCAAAGGAAATTTAAAACTAGATTCTGTTAAAATACAATGCTAATTGCTATGAAAACACCTGGCTTCCAAGTTATATAAGATATGGAGATGTGTACCATATTTCTGAAAATGCAAGGGTAACTTAAATATGTAGTAATATATACTAAAATCACTATTCTGCTTACCATAACTTGCATATGCGCAAGTGTGTGGGTGCATGTCAGTGTGTGTATGTGATTGAGTGTCTGTGTTAAATGTACAACAGCTCAGCAACTGATATGTTCAGATTAGGCAAAGATGATCTGTATATAGGTCCATACCTTCACAATTTCCTTTATTCTTCAGATACCATGGAAGACAAGGTGGATCCCTCTGTAATCATTTTCAAAGAATTTCAGACATGTACATAAGTATGTGTGCATGGGGTAGGGAAGTGGTTCTAAGTCAGGAATAATTTTGTTCTCCAGGGGACATTTGGTAATGTTTGCAGACGTTTTTAATTGTCACAAGTGAAGGGAGTGCTATAGGCATCTTACGGGCAGATGCCAGGGATACTGATAAAAATCCTACAACATATAAATCTTATGGGTAGATGCCAGGGATACTGATAAAAATCCTACAATGTATAAAACTGCCCTCCACAACAAATAATTAACCATCTCAAAATGTCAGTAGTGCTGAGGTTGAGAAACCCTGGAGCTCTGGACAAATGAGAGATAGAAGCAAAATGCCAGGGTTTGGTCATTAGTAAAAATATTGCAAATTTAAACCACTGCTTACAGGCCCACTAGCTGCAGCTCCAAAAGAATTTGCTTTGTGCAAAGGTATAATAAACATTATAGATTAGAGGACATTTAAGTCACCTGCTAACTATGTGTTTCCAAGAGATGAAAGAGTTTAAGTAAACTACCAGTAAGATATCACCAAAACTAATGTTACTGCACAAACTTAATTAAAAAATATATTCAGAAACTTCTGGAAGAAGTCAAACTAGCAAAGACATGCTGTTATTTTTAAATAAGGAGGGGTTTTCTGAATACAGTGGTATTAGTCAACATGGCTACAGCCATCCTTTACTTATTACTCCTATGAGGATAAGGAAACTGGCACTGAGCAGTCCTTGGAGAGAGAAGGAAAATATTCATTTCTTACCCTCTCATTTATTTTCTTTTCCTGCTCTAAGGCTTGCATTAATAAAGCATAGAAGGAAGAAGAAACCAGCACTAAAGAAATTTGAATGCATCCTCCTTCCCATATAAAACCTATAATTTTCTGAAATTTTCAGTGATGCGTTACTTCTTTTCCCTTTTGACTGCCTGTGTTGAAATTCACAGAAACCAACAAAAGACATCATGAAGTCTCCAGCATGAATCATTTATTTGGACAAAATAGGGAGGCTATTTTAAAAAGGGCAGTAATTCCTTCTTGCTGTCAAAAGATAAAGGCTTACAATTTCCTACAGAAATGTGTACAATACCTTGTAAATTGTGTTCATGTAATCATCTTTCAAAAAAGAGGAGGAAAACACCAATTGGCAACGTTTTGCCATAGAAGTGAATGCATTACTGCAAACCATAAATATTTTTAATTCTAACATTCTAAGGGAAGAAGATAAAAGTCAATTGTTCAGTATCAGACAATACTTAAAGTCAACTAAAATTTGGTTAAAGTTAGAAAAGTGACCATAATAAAACTAGTCTTTGTTCAAGTAAACTTCTGCTCTCATTAGAACTTGGAGTCTTACCTAACAACAATAATGTGAGGTCTGTAATTTTCCAGAGAGGCACAGAATGAGCAATTCAATTCCATCTGTCCTGAATAGTACTGAGGAGAGCAAAGCTTCTTTTGGATGGTGAGAATATACCAAGACTGGCTGCAATAATTACAATGAGCAAGATGATGTTTGTCCATGCAAACTGCCATGGTTTTATATTGCTCCCCACCCTCCAACAGAGGATTATAAGAGAACATTTGCAGTAAGAAATTATATTTGTACACTGTCATTTGGGAATCATTTTCACCCTTTAAACCACAATTATTGGTGTCAGTGGTAGAGCTTTGTGGATACTCTGTGGCCTTTAAAATCTTTCCCTGCAACAATGAAGACAATCCTATTCAAAATGACCAGTGAGATCATAGTTAGATTAGAATGAGAATGAAAATTTCTTTTTGAAAATTATCTGTCTCCTTTTGCTTAATTAAAAAAATAAACAATTTTAATCTGATTGATTTCTGGAGTTCTGAGACAATATTGGGAAGTGGAAGGTTTGTTCTTGGTGAATCCTCTCCTCTAAGTTCAGCCCTGTCTTTGGACTCTCTCTGCCCTGCTTATCCCTCTACTTTGATGCTTAGATGACAACCTATTATCACAAGACTCACTTCCTTTCCCCTATGGCTTGCCAAAGCTATCAAGGAGAAGAAAGAATGACAAAACTAAAACATCTCTGGTATGATTCCTATTGTATAGTCATCATTATCTTCTGAAAAAATATTTGAAAATTTAATAGACTTGATTTTTGCATTCAAGTTGCTTAAGAGACATAAGCTCATGAAAAAAAAAATAGTTAGTAGTACAAGAGAATGCCTAAGGGACAAAGTGAATCATAGAAATTATATAAACCAGGGAGTTCAGATACAGGAGCAAGTGCATGGTCCTCGGGGGTCAGGGATCAATTCATCATCTTTCAGGTTGCTGAAATATGCTTATGATCTATGTTTAGGGCAAAGAGAGGGATCATTATGTCATTTGATAAAGATCTCAGAACAGTATAGAATTAGAATCTTCCCATTTTTCTGCTTAAGGAATAGTTCAATCATGAAGAAAAAAGCCACATGTTTAATTCATAAAATAAAATCTCTGTGATTTACAGTATGATGTATAGGTGCAATGCATGAACAAAGGAAAGTCATCATATTTTCATGGGTGATATCTCAAGTGAGGTAAGGGTGATTCATTTCAGTTGAAACTGAAGAATTTAAGTCTGCAGCTCCTGCTGCTTGGATGGGACACTGGCCATAGGAGATGAGACTATTAATTATAGCCACAGAGAGATGTGACCCTCAATAAAGGAAATTCATTCCTCTCTATAGTCACATCAGGTGAAGAAGTCACAGGATGTTGTCTTCTGTAGAGATCTTTAGGGTTTGATTCAGAAATGTGTAAGAAAATCCTTCACTTTGTAAGGATTCCAAGAGCAGGTGGTATTAGCTGACTTTTGCCAACCTACTCCAACAGCTTCATCTTTCTCTTTTCTTCCTTAGTGCCACTGTGGCCACAGGGAGCATGGTTGGGTAGATTCCTAACAGTGGTAGGTCACTTGTGGTCACCAGCAAAATAGGACCATCTAAGGAAGTAAGAAAGCTTGAAACACTGATAACATTGCCCCTCAAACTGAGCTCTCAGGGGTGAACAAGATGAGGAAACCCTGGTTAGATTCATGTGTGTGTTTCTATATATGTTTTCACATCTACAGAAAATTCACAGACAAATATGTTTAAACATTGCTTCACAGCACCTGTTTCTAGGGAGCATATACATGTATGTATGTGTGGACAGGGAAGGATTCTGAGTGAAGGTTTTTTTAAAAATTTGGTGTATTTTATACTATATGGTAATCATATGTAACTTCTGAAAAAATAATTTTAAATATATGTTCAGTTGATTCCAAAGTAATTATTCCTGATATATTTTAATCTCAGTTAATGTATTTTGACACAAACTAGAATTTTTTGTGATATCTAATGCTGTATAAATATTTTATAGATTCATTAAGGCCAAAACAAAAGTACTAAGGGCTAAGGAAGATGCAGAAGAAGCTAAATAGCTAGGCTTCTGGGGTCAAAACAGGATGAACACATATGTGTTGTATTTTTATTCTTTTCTACTTTCCTTTAAAATAAAATCTCAGTCCAGACTTTTCTGACTCTTCTTCTGGGCTAATAAGCATCACCTCTGCTTCAGATTCTTGATGTTGCCCGAACTCCATGTTTTCTGTTTTGGGCCTTGCCTTACACAGCATGATGTGCCAGAATGACCATATCACAAAGCCTGGACACTGTCCTTCACCCACGGCTTGCCTGGTCTCTGGTCAATGCCCAAGGACAGATGAGGTTCCCTCTGCAAATACACATATTACCCCTTGACTCCTCTGGAGGTTCTTCCTGACCATCTCATCCCTCTGCAGTTAGACCTCCATTTGTGAAACTTGATCAGGAGATAAATCCATGTTCTCAAACATTCCGTGATGAATTCATCCTATGATGAAACTGATACACCACAGACAGGCAGGGAGGCACAGCAGAAAGGGCACTGGCTTCTGAGTCAAATCAAATTGGGTCATGGCTTTGCTTCCTCTACTTTCTAGTTGTGGACACTTTTGGACTAATTAACTCCCTTGACTCTAGTTTACTTATCAATAAAATGGGCTAAACTATATGAAAAATTGGAAGCTTGGCCCGTGCACCACAATACAGATTTGCTTTTCTTATTGTCTGAAAGGATGACATCATATAATTTTTCAACTTACTTTTCTTCAAAACTTCTCACTGCACTTTGAAAAAAAAATCAAAATTTTGCACAGTCTCTAAAGTCCTGTCACTGCCATCTCGATTCACTGCTCCTCTGTCCTCACCTTAGTCCCCCCTTCAATCATACCACACACCCCAATTACTGGTCTTTGGTTTCTTCTATCCTTCCCTTTGCTTTTCTCATGGCTGATTCTGTCTCATCCTTCAAATCTCAGTTTTAATGTAGCAAACTGATGGTTCTGTCTAAATAATTCACTCCTGTCATTTACATAATTGCACCACTTTGCTTCTTTGCTTACATCTACAAAATTTTAATTTAATTATGAACTAATTTTTTGTTTTCTTTTATTCTTTATCTTCCCAATCAGACTGTGAGCAACTTCAAGGTCTTTTTCTTTTTTTTTTTTTTTCCCCCAGAAAAACATACGTGGCATCAAGCACAATGTGAGTGGGGAGACCTTCAAGATGGCGGAAGAGTAAGACACGGAGATCACCTTCCTCCCCACAAATACATCAGAAATACACCTACATGTGGAACAACTCCTAAAGAACATCTACTGAATGCTGGCAGAAGACCTCAGCTTCCCAAAAGGCAAGAAGCTCCCCCACGTACCTGGGTAAGGCAGAAGAAAAATGGAAAAACAGAGACAAAAGAGTAGGGACGGGACCTGCACCTCTCAGAGGGAGCTGTGAAGGAGGAAAGGTTTCCACACATTAGGAAGCCACTTCGTGGGCAGAGATGGTGGGTGGGTGGGGAGAAGCTTCAGAGCCATGCAGGAGAGCACAGCAACAGGGGTGCAGAGGGCAAAGTGGAGAAATTCCTACACAGAGGATTGGTTCTGACTAGCACTCACCAGCCTGAGACACTTGTCTGCTCACCTGCCAGGGCGGGTAAGGGCTGGGAGCTGAGGGTCGGGCTACAGAGGTCAGATCCCAGGGAGAGGACTGGGGTTGGCTGCGTGAACACAGCCCGAAGGGGCTAGTGCACCACAGCTAGTCGGGAGGGAGTCTGGGAAAATGTCTGGATCTACTGGAGAGGCAGTAGACCATTGCTTCAGGGTGCATGAGGAGAGGGGCTTCCTGCTCCATGTGCCCACAGATGGCAGAACATCACCTAAGTGAATTCCAGAGATGGACGTAAGCTGAGGCTATCATCTCAGACCCCAGAGAATGGCACAGACGCTACCACTGCTGCCATTGCCACAAAGAATCCTGTGTGCAAGCACAGGTCACTACCCACAACCCCCAGGAGCCTGTGCGGCATGCCACTGCTAGGGTCATGTGAACCAGGGACCCCGGAGAACACACCACATGCCTCAGGCTACTGCAAAGTCATTCCGGCCTCTGCCACTGCAGGCACACCGAGCATTCCAATTATGACTACCATATCCCTCCCTCTTCCCAGCCTGAGTGAGCAAGAAAGCTCTAATCAGCCTCCGCTTTAACGGTCTCCTGTCTGGGAGAGGAACAGATGCCTGAAGGCAGCCTACAGACAGAGGCAGGGCCAGAACCAAAGATGAACCCCAGGAGCTGTGCAAACAAGGAAGAGAAAGGGAAATTTTTCTGTGCAGACTAAGGAGCAGTGGATTAAATCCCCACAATTGGCCTGATAAACCCTGCATCTGTAGAATACCTGAATAAAAAATGGTCATTCTCAAAATTGAGGCCGTGGACTTTGGGAGCAACTGTAGATGTGGGGTTGGCTCTCTGTGTTTGATTTGTTTTTGGTATTATGTTTATCTTAGTTTAGTTCTTAGTGCTTGCTTTCATTGGGTTTCTTTACTGGTTTGGTTGCTCTCTTCCTTTTTTTTTTTTTTTTTCTTTTTGTGAGTGTGGGTGCATATGTTTCTTTTTGTGATTTCGTCTGTTTAGTTTTGCTTTTACCATTGTTCTTGGGGAGAGCCGAGTCCAGGACTTCGGACCACCAGAGACCTCCTGGCTCCACGTAATGTTAATTGGCGAGACTCCTCCCAGAGATCACTGACTCAACACTAAGACCCAGCTCCACCCAATGGCCAGCAAGCACCAGTGCTGGATGTCCAATGGCAAACAACAAGCAAGACAGGAACACAACCCCATCCATTAGCAGAGAGGCTGCCTGAAGTGATACTAAGGTCACAGACAACCCAAAACCCACCGCTGGATGTGGCCCTGCCCACCAGAGGGACAAGATCCAGCTCCACCCACCAGAACACAAGAATCAGTCCAGCCCACCAGGAAGCCTAGAAAAGCCACTGAAAAAACCTCACCCACTGGGGGCAGACACCAGAAATAAGAGGAACTATGAACTTGCAGCCTGAGAATAGGAGACCCCAAACAGAGTAAGTTAAACAAAATGAGAAGAGAGAAATATGCAGCAGATGAAGGAGCAAGGAAAAAACCCACGATATGAAACAAATGAAGAGGAAATAGGCAGCCTACTTGAAAAAGAATTCAGAGTAATGATAGTAAAGATGATCCAAAATCTTAGAAACAGAATGGAGAAAATACAAGAAATGTTTAACAAGGACTTAGAAGAACTAAAGAGCAAACAATGATGAACAACACAATAAATGAAATTAAAAATTTTCTAGAAGGAATCAATAGCAGAATAACTGAGGCAGAAGAACAGATAAGTGACCTGGAAGATAAAATATTGGAAATAACTACCACAGAGCAGAATAAAGAAAAAAGAATGAAATGAATTGAGGACAGTCTCAGAGAAAACAGGGACAACATTAAATGCACAAACTTTTGAATTAGAGGGGTCCCAGAAGAAAAAAAGAAAGGGTCTGAGAAAATATTTGAAGAGATTATATTTGAAAACTTCTCTAACATGGGAAAAGAAATAGTCAATCAGGTCCAGGAAGCCCAGAGAGTCCCAAACAGGATAAATCCAAGGAGAAACAAACAAAGACAAATGTTAAGCAAACTATCAAAAATTAAATACAAAGAAAAAATATTAAAAGCAGCAAGGGAAAATCCATAACTAACATACAAGGGAATCCCCATAAGGTTAATAGCTGATCTCTCAGCAGAAACTCTGCAAGCCAGAAGGGAGTGGCAGGACATATTTAAAGTGATGAAAGGGAAAAACCTACAATCAAGATTACTCTACTCAGCAAGGATCTCCTTCAGATTCGACAGAGAAATTAAAACATTTACAGACAAGCAAAAGTTAAGAGAGTTCAGCACCACCAAACCAGCTTTACAAAAAATACTGAAGGAACTTCTCTAGGCGGGAAACAAAAGAGAAGGAAAAGACCAACAAAAACAAACCCAAAACAACTAAGAAAATTGTAATAGGAACATACATATCAAAAATCACCTTAAATGTAAATGGATTAAATGCTCCAACCAAAATACACAGACTGGCTGAATGGATACAAAAAAAAAAAAAAAAGACCCGTATATATGCTGTCTACAGGAGACTGACTTCAGGCCTAGGGACACATACAGACTGAAAGTGAGGGGATGGAAAAAGATATTCCATGAAAATGGAAATCAAAAGAAAGCTGGAGTAGCAATTCACATAACAGAAAAAATAGACTTTAAAATAAAGACTATTATAAGAGACAATGAAGGGCACTATATAATGATCAAGGGATCAATCCAAGAAGAAGATATAACAATTGTAAATATTTAGGCACCCGACATAGGAGCACCTCAATACATAAGGCAAACACTAACAGCCATAAAAGGGGAAATCAACAGTAACATAAAAATAGTAGGGGACTTTAACACCCCACTTTCACCAAAGGACAGATCGTCCAAAATGAAAATAAATAAGGAAACACAAGCTCTAAATGACACATTAGACAAGATAGACTTAATTGATATTTATAGGACATTCAATCCAAAAACAACAGAATACACTTTCTTCTCAAGAGCATACGGAACATAGATAATATCTTGTGTCACAAATCAAGCGTTAGTAAATTTAATAAAATTGAAATAGTATCAAGTGTCTTTTCCAACCACAGTACTATGAGACTAGACATCAAGTACAGGAAAAAAACTGTAAAAAATACAAAACACATGGAGGCTAAACAATATGTTACTAAATAACCAAGAGATAACTGAAGAAATTGAAGAGGAAATCAAAACATACCTAGAAGCAAATGACAATGAAAACATGATGAACCAAAACCTATGGGATGCAGCAAAAGCAGTCCTAAGAGGGAAGTTTATACCAATATAATCTTACCTCAAGAAACAAGAAAAACCTCAAATAAACAACCAAACCTTACACTTAAAGCACTTAGAGAAAGAACAACAACAAAAAAAAACAAAGTTAGCAGAAGGAAAGAAATCATAAAAATCAGATCAGAAATAAATGAAAAAGAAACATAAGAAACAACAGCAAAGATCAATAAAAGTGAAAGCTCTTTCTCTGAGAAGACAAAGAAAATTGATACATCATTAGCCAGACTCATCAAGAGAAAAAAAGGGAGAAGACTCAAATCAACAGAATAGAAATGAAAAAGAAGTAACAACTGACACTGCAGAAATGCAAAGGATCATAACACACTACTACAAGCAACTCTACGCCAATAAAATGGACAACCTGGAAAAAATGGACAAATTCTTAGAAAAGTACAATGTTCCAACACTGAACCAGAAAGAAATAGAAAATATGAACAGAACAATCATAAGAACTGAAACTGAGACTGTGATTAAAAATCTCCCAACAGGGCTTCCCTGGTGGCACAGTGGTTGAGAGTCCGCCTGCCGATGCAGGGGACACGGGTTCATGCCCTGGTCTGGGAAGATCCTGCATGCCACGGAGCAGCGAGGCCCATAAGCCATGGCCACTGAGCCTGCACGTCCAGAACCTGTGTTCTGCAATGGGAGAGGCCACAACAGTGAGAGGCCTGCATACCGCAAAAAAAAAAAAAAATCTCCCAACAAACAAAAGACCAGGACCAGATGGCTTCACAGGCAAATTCTATCAAACATTTAGAGAAGAGCTAACACCTATCCATTTCAAACTATCCGAAAATATAGCACAGGAAGGAACATTTCCAAACTCATTCTACAAGGTCACCATCACCCTGATACCAAAATCAGACAAAGATGTCACAAAAAAAGAAAACTACAGGCCAATATCACTGATGAACATAGATGCAGTAATTCTCAACAAAATACTAGCAAACAAAATCCAATAGCATATTAAAAGGATCATACACCATGATCAAGTAGGGTTTATCCCAGGAATGCAAGAGTTCTTCAATATATGCAAATCAATCAATGTGATACACCATATTAACCAACTGAAGGATAAAAACAACAAGATTATCTCAATAGATGCAGAAAAATCTTTGGACAAAATTCAACACCCATTTATGATAAAAGCCCTCCAGAAAGTGGACATAGAGGGAAACTATCTGAACATAATAAAGGACATATATGACAAACCCACAGTCAACATCGTTCTCACTGGAGAAAAACTTAAAGCATTTCCTCTAAGACCAGGATCAAGACAAGGGTGTCCACTCTCACGAGTATTATTCAACAAAGTTTTGGAAGATTTAACCATAGCAATCAGAGATGAAAAAGAAATAAATGTAATCCAAATAGGAAAAGAAGAAGTAAAATTGTCACTGTTTGTATATGACATGATACTATACATAGAGAATCCTAAAGATGCTACCAGAAAACTACTAGAGCTAATCAATGAATTTGGTAAAGTAGCAGGATACAAAACTAATGCACAGAAATCCCTTGCATTCCAATACACTAACGATGGAAAATCTGAAAGAGAAATTAAGGAAACACTCCCATTTACCTTTGCAACACAAAGAATAAAATACCTAGGAAGAAACCTCCCTAAGGAGGCAAAAACTTGTATACAGAAAACTATAATACACTGATAAAAGAAATCAAAGACAATACAAACAGTTTGAGAGATATACTATGTTCTTGGATTGGAAGAATCAGCATTGTGAAAATACTACACTACCCAAAGCAATCTACAGATTCAATGCAATTCCTATCAAACTACTAATGGCACTTTTCACAGAACTAAAACAAAAAATTTTACAATTTGTTTGGAAACACAAAATACCCCCAATAGACAAAGCAATCTTGAGAAAGAAAATCACAGCTGAAGGAATCAGACTCCCTGACTTCAGACTACACTACAAAGCTACAGTAATCAAGATGGTATGGTACTGGCACAAAAACAGAAATATAGATCAAAGGAACAGATAGAAAGCCCACAGATATACCCACGCACATATGGTCACCTTATTTTTGATAAAGGAAGCAAGAATATACAATGGAGAAAAGACAGCCTCTTCAATAAGTGGTGCTGGGATAACTGGACAACTACATGTAAAAGAATGAAATTAGAACACTTCCTAACACCATACACAAAAATAAACTCCAAATGGATTAAAGAACTAAATGTAAGGCCAGACGATATAAAGCTCTTAGAGGAAAACATAGGCAGAACACACTATGACATAAATCACAGCAAGATCCTTTTTGACCCACCTCCTAGAGAAATGGAAATAAAAACAGAAATAAACAAAAGGGACTTAATGAAACTTAAAAGCTTTTGCACAGCAAAGGAAATCATAAACAAGATGAAAAGACAACCCTCAGAATGGGAGAAAATATTTGAAACTGGAGCAACTGACAAAGAATTAATCTTCAAATATACAAGCAGCTCATGCAGTTCAATATCAAAAAAGCAAACAACCTAATCCAAAAATGGGAAGAAGACCTAAACAGACATTTCTCCAAAGAAGATATACAGATTGCCAACAAACATATGAGAGGATGCTCAACATCACTAATCATTAGAGAAATGCAAATCAAAACTACAATGAGATATCACCTCACACCAGTCAGAATGGCCATCATCAAAAAATCTACAAACAATAAATGCTGTAGAGGGTGTAGAAGGAACCCTCTTGCACTGTTGGTGGAAATGTAAATTAACACAGTCACTATAGAGAACAGTATGGAGGTTTCTCAAAAAACTAAAAATAGAACTAACATATGACCCAGCAATCCCACTACTGGGCATGTACCCTGAGGAAACCATAATTCATAAAGAGTCATGTACCACATTGTTCATTGAAGCTCTATTGACAATAGCCAGGACGTGGAAGCAACCTAAGCGTCCATCAACAGATGAATGGATAAAGAAGATGTGGCACATATATACAATGGAATATTACTCAGCCATAAAAAGAAACAAAATTGAGTTATATGTAGTGAGGTGGATGGACGTAGAGTCTGTCATACAGAGTGAAGTAAGTCAGAAAGAGAAAAACAAATACCATATACTAACACATATATATGGAATCTAAAGAAAAAAGAAAGAAAAAAAAAAAGGTTCTGAAGAACCTAAAGGCAGGACAGGAATAAAGACGTAGATGTAGAGAATGGACTTGAGGACAAGGGGAGTGGGAAGTGTAAGCTGGGACGAAGTAAGAGAGTGGCATGGACATATATACAATACCAAATGTAAACTATATAGCTAGTGGGAAGCAGCCACACAGCACAGGGAGATCAGCTTGGTGCTTTGTGACCACCTAGAGGGGTGGGTTAGCGAGGGTGGGAGGGAGGCAAAAGAGGGAGCGGATGTGTGGATGATGAATATACTTCTTTAGAAATGTAACTTTAAATGAATTTTGAGACAGAAGAGACTATGGAAGGCGTATAAAACAGTTCTCACCATTTTTAGATAAATAAACAGACCTAGAGGAAATATATTACTTTAATAAATTCACTCAGAAAATTAACTAAAAAAAATTGTACAAGAACCCAGGTGTTCTAACTTCTATTCCAACATTTCTTTTGTGCATCACAGCAGACATATACAAACTATGTTGTTTGAGTTCAGACTTTGTTAGAATATTTGGAAGATGAAATCAATCTGACTTAGGCTATGAATTAACATATGCATTTTTGATGCCTGTGGACAGTTGAGTGTTGGCTTCACTCTAAGTGCTTTTATTCAGATTTGTCACAATCTCTACCTAAAATGAATCCTTTATATTTTTCCTTGATGTTACATTTATTTTTAACCCCCCTTATCACATTATTCTTTCTTTATCTCATTACTTTCTAGGCATGTTCCTTTCATCCACTTCACATATGGAATATATATTGGTCAAAACTGAAAGCAAACAACAAAATCTTTCCCACTGCAATGTGCTACAGTCAGCAGAGCCTTGGAACCTAAAATCAAAGTCTGTTATGAAGGACCACAGTGTTAGAAAAGAAAATGATGTCTCATTAATGGGCCACAGTTCACCAAAGTAAACAGCTTTTTTCTTTGTTCTAACTGAATGAAAGGAGCTCCATTACTTCCAGAATGGATCTTTCTTTTGACAACTATTAACTCGACACTAAAATATTGTTAGTTGTTTGTGTTGACCTTTTGTGGAAAAGTTCTAAAAATCAATCAATCGTCTACCCTAGGAACACTTCCTTTCTATGGAAAGCAAAGTAATAAAATACAGTAAGAAACATTTAATCCTTACCTTCAGTAGAAGTTCCTATAATTGGGCTTCTTCCACTAACTTAAAAAACATGTTCTTACAGTTAAAGTCTGAATAAAGGTCACCTAAGGTCAAAGATACTGAACAGTTTATGCAGCCATTTTCAAAAGATAATTATGGCCATTACACTTTGCTGGCAGAAAAGAATATTTCAGCTAACTCAAATTGTAGCTTCTTGAAGGAGGACAATAGACACTTGGATGGAAATCCTCCCAAAGAGTAAATCCTTGGCTCTGACATGCAAGCCTCTGCTAAAAATCTTAATGGTTTATGTCCTGGTTTTCTTTCTGAATGATGGTCTCTCTTGCTCATTTTCCACTATTCGCTTTTCTGATTCAGTTTCAGTCTCCCACAACTTAGTGACACCAGAGCAACTCAACCAGCCTTATTGGGTTTGCTCCTTGCATGTGCTGATACTAGGCTCTGTAGGAGATCACATATCCATAGAAGACCTCCTAGGAGAAGGAGATGACACCTAATGAAGGATCTGGTCTGATTTCTGTCCTATCCATCACCTTCACCATCACAGCCATCTCTGTCAGCTTTATCACCATCACTTTCATCGTGATGAGTTTTGGGTTTCAAATACTAGCATGTTACTTAATCTCTTTTAAGTTAACAATATGAAAAATTTAAATAGGAATTTAAGATACTTAAATCCCAGGATTTTTTGAATATTAAATGAGGTTATTCATGCAAAGTACCTACCATCTCATTTAGCTCTACTACCCCTGTTTACAGATTATTTTAACCATTTGTTGAGCCATTATTAGGTGAAGGCATTTTTACCCCCATTTAACCCCCTCATCAACCACTATGGGCTAAATACTTTGGTTCCCATTTTAAAGGTGGGGATTCTTGAAGGACCATATACCTTGCTCAAGGTTCCACAGATATTAACTGTTGGCACAAAGATTTAAACCTAGGTCTGTGTGGCTCTAAAATCAGTTGTGGGTACAAATTATGTTATTATGGAGTGTCTACCATATAATTTTACAACATTCTCAGAACTATAAAAGAAAATACATATTAAATCTGTCTAGTTTTCTATGTTAAAGTTGATTTTAGACCCAGGATATAGAACTGATTGAACCCACTTAGCTTACATGTCTTCCCAAAGAGATATTTGGGTTTGGCTTATTTATTAAGAAGTTCCTGAATCATACACTATCTCTTCTCACTCATGAGGCAAACAATTAAAGATAAGACTTCTATATCTCAGGCACAGAATATAAAGCCCAAAACTTTTATGCCAGACTTTATAAATCTCAACTCTAACACTGGGCCTTGCCCTGGCCCACTAACCCAGTGGTAAAATTAAAAAAAAAAAATCTGACCATATAGATACTTAGCTATTAAGAAATTAAGACTCAGCCTCTTCAAATATCCATTCTGCATTAATCTTGTGACTCTAACTCCCTAAAATGCATCTAAATTCATTCAGTAAGTGATAAAACCCAAACTTCTTGGGGCTTATTAGAAGAAATAATCAAGAATTACCTTAGTGTCTGGAATCCTTAACAAACTCTGAAGGAAATAAGTCAACATAAGTGGTTTTGGAGGGATGTTGTCCCTTGGGAAACAGGGAGTTTTATCACTTTAGGTACTAAGAAAAGGTCCATACATGTCCATGACATGGTATTCCTGAAAATATTACAATGATTTTATTGCAATTTTAGGTAAACTTAATTCTTTATAAGAATAAAATACCAATGGAAAGGAAATCAGAGAATTAGTCATAACATCCACCAAAAATGATACTTCTAAAAAATATAGGGAGCTGGATAAAATTAAAGAAATTTCTAATTCCATCTTAGAATCTGAAGGATTTAGGATTCTATCATTCTTAAATCCCCCTGTGAGCCAAAAAATTCTGTGACATTTGACAGTGACAATATACTATAGAATGCTAAAGACATTGAACTATCTTCATTCCTAGAATATATCTCCCAGATCCTCGTCAAATTGTTTTCAGAGATTAAGAGGTCAAAGCTTTTTTTATCTTCTTCTTCTTCTTTTTTTCCCCCTCAATCCTGAGCCACAAGAGAATCAGCAACTATACACATTCACCTTCAATGAAAGAAATATACTTTACTGTCAACTACAAGGGTTGGTAAGTTCACCTGCAGAAGAGATTTCACAGGAACTAACAGTAAAATACCAGCCCCTACACTCATGCCAGTTTTATTAGAGATGAGATTAGACTGTCATTGCTTCACTCAATGTCACTGAATGAGAAAATTATACTACATGAGTAAATATGACTAACTACTAGGGAGCCAAAATATTCTTCAGATAAACAAACCAACGAATAAACCTTTCATCTACAATCCAAAAAACATCTCAGAGTCAATTTGATTATCTTCAAGAGTGACTCTGAACAGAGTATAGATTAGTCATGTGGTGTCCAAAGCTTAGCTTGGACAAGTTATGGAAAAATGTTCAAGAAACTCTAATAATCAATAACATAGTACAATACATTCTGATAGTCTATAATAAAGTCAAGGGATATGTAATTTGATCACACAGAGTCATGAAAAATTATGAGACAGTTAATAAGTGTCCTCTTCCCAAAAAGTCTTTAAAAAATTAGGATTAATTTGTCTTCATAGGTAAAGAATGGATGCCTCGGGACTTCCCTAGTGACACAGTTGTTAAGAATCCGTCTGCCACACTAATGATGAAAAATCTAAAAGAGAAATTAAGGAAACACTCCCATTTACCACTGCAACAAAAAGAATAAAATACCTAGGAAGAAACATACCTAAGGAGTCAAAAGACCTGTGTGCAGAAAACTGTAAAACACTCATGAAAGAAATAAAAGATGATACAAACAAATGGAGAGATATACCATGTTCTTGGATTGGAAGAATCAACATTGTGAAAATGACTATACTACACAAACCAATCTACAGATACAATGCAATCCCTATCAAAATACCCATGGCATTTTTCACAGAACTAGAACAAAAAATTTCACAATTTGTATGGAAACATGAAAGACCCAGAATAGCCCAAGCAATACTGAGAAAGAAAAACGGAGCTGGAGAAATCAGGCTCCCTGACTTTGGACTATACTGTAAAAATACAGTAATCAAGACTGTATGGTACTGGCACAGAACCAGACATATAGATCAATGGAAGAGGATAGAAAGCCCAGAGATAAACCCATGCACATAGAGTCACCTTATTTTTGATAAAGGAGGCAAGAATATACAATGGAGAAAAGACAGACTCTGCAATTAGTCGTGCTGGGATAACTGGACAGCTGCATGTAGAAGAATGAAATTAGAACACTCGCTAAAACCATACACAAAAATAAACTCCAAATGGATTAAAGACCTAAATGTAAGGCCAGACAATGTAAAACTCTTAGAGAAAACCACAGGCAGAACACTCTATGACATAAATCACAACAAGATCCTTTTTGACCCACCTTCAACAGGAATGGAAATAAAAACAGAAATAAACAAAGGGGACCTAATGAAACTTCAAAGCTTTTGCACAGCCAAGGAAACCATAAACAAGATGAAAAGACAACCCTCAGAATGGGAGAAAATATTTGCAAATAGAGCAACTGACAAAGGATTAATCTCCAATATACAAGCAGCTCATGCAGTTCAATATCAAAAAAGCAAACAACCCAATCCAAAAATGGGCAGAAGACCTAAATAGACATTTCTCCAAAGAAGATATACAGATTGCCAACAAACACATGAAAGTATGCTCAACATCACTAATCATTAGAGAAATGCAAATCAAAACTACAATAAGGTATCACCTCACACCAGTCAGAACGGCCATCATCAAACAATTTACAAACAATAAATGCTGCAGAGGGTGTGGAGAAAAGGGAACCCTCTTGCACTGTTGGTAGAAATGTAAATTAATACAGCCACTATGGAGAACAGTATGGGGGTCCCTTAAAAAACTAAAAATAGAGCTACCATATGACCCAGCAATCCCACTACTGGGCATGTACCCTGAGGAAACCATAATTCATAAAGAGTCATGTACCACATTGTTCATTGAAGCTCTATTTAAAATAGCCAGGACATGGAAGCAACCTAAGTGTCCATTGACAGATGAATGGATAAAGAAGATGTGGCACATATATACAATGGAATATTACTCAGCCATAAAAAGAAACAAAATTGAGTTATATGTAGTGAGGTGGATGGACGTAGAGTCTGTCATACAGAGTGAAGTAAGTCAGAAAGAGAAAAACAAATACCATATACTAACACATATATATGGAATCTAAAAAAAAGAAAAAAAAAGGTTCTGAAGAACCTAGAGGCAGGACAGGAATAAAGACATAGATGTAGAGAATGGACTTGAGGACACGGGGAGTGGCAAAGGTAAGCTGGGACGAAGTGAGAGAGTGGCATGGATATATATATATATATATATATATATATATATATATATATATATATATATACTGCCAAATGTATAATAGATACCTAGTGGGAAGCAGCCACATAGCACAGGGTGATCAGCTCAGTGCTTTGTGACCACCTAGAAGGGTAGGTTAGGGAAGGTGGGAGGGAGACGCAAGAGGGAGGAGATATGGAGATATATGTATATGTATAGCTGATTCTCTTTGTTATAAAGCAGAAACTAACACACCATTGTAAAGCAATTATACTCCAATAAAGATGTTAAAAAAAAAAAAAAAAGAATCCGCCTGCCAATGCAGGGGACACGGGTTTGAGCCCTAGTCCAGGAGGATCTCACATGCCGCAGAGCAACTAAGCCCTTGCGCCACAACTACTGAGCCTGTGCTTTACAGCCCACAAGTCACAACTACTGAAGCCTGTGCGCCTAGAGCCCGTGCTCTGCAACAAGATAAGCCACCGCAATGAGAAACCCGTGCACCACAATGAAGAGTAGCTGCTCACCGCAACTAGAGGAAGCCTGCACACAGCACCAAAGACCCAACACACCCCTCAACAAAAAAGAATGGATGCTTCCCTAGGAGTTAAGTGGATACTAGCTGACATTTTCCTTAAGGCCATCACCATCAATACCCTCTACCACTAATCTTTTGACTCATTAAACAGCCCTGAAATGGATTTTGCTGCTTACCTTTCTGGCTGATAAAATTAAGTCCTAGCAAAGAGCTCTGATAGGTTGTCCATACAATCTTAAGAGTAATAAAACAACCCAACACATTGAATCCTAAGCAATTAGAGGAAGAGAGAGGAGCCAATATTTTATATGAACACATTTGGAAAGCTGAGTTGTGATGTGTTGAAATAATACAATTAATTCTTTGTCACCGCAACTGAATGAATATACAGGAATATATATGCATCCCCCACCCTTCCAATAAACACAGCATTACTTCATTTTTTTAAAAAACATACCAAGACTTGAGTCCTTCTTCTGCAATGTTACCCTAGCAATCCCCTGGATGACTGAATAGCAGCATTTTACATGGGTCACCTCCATGACAATGCAGGACCCTAGCATAAATCCTAACTGGATCCAAGCCCAACTTTCCGTGCTCTTTGTTCATAACCCATTTAGGATGGTAGAGTAGACGCATACCTCCCTAACTTTCCTATTTATACTAAACCAGCAGTCACTCTCTTATAGAGCTCCTCACTAATCCATGATTTTATATTTGGCACAGGATAAATATTGCCTTCTAAACTTAGCAATATTATTATTATATGGATTAAACTCTGAATCTTAGGTTTATCCCCTAATGAAGATTTTTCAAAGGGACTTTGTTGATAATGTGGGTTTTATTATCTAACCACAGTTTAGAATGATCTGATTATCATTCTTTTTAAAAAATCCATTGATTACCAAATCAAATAAGAAGGTTTTCTGCTCTTCATTACAGACTTTGGTTTTATTAGCTTTCATGCTAGCTAAAGATAGAATTTCAACGGGAATAAAGAAAGCTCTTCTCATCTAGCAATATGAGATCTTTATAGTTTAGAATTCCACCTGCCCTTGTTACTCCTAGCTAGAATCACAATAGTTTATTCCTGACAATGCATTTTCTTAAAGCAGAAAGAGACAAAAGTCATAAAGGAGTATTATCACTTCACAAGGAAGGGCTAAGCAGTAAGAGAAGATGAAATTCAAATCAGCCAAGATCCTGTCTCCATGATAATATATCTCTCTAGCTTTGAAATCACATCAGAATAACTACTATACTGAGTAGTTTTCAAAATTGTCTTTGAGGCATGGAGACTTTTTAAGTAGAAAGCATCTAATAGAGTTAGACTCCTAAGAAGGAAGACTTTGTATCTGAACAGGCTTAGTTCTCATTTCCAGAGGGATGCAAAACATGGCAAGTAGGATGTCTTGAAATATATATTTTTTTCTTCTTCAAAATCATTACAATTTTCTAATTCAGGCTTGGTTTCCTAAGCAAGTAAGACAAGTTCCTTTGTCAAAAGCTACCGATGGCTCTTCATTCTACCATGTTTTTCACTAGGATCTGTTAAGTAATGATTAGAGATGTAAACTAATATCACCTAAAAGAAAGAATAAGTAGCAAGTAGATGGTGTATCTTAATTGCCTGGGCAGTTCAAGGGTTCCACGGAAACTAAGAAAGCAATCATTTACCATCACATGCACCTAATTATCTTTATGGCTGATGGTTAGAATCCTCCAAGTAAAGAGAAAGTGCACTTGTTTATTTCTTCATTCAGTATTTTAATGTTCTAGTACTTGGGATCTGTGATTTTCTGTTCCACTTTCTGATGGTTGCTTGTCCACTGATTAGTGTTACATAGTTATACATTTGAGTGAACACCATTTGCTTTTAATGTGGATCTCTTTGTAATGAGGTCATATAAAAACCATCATAATTATGAAGCTTTACAATGTGTGAGTACAGAGTAGCCTGTTCCCTCCCTCACGCCCTCTTGCATATCAGCAGGGGGGCTTGGGGGCAACAAATATCATATCATATCAGCAGCAGGAAGGGGGAGGCAAAATGACACAAATAGTTTCTATTCTGCACTGCTCATCTGAATCTACAACTTATGAAAGATCGAGGGAGTCAAGGTCTTGAGGTCAATTATGGCCCATTTTAGGTTCTTTGGCAAGAACTCATGAAGATTAAAATACTGTTTGATTATGGTTTTCAGTACAGGAAAAGGTACATTAGGGCCAGCTCCATGTAACCAATAAACATGTATTTCTTATTGATATCAAAAGCCTTAAAAATGATATCAACAACAAAAACAACAAAAGCTTACGTTTAATGACTGTTTATTGGTACTTTACTAAGCACCCTATGTATGTAATCTCATATAATTCCTCAAACAATTACTCTTGTGACCCTTCTATATTAGTTTCCTGTTAGTCTTATAACAAATTATCACAAGCTATTGGCTTAAAACAATACACATTTATTATCTTACAGTTCTTGAGGTCAGAGGTCCAAAACGGATCTCAGTGGGCTAAAGTCAAGGTGTCGGGAGGGCTGGAAACCTTTCTGGAAGCTCTCCAGGAGAATCCATTCCCTTGCCTATTCCAGATCCTAAAGGTCACCTGCATTCCCTGTCTTGTGGCCTCCTTCCAGGTGGCCTGACATATTTACAGGTTTTAGGACTAAGACCTACACATCTTTGGAGGGTCATTATCCTGCCTAGCACATTTTCCAATCTCAGTAATGAGAATTCCACATAAAAATTCGGATCACATCTCTGCCTGTCACCTTCTCTCCTCCCTTTTAAATCTTTTACTGGTTTAAATCCTTGTTACTGGTATGAAAACAAAATCCTCTAACATGACCTTCATGATCCAGCAGCTCTAGCTCCTCCCTCTCTTATTTTCCCTATAGTCCCCTTCAACTTTGCTCTAGCTACACCAGCCTTGCTCTGGATCTGTGGCCTGACATAGACATTCCTATTTTCCAAGCCTTGGTATCTGCTGTCTTCTATCTGGAATGCTCATCCAACACAGCTTTGCACAATTAACCTCTATTTATTCTTCTGCCTCTGCCACATACCACTTCCTCAGGGAAGCCCGCACTAACTACAAATCTCCCTACGGTCAATTAACTGACTCCTTTACTAATTTATTTATATAAATATATTTATTTTCTGCTCACCTTGTTCCAGGCACTTCTCTCAGTGCTGGGGATATAGCAGGGCACAGAACAGACAAAGCTCCGGCCTTCATGAAGCTCAAGTTCTGATGATGGACGATAGATGATACATAATAAACAGATATTCAATATATCAGATGGAATAAGTGCTATGAAGAAAACTAAAGCAGGGTAAGAGAGCAGAGAAATGAGTGTGGGCGTTACTTTAGACAAAGAAGTCAGGCAAGGATTCTGTAATGAGGTGGCATTTGAAGAAGGGATGATGATTGTTGTGGATTTTTGAGGGAAGAGCATTCTAGGTAGAAGCAACAATAAGTGTGAAGACCCAGAGATAGAGTGTGTTTGGTGCTCTGGCACCAGACCTCTACTTCTTTGTAAATGTAGTGACGTTAATCTTACATATCAGCATTATCATTAGAACAATCTCTGTTTCCTTTTACCATAGTATCCATACAGTTTGTCACATTGTTGATTCTCCTAAATGTTTATTGGATGAACAAGTAAACAACCCTATGCATTGCTATTCTGATCTCCAACATATTTTTGAGGAAATTGAGGACTACAGTACTTAATAACTTCCCTATCCCCTAAATCCAAAGCTATTTGACACCATAGTGTATGTTCTTAACCACTTTGCTCTGTTGTCTACTTTCTAATTTTCATGGACATGCTTAACTTCAACTCTCTCTCTTAATGAGGGAAATGACTTAGAACAGCTATGAATGTTGATTACCAACTGGAGTATTCTCTTACATGAACAGAGGTATAGCTGCTCAGAGCCCCAGCCTTCTTATAAAATGGTGAGATTAATAATCATTTCAAATATTGTTTAAAGATATAAGCTGTTGCATGAGATGATAAACGTGGAAACAATAAGAAAGTGGTAAAATAGTTCCCTAGCCAACACCATAATGCACATGGAATGAATAAGGAATAGAACTGCTGAGATGTTTGTGATCCTGACACAAGTTCAGTGACATTACACAGAAAGAGTTCATAGGTATGCATGACTTGTGGCTATTCTTTTTGCTTATAACCCCATCAGGAAATGACTCTTCCCTCCAAAAGGGGTGGACTATCTTTTATTCCTATAGAGAAAAAAGTGAACCATTTCCCCCCAAATGGGGATTGAGTGGTTTTTAGAAACAGAGAGAACAAGAGACAGGGAGAGAAAAATTCAAAGAATATTTCAGGAGGCAAATGTGCAAAGTGTATTAGAATGAGTATACTATTAATAACTTTATAGATGCTGTGACTTAAAGTGAACCTTAAAAGAAATTGAATACTGTTTTAAGCATATTAATAAGGGCCTTGATTTAAGTAAGAATTGAATTAGCACACAAAAGACCTAGAATAGCCAAAGCAATCCTGAGAAAGCAAAACAGAACTGGAGAAATCAGTCTCCCTTATTCAGACTATACTACAAAGCTATAGAAAAACATAAATATAGATCAGTGGAACAGAATAGAAACCCAGAAATAAACCCATGCACCTATAGTCAATTAATCTATGGCAATGGAGGCAAGGATATACAATGGAGAAGAGACAGTCTCTTCAATAAGTGGTGCTGGATAAACTGGACAGCTACATGTTAAAGAATGAAACTACAACATTCTCTAACACCATACACAAAAATAAACTCAAAATGAATCAAAAACCTAAATGTAAGGCTGGACACTATAAAACTCTTAGAGAAAAACATAGGCAGAACACTATTAGACATAAATTGCAGCAATATTTTTTGGGATCCATCTCCTAGAGTAATGGAAATAAAAACACAAATAAACAAATGGGACCTAATGAAATTTAAAAGCTTTTGCACAGCAAAGGAAACCATAAGCAAAACAAAAAGACAACTTACGGACTAGGAGAAAATATTTGTAAATGATGCTGCCGACAAGGGATTAATTTCCAAAATACATAAACAGTTCATACAGCTTAATATAAAAAAAAACACAATCAAAAAATCGGCAGAAGACCTAAATAGACATTTCTCCAAAGAAGGTATACAGAGGGCAAACAGGCACACGAAAAGATGCTCAATATTGCTAATAATTAGAGAAATACAATCAAAACTACAATGAGGTATCATCTCACACCAGTCAGAATGGCCATCATTAAAATGTCTAAAAGTAATAAATGCTGGAGAGGGTGTGGAAAAAAGAGAACCCTCCTACACTGTTGGTGGGGATGTAAGTTGGTACAGCCAGTATGGAGAATAGTATGGAGGTTCCTTAAAAAACTAAAACTAGAACTACCATATGATCCAGCAATCCCACTCCTGGACACATATCCAGAGAAAACCATACTTCAAAAAGATACATGTACCCCAATGTTCATTGCAACACTATTTACAATAGCCAGTACATGGAAGCAACCTAAATGTCCATCAACAGAGGAGTGGATAGTGAAGATGTGGAACATATACACAATGGAATATTACTCAGCCATAAAAAAGAGTGAAATAATGCCCTTTGCAGCAACATGAATGAACCTAGAGATTATCATACTAAATGAAGTAAGTCAGACAGAGAAAGACAAATATCATATGATATCACTCATATGTGGAATCTAATTTTTAAAATGATACAAATAAACTTATTTACAAAACAGAAACAGACTCTCAGATTTCAAAAACAAACTTATAGTTATCAAAGTGGAAACATAGTGGGGAAGGATACATTAGGAGCTTGGGATTAACATACAGACACTACTATATATAAAATAGATAACTAACAAGGACCTACTGTATAGCACAGGGAACTCTACTCAATATTCTGTAATAAACTATATGGGTAAAGAATCTGAAAAAGAATGAATATATGTATATGTATAACTGAATCACTTTACTGTACGCCTGAAACTAACACAACATTGTAAACCAACTATACTCCAACAAAATAAAAATAAATAAATTAAATTAAATAAATAGTGACTAAGGCAAAAAAAAAAAAAAAAAGAACTGAATTAGCATGGAACAGACAGTAGATGGTAATTTGGACAATGTGGGCTGAAAGAATCCATCCTAGAAGAGGATGGATTCCATCCTATTTCTGAATATATTTTTACTATTTTCACTGAAAACTTTTTTACTAAGAGTTTTCCACAATTCTTTACCAGGGAGAAAATGTATATTTACATAAGAAATACAATAAATATCACTTATTGTTTATTATATATAATTTTGCTTACTTTAGCCTCATTTAGATTATATCTGGCTCTCATTCCATTGTATGGGTTGAGTTGTTCTCAATTAAACTTACTGTTTTTCCTGGAAGAAAAGTTCAATTGAGGATATTATGAACACTGCCATTATTAATCAAAAGAAATGATTATTTTAAAATATATTTTAGTTATGCAATTTAAAAAGGCAATATATGCAGATGGTATAAAACTCAAAATTGCAGAGTGGTATAAACTGAAAAGTAAGTCTCCTTCTGATACCTGGAGCTATTTAAATAGTTCATATCCCCAGAGGCAGTGTTTTTATTTATATGTCCTTCTACAAATAATTTGTATATAGATATATACATATATATGTGTATATACATATATATAATATATACCCTGATATTTTAATTTAAAATATTTTTCTATTTGCTATTGTAAAATGAGCCATATCTATTATATTTTGTATATGTAAATATGTACACATTCTGCATATCAATTTTAAATAATTAAATTACTGAATTATAATTTGCAAGAGTTTTACAGTTGATTTTCTTGGTGTTTCCACATCAACAGTAATCATTTTTAGAAAGTCATCATTTACAAGTTTCTTTTCAATATTCATAATTTATACTTCTTTCTCTAATCTTGTTGGCTAATATTCCAATACTGTGTTAAATAACATTGGTTATAAAGGGCATACTGGCTTAATCCTGACTCTAATATTTTAATGGGGATGCTTCTGATGAGCTCTACTAAGCATGATGCCATCCTTAATTGATATAGCAGCACTATTCATGTCTAAGAAGGAACAAGCAAATTGCCTCCTTTCAGACACATAATCAATAGATGTGTGATAGACAGACAGATAGACAGATTTTTTTGTACAAATAACTATTAAGATACCATGGCCCAGACTAGTTGTCCTCAAGAAATGACAGGCTATTTGGGCCCTTGTCCTGGGGCTCAGGAATGGAAAGAGGTTTCTAGCCAGCCTGGAGACCAGGCAAAAGTCCCAGGCCCTACAGGCGGCCATCTGACTCCCACAGAGGCCATACACTGTCAGAGCATGAGAGTAAGGAGAGGTCAGGGATCCCAGCTTAAACATCATGCACTTTATGATTATCGAAAAAATATCAGTACATAATGCATATTTATTTATTAGCATTGAAATGAGCCAAGCAGTCTTAGAAGTTATCCTTTAATTGCCTTTGCTCATATTAATATCTCTTTTTATTTCATATTTTGGGTATTTGTACTTCACTTCCATTTTTTATGGCTAGGTTAGCTAATGGTTTATCATGTTTATAATTTTTCCCCAAAAGACCAGCTTTTGAATTTTATATTTTGATTCACTAATATGTGTGAAGCAGCACTTTATAGTTTCGTAGTATCTAGGTCTTTCAGTGAACAAGATGAAAAATTATGGTCTGTTCTTCTGAAAAATACACATGTTCACACATTCTTTGAAAGTTGCCTGCAGATATTCGGGAGTTTATTTACCATTACGTTTATTCATGTATCTTCAATTAGAAGTCCTATTCTCGAGCATTGTCAAATAACACATCTGTTGAGTTTGCAAGGTAAAGTTCAGCTCAGCCCTGGGACATAGTACATTTTAGAATTGAAGACACTATTAACAGTTTTAGGTTCTTCTACCACTGCTCTAGTACTACTACTACTGCTGCTACAACAAAAGACTTCCATTGCAGTTATTATGTGCCAGGCACTGTGTACGTTCTATATTTATTATCACAGATAACCTAGGACATAGGAACTATTATCATCGCCATTCTATAGATAATAAAACTAAGACACAGAAAAGACTCAGTTTTAGCAGAAACTTGCCTAAAACCACACAGCTAGCATCTGTTCGAGCCAGAATGCAAACCCCAGCCAGTCTAGCACTAAAGGTGATAGATATTTATTAGAAGAAAAGTCATAATAAGCTCCATTCATTCTCAACACTCTTCTTACTACTGCCCTGTTTTTTTTTTGTTGTTGTTGTTGATTTTTTTCCATTCCCTTCACTTTAGGCCAATTATTATCAACTGGGAGTGATTTTGGACTCCAGGGAATATCTGGCAATGTCTGGAGATATTTTAAGTTGCATATTTGCAGGGTGAGGGGTTGCTACTGGTATCTGATAGGTAGAGGCCAGGAATACTGCTAAACATTCTATAATGCAGAGAACTCCAAGACAAGCAAAGAATTATCCAGACCATATGTCCACAGCACCGAGGTTGATAAACTGCTTTAGAGAAACTGACCATGCCAGTTTCAGAACTCTGTATATGGCAGCAATATGGCAAAATAAAAATTACTTATTATGGGTTGAACTGTGCTCCCCCCTCCCCCAAATGCATATATTTTAGCCGTTACCCCCAATATCACAGAATGTGACGTTTTTGGATATAGGGCTTGTAAGGAAGTAATTAAGTTAAAATAATGCCATCAGAATGGACCCTAATCCAATCTGACAGTTGTCCTTATAGGAAATTTGGACACACAGAGAGACACCAGAGATGCAAGGTGTGCTCAGAGGGACAGCCACATGAAGAGGCTGCAAGAGGGGTACCGCCTATAAGCCAAGGAGGGCTGTCTGCAACAGATCTTTCCCTTATGGTCCTCAGAGGAAACCACCCTTGCTGGCACCCTGATATTGGACTTCCAACCTCCAGAACTGTGAAAAAACAAATTTCTGTTGTTTGAGCCACCTACTCTGTGGTACTTCATTACGGCAGCCCTAGCAAATGAATACATTACTTAAGGCTATAAATTATTTTCAAGAACCTTTAGCTCTCCTAAAGTATTTTTTACATAGTCTATTGCTATGCTAATTAAAAATGATTCACCTCTTCAGTAAACCTGGGGTTTCACTTCATTTATTATGCAGCACTTTGTTAACTTCATTTCCTTTTTGGAACAAAATCCACTTTTGCTTCCCATTTCAGGCTGCAAGGAACTTCAAAAGTCTTCAAATCTTACACCCAAGTATTCTGCTCCAGTGAACATGCTGTGTGCACTGGGGAAGCTGGAGCTGGGCAGTTACTCCACATGAAAAAGATTAATTAGTATTTGTGTAATTTGAAAGCTGTTGTCTTTCAAAGATTGACAAATCACTTACCTCAAAAGTTAAACAGGTTAAATGAAACCTCTCAAAATGCAAAACTCTTGGCTTTGTTAATATGAGGTTAATGAAGCATTCTAAGCAATATTTTTTTTTTACATTTTCTCTAACATTATATAGAAACTTACTTAAAAAATCAGTATTTGTCATCTCAACCATTTGAAAAACAATGGATGTATGATAGATGCAAAAGGAAGGTCTGGGCTTCAGTTTTATGTCCATTTCCTTCCATCAGGCTCTTTTCATGCTTTCCTAGGAGTTGATCATCATTGGGTAGCAAAAGTACACATCCCACAAAAACACTTCCTTACCATCCTTTTCTGTAGATAAAGAAGCCTCTTTTGCTTATGTGATGGAACAAGCAAGTTACACACACACACACACACACACACACAGAGCTTCTGAAACTCCTCTCCTTTCCCATGACAGCCTAACAACATGACTTCCATCACCTTTTCATTCTACCTGCCCTCTGTTGAGACAGGTCCTTTTAGATAATTTACTGTGAATATAATAGCCTCTTACCCCAGTCCTGAGACAGTTCATAAAACTAGCCTGTGCCTTAGCTCCACTAAGAACTCTCTTCTGGATAATGGAAGTTTGGGAATGAGGGGAGTAGGATGTGGGTGGCATGTCTGCATTATCTCACACTTACTACATTTTGATGCTTGCACCTGTCTCTGTGGCTTTTTCTCAGAACCCATTGCCTGAAAGTTCATGCGTTATTAGAAAAATCATTATATTGCTTAGAGATACACTGCTGTCCCTGTACTTTTCCTCCAGAAAATAATTGCATCTCTGTTTTGTTTTTCTCCTTTGGCGAGTCACATCTCTCATCCTCTATCTGCTCCCAGAGTTAGCTAGTTGAATCAAAGCAAGCTCTTTGAGCTTAATTTTTGCTATTTCTTTCTTAGCAGTCTCCTGCCTTCTGCTACTACTTTCCTTTTGGTTCCAGGGACATGTTATGTTTTTTCACAATGACTAGGGCAGCAAGTGCTATTGGCCTAAGAGGGCAGGGTCAAGGAACGCTAAACATCCTGCAACCTGCAGAGCAGTTCTGAAACAAAGAAGAGTTGTCCTGCTACAAATGATAATAGCATACCTGTTGGAAACCACTGACAGCTAGTAACACTCTAGGCGTTACACTCTAGGTCAGGGTGTCAGAGACAGAAATATTGGCTTTCTCATCCTCAGAGATAAAACATTCCTTGACAAGACACTTTTGTTATTTTGTGCCTCTAAAATCTTAAATGTTTTACATCTCAGGCCTCTGAGAGTAAGGATGCATTATGTGCTGATGATGACATCTGGAGAATGACATTGAACGTTGCTTCAATGCAGTGTTGCTGTGGAAGGTTTATGGAGGGGAATGTATCTCCTGCAGAGTGCAAGTCAGAGCTGAGGGAACAAACATCATTCACCATTTATTCAGCAAACATTTCCTGGGCAGCTTTTCTCTTCTCTACTATTCTAAGGTGCTCTGGAGCTAAAGATAAATTGTATAAGATCCCTGCCTCTAAGGAACTATGTCTTATTTAATAATTGCCTTCAAAAAAATGAAAGCTGCTCCAATGGTTGACTTATCAATGATTCTGAGTCTTTAGGAGTCTTTGGATTTATATGTTACTTGCTCAGGGGATGACTTGGGGTCCTGCTCCCTGCCATTTGAATGGCAATGAGGACCTGGAGAAATAAGGTTCCTGGTTTACTGGTTCAATGGATTTAAATGTTCTCCTGGAGAAATACATTATATGATTTCAGATATAGGCAAATTAAGGGCCACAGAAGCCCCAAGGAGGGTTTCTTTATGCTTGAATTAATATAGTAATAACCAATATTTTGTGAATAATGCATTTAATAGGATGGGTCTCTGTAACACATTGAAGAGTTTTATGGATCTCTAAGGCTCTGGGAAAAAAGAAGGGACAAAGAGTGTAAAGATACTAAAAATGGGTGAAAAGGTTGGGACTCAGGAGCAGACAGAACAATGGAAACTAGAATCAGCCTGGTTCATATATAAAATTTTCATGGGGCCTCCCTGGTGGCGCAGTGGTTGAGAGTCCGCCTGCCGATGCAGGGGATACGGGTTCGTGCCCCGGTCTGGGAGGATCCCACATGCCGCGGAGCTGCTGGGCCCGTGAGCCGTGGCCGCTGGGCCTGCGCGTCCGGAGCCTGTGCTCTGCAGCGGGGGAGGCCACAGCAGTGAGAGGCCCGCGTACCGCAAAAAAAAAAAAAAAAAAAAAAAAAAAAAAAAAAAAATTTTCATGGTTCTGCTTATTTTTCATCTCCCCACTTTATTTAAATTTGGAACCTTGAAAGTATAGAGCAAGTTCCCTTTGTCTTCTTCTGATACCAACATTCACTCACATAATCATCCAACCCACAAAAAATGTGATAAAATTCAGGATCACAGAAGGAAAGTGAAGGCTCAGTAACCATTGGTAATCAACATTTCTCTTCCTTTTATATATTCAGTCTCTCCCTCTTAATAGCATCATATCATTTGTTATTTAAATATGTCCAAGTCTCACAAAAAATCCATCAAAAAACACAACTCTGTCTTGCCTCCACATTTTTATCTACTACCTTGTCTCTCAGTTCCCTTTCACAGATAAGCCTCTCAAGAATATTTTATTTTATTAATTTATACCCATTTTTCAATGTCATGCATTTGAGTCTATGCCCATCATGCATCTAGAAAAAAATTTCACTAAGGTCACCAAAGACTGCCATATCACTAAATCCTATGGGTTATTTTTTCAATCCTCATATTACATGACTTCTTAGTAGCACCTCAGTGCTGCTCACTACTCTCCCTTCTTGAAACATTGGCTTAATTAAGCTTCTGTTTTATTCTGGCTACGCCTTCTTTACCTCTTTTCCTGGTGCCTCTTTTTATTGTGTGTCATAAAATATCAGAGTTCCTCAAGGTTCAGCCTCATGACATTCTATCTTGTTTTATTTCTTCATTGAATAATTTCTCTGTAAGCAATCTTTTTTTTCTCCTAAAGACACTTAAAATTCAATCTGTCCAAAATGAACTCATCATCTGATGACCTTTTCCCACAGAAACTCAGTCCATATCTGTATTCACCATCTCAATAAGTATACATCATCCACCTATTTTGTAAACCATAAAGCCAGAAATTATCCTCAATATCAGACTTTTCTTTAACCCACTGTCTACTCCATCCAATGCACCATCTATTTATGTTCATATTTTAATTTTTATGTACTTAATGAATATTTCTACTATCTTCCATATCAATTAACAAGACCCAAGTCCAAGTTACCATTATCTCTTAGCTAGACTCTTATAATGAACTACTAATTGGATTTCCCAAATTTGCTCCTTTATTAGTACATGCATTACACTTATATACATACATATTAGTGTATATATTAGCATATATATTAATGTGTGTATATATATATATAATAATCTCCCTATCCTACTTTAATATATATAAAGAGATTTATTATAAGGTAATGGCTATGTGATTATGGAGGCTGAGCAGTCCTCAGATCTAGTTGGCAATCTGGAGACCCAGGAGAATCAGCGATGTGGTTCTAATCCACGTCCAAAGGCCTGAGAGCCAGGAGCACCAATAAAAGTTCCAGTCCCAGGGAAGGAGAAGACCAATATTTCAACTCCATCTTTCAGGCAAGTGAAGTTTCCTCCTGCTCAACATTTTTGTTTTACTCAGGTCTTCAGTTGATTGGTGGAGGAACACCCACATTATGAAGCGAATCTGCTTCACTCAGTCTACTGATTTCAATGTTAATCTCAGCAAAAAAAAAAAAAAAACCCTTATAGGGCTTCCCTGGTGACGCAGTGGTTGAGAATCTGCCTGCTAGTGCAGGGGACACGGGTTCAAGCCCTGGTCTGGGAGGATCCCACATGCCGCAGAGTGACTGAGCCCGTGAGCCACAATTGCTGAGCCTGCGTGTCTGGAGCCTGTGCTCCTCAACAAGAGAGGCCGTGATAGTGAGAGGCCTGTGCAACATGATGAGGACTGGCCCCCGCTCGCTGCAACTACAGAAAGCCCTCGCACAGAAACAAAGACCCAACACAGCAAAAATAAAGAAATAAATTACTAAACTCCTACCCTCAATATCTTCTTAAAAAAAAAAAAAAAAAACCTTATAGTCCCATCCAGAATGATGTTTGGCCAAATGTCTGGGCATACTGTGACTCAGTCAAGTTGACATATAAAATTAACCATCATACTCTTATGCATCCCACCTTTCATACATACCCATGACCAAAATTATTTTTCCCCCAAATGCAAGTCCTTAACAGAGCCTACAAAGCCTTGTATGATTTGGTCCTTACAAACCTCTTTAACCTAATCTCTCATTGCTTTTCCCCTTGATTTCTACATTCAACCTGTACTGTCTGTTTTCAGTTCCTCAAACATGCCTTGCTCAGGCTGGTTTGTCCTGCTGAAGTGGTTTCTTGCCTCCTCTTTTGCTATCTGATTCCTCTGCATCCTTCAGATCTCAGTTCAAATGCCATTTCCACAGGGAAGACTTCCATGAGTACTCAGAAGAGGTTTGATATCCCTGTCATATGTTATTACAGCACCATTTACCTTCTCTTCATACATTTTACTTTAGTGACACTTTACAAGATTAAATTTACATGATAATTTACATAATAACATATTTGATTAATTTTTGCTAGTCCAAGAGACCATAAGCCATGTTGAATTTTGCTCAAAACTGTACCTTCAGGGCCCAGCCTAATTTTTGGTATATGGGAGGTATTTAGCACATATTTGATTGGGTGATCTATACCTCCATTGTACCTATAATCCACTAAATCAGCAAGGAAATTAGAGTCAGATGGTCTGGAGTTCCACTTCTTGTCCAAATTACCATATTCTATTTATCAACTCGTTGGTCATATCATTAACATCTTTATAGATTTTTCTCTTTTCTTTATCAGCCAACTTCCTCAAAGCAATTAGACTAGGAGGCCTACTAATCATTAGAGTTATCTTCCTTGAAAGGTGGGAACCAGAAAACATACATGCATTCAGAGTAAAAGAAGGAAGAAAAGGCAGAGTGAAGCAGAGGATGAGAAAGGAACTGAAGGAAAAAGAAACAATCAGTTTTGACCAATTCCTCACATTAATCTGAGATTAGATTGGGGGCTGATAGAAGATAATTTGTGATTCAGTAGAGCAGGGTTGGCCAACTATGGTGCCTTAGTCAAATCCTGCCTGCCATCTGTTTTTGTACAGCTTATGAACTAAGAATAATTTCTATATTTTTAAATGGTAAAAAGTAAAAAGAAAAATTATATTTAGTGATGTGAAAATGTGAAATTCAAATGTTTGTGTTCATAAAGCTTTATTAGAAAATAGCAATGCATATTATTCACATATTGCCTATGGCTGCTCATGTCTATGGCTACTAGGCCTACAAAGGCAGAGCTGAGTAGTTGCAACAGAGACCAAATGGTTCACAAAGTCTAAAATATTTACTCTCTGGTCCTTTACCAAAAAGAGAGGTCACTTAGCTGCTAGTCATTTCTGCCAGAAAAAAATTCTTTGCAGACTCATTTGGTTGAAGCATAATGTGCACTAGTGCTCAATGTTACATATAAAAGGACATTTCAAGGCTAAATTATTTTGGGGTCATTCATCATTTGGGTTTATCCATGTCATGCATTTCCCCCTGAGGTAGCACAGAGAGTCAAGATATGAAGGAATATTTCATGACATAAAATTCATCCAATTACAGACCACTTGAGGAATATGTTTATGATCATGTTTAGTTGTAGTTCTGGCTCTGCTGCTAACTAACATGGGTGATAGCAGAGAACATGTTATAGAGTTTCCCACACTTTCTCTGGATTCAGATAAACCTTGCATCAAATTTGGACCTTGCCATTTGCTAACTACACGTCCTTGGGCCGTTTATGCTACAATTTGAAGACTGCATCTTCAACTCTAAAATTGCAATGTTAACAGTAATAACAACATACTTTCAGAGGATTAAGTGAGAAAACAGATGGGAATCATTTAGCTCACTTCCTACCACACAGAAAAAGCTTGTGATTAGCTGTTTCACCTTGAGAAAGCTACTTAATCTGGTATATGGAGGTCGGATGGAGTGGGGTTGCGGGAGGTTGAATTGAATTAAGCCTCACATGTAGCATCAGCTTTCCTACTGTTGAAGCTGGGTGTTAAAAGTAATGTTGAAATTGGTTACAATGGATTTCTGAAAAGATAGTATGGTCCTAGATCTCTTTATGAAGATATGAAGTTGACCAATTTTTACAGACTCTGCTGAAGATATATCACTTTATATCAGGCACTCAGAAAAGTATACTTACTAGTTATCACAGGAAAAACTGAGTTATGTTTTCACATAGCATCAGACTAGTGAACTACTTCAAGCAAATGTTTTCAAGGCATAATAAAGTGCCAGTTTTTGGTCATCTGCCATGTATTAAGATAAGGCATCAGGAAAGAGTACCATGGTTCTATTTTCTTTTTGTACTGAGGTGTTTCCATATTAAAGCAACAATCTTTCTTGGGTAAAAGTTGGAATGATTTGTAGACAAACTTCCATCCTTGGTATTGTAGAAGGCTCTTCAAAATTTGGAGTATGGTAACATTTTCTTTATTTCTGGTGTTTGAAAATATTCTTATATTTTCACATATGTTACCAATAGGTACTCAACATGTCCAGGGGTTGAAACTATGGTGATGGGTCATTGTCATTGTAGGACTTCTCTAGAACATACAGAGACATTTTCCAAGAGATGACTGTTCCTGATATTGCCTAGACTTTCTGCAGTTTTGGGGAGGGAAGCAGGAGAGAGTATGGAAGGCTACCCCTCTTAGGAATTCATGCTGACATTGGCTGATGATTTGGACTGTGGAGAAATATAACAATCATGTCGCATGTCTTGGCTTGTCATGCCTTGTAGCACACACATAGTGATCTAAAATAGGTAATAAAGTTCCATAAGAATCTAAATGTAGCTTAATCGCTTAGCATGAGACATTTCTTTCTTTCCATTAAAGTTTCAGATAGAATCAATCTCTCAATTATACTCATCTGGCAAACGAGGGAGGCTCTGACTCAAAACACTGCCCAATTCCTGGCATAATCAACAAAACTATATTGATTTAGGACACCTAATGTGATTGCTATGATTTGTAAAGATCCAAAAGACCCAGACGGTGTAGTCTAGGCATTTATAGAGTACAACCTAGTCGTCACTGGTTCCTTCTTCCTCTGTGTGCTCTCTTTTATGAGCAAGACAGAATTAACTAATACATGGTTCAGAAACTACACACCTAAGAAAATTAAAAAGTTTCTACTACACTTCTTCATCCTCAAATCACACTTGAGGGAATGATCAGAATAACAGTATTAACATGTGTTTGCAGAGCAGAACCTTCTCTGGAGAGTGAAATATTCCATGTCACTCCAAGAATAATTTTCCAAGTTTAGAACAAAAATTAGTGAAAATATGGGACTACCAAAGATGAGTCATTTCTTCTTTCTTACAGGCAAAAATGATTTCAGTGAGGAAAGCAAAATTTTTTTTTTCTTTTTTTTTTTGCCTGACTTTAAATAGGTTTTATTAAACTTTACATCAGGTTTATTGAAGTATAATTTTAAATCATTAAAATAGACCATTTATTTATGTGTACAGTTTGATGAGTTTTGATAAATGCATGCATCCAAGTAACTTACACCACAAGCAAGATACAGAACATGTTTTTCACTCCAAAAGTAAAGAGGCATAATTCACTCCTTTACCTTTGCAGGTAATTACCTACTCCATTCCTGGCCTGACAGCTACTGATTTGCTGGTTTCTGTTAGTCGTGTTTAATTTGTCTTTTCTATAATTCCATATAAGTGAAATCACATGCCATATGTCCTTTTATGTCTGGTTTCTTTCATTCAGCATAATTTTGTGATACACTCATATTGTTTCCTGTGGCAATAATTTGTTAATTTTATTGATGAATAATATTTCATTGTAAGAATGTGCAGCAATTTGTTTATCCATTTACCTATTGATGGATATTTGAACTGTTCCCAGTTTAAAGCTATTACGAAGTTGCTATGAATATTTATTTGAGTCTTTGTGTGAACATGTTTTTATTTTTCTTGTATAAATACCTAGACTTGACATTTCTGGATCATATGGCAACTAGATGTTTAAATTTCAAGAAACTGCCTCACCTTTTCCCCAAATGGTTGACCCATTTTATTTTTACATCAACATATGTCCATATTCTCTTGAACATTTGATATTATCAGTATTTATTTTTAATTTTTTATAATCCTAGATGTGTAGCAGTATGCCTTTGTGCTTTTAAGTTGCATATCCCCAATGATTAATGATGCTGAGCATTTTTCCACAAGCGTATCGGCCATCTTCTTTAATGAAGTGTCTATTCAAATTCTTCACATTTTTTTTGGATTGGGCCCTTGCCACTTTATTTTTTAGTTGTCTGTGTTCTTTACATATGCTAGAAACAGACTCAAATGGAATTTGAAGTCAAGAATTTAAGAATAACCTATGAATTATTCTTAAATTATTCTCTAACTAGTCAGTATATTCACAGATTCTAACTCGGTTTGCATTCCAATAATTATTCTGTCTACAACACCTGGTCATTCTTTGCTTGGCTATAGGTAGTTTTAATCTACTCATACTGGATTAATATTCTGCAACAAATGCAAAGTGACTCCATAGCAGAATTCTGGCACGTTTTCTCTGCATAACTCCCTCATCTACAGTTCTCCATCCTACAAAGTCAAATGACTTCAGCCTCCACAAATATCCATCTTTGTCTCCTCAGCTCACTAAGACCAATGTGCTCTATTTACACTATTATTCAGGAATTGAACGCACATTGCTCATAGGGATCATCTTGTTTCTCTTCTCTTCTAGACCAATGAGTCCTGTGTTTCCTGTTGTCCAATGTGAATAAACAGTTGTCTTATAATTGTTGTCCAATTCTTTAGTTGTCCATGGTTGGAAGATAATCCATTCCAATTACTTCATTATGGCCAGAAGCAGAAGTCTCAATATGCTTCTTAAGATCAGCTTAGCCACACAGATGAAATGAAGGGCATGTGTATCCAATTAAGGTTTTTTTTTTTTTTTAGGATAATACAGTTAAAGACAAGAAGATGAAGAGGAAAATGGCAGTGTATATATGTGTGTAAAGATATATTCTGCTCCATGTGCTTGATCTAACAAAGAGTAAAATATCAAAAATATAAGAAACTAAACATGTTTGTTGAGCAATCAAGAGATTGAACCTATGATTTCCTATAATGGATAAGGAAAATACAGTTTATTGTAAACTTGTTGGCATAAATGTGGCTCATGAGAATATTCTTTGTCAGTGTGGGGAGTCCAGATTGGACACACCCCATTCTAGTCTGCTCCTCTGCTATAGTATATACTGACATGAGTAAAAACAAGTCAAATGTATTTTGAAGGAAAAGGTGACATTTGTTTAAATTAGATATATAATTCAGGACTCATCAATGTTTGCCAAAGAGGGGGATATGAGAGGTAGATTCTCTAGATTAGCCTGGCTACCAATTGCATACCTGTAGTATAAAATACAGATGTTTTAATATGGTCCAGCCTCTGGATTTTTTTCTTTTTGTTGTTGTTGTTGTTCTTTTTTCCTCTTACCTCTTCTCATTGCTGGATCTTCTACACTAACCTCTTTTGAGGCTCACTCCCGATCCCCTACTAAACCTTGCATTTCTGCAATGAGATGATGAACTTGTTTCCATGGAGACTTAAATTCCAGGTAAGCGTTACTTAATCTCACAAATTTTTGCATATTAACAGGACACAAGTCTTGGCTCAAAAACTAGGAAATATACTCACAAATTTATGGCCACCTTAAAAACTCTCTTCAAAGAAAAACGTATATTATATATATATATATATACACTATTCAACAATGTGTGTATGTGTACATTATGTGTACTTAGATGTTGACTTTGTTGGGTTCCTTCCAACTGCCTCTACAAGGGGCGAGAGCCAGCGAGTGCTGCTTATATTTAAATCCATCCTGTCTGTTCTGAGTCTCCTAGAATGATCTGTGCAAACCATGATACATATAGAGCTAATCTAACAAAATGAATGTGAACTGTACAAGAATAACCATTTGGGAAATAGTAATAAAAGAAAAAACTCCAATTCAAAATATCCCAAACAAAATAGTACCTAGTAAGCAATATATACAAAATAAATGTACAAAATCCATATGAAGAAACCTTTTGAGGAACATAAGAGATGTCGATAAAGACTGAATTTGTTGGAAACATTGTTACCACTTTACACAGTAACTCAGAAATTTAATAAAAACAGAATATTTTTTTAAGTTGATAAATTGATTCAGAGTTACCTTGTAAGGATGGACAGTAAGTCATGGACTTGCCCAACAGTACACTGACTTGTATTTTATGTTTCACTTGCATTACTTGCATACTTGTAAATCGATTAATTTGTTGAAAAATAAATTAGAGAAAACAAAAAAAAAGAATGTTATATGAAATTTGCTATCATATTTACTCAACTCTTAGTCTGATACAGTCTTCAAAATATTTTCAAGTTCATGATATTTAAAAGGTCTATTGCTAAATACAAGAGAGTTCAAGTATTTCCATTTATCTTGGTCACAAATAAACAAAATTTCATGGAGAGTATTATGATATAGTGTTATGGATCTTGAAATCAGAAGTTGCCTTAGAATTAAGGCTGAGTAGAGCCCAAAACACTGAAACTCTTCCTGATACAGTTAAGGTATACTGGTTTCTGGCAGAGCAAGGCAGCTTGTAAAAATATCATAGATATTTACATGGAGACAATGATACAGCTGTGGGTGTATTGAAATTCTACATTTTAGAGTAGCTACCTATGAATGGCAATTGGCTAAAGTGGGTGGTATTTGAAATGACAATCACTTAGGCATAATTCCAAGCATGAAGTGTATCCTTTTGAATATTATCTGTGAATTGCTATTTTCAACTGAATATAAATTTGGAGTTGCTTAAAATATATGATGCTACATTTAAAGTTGCATCAAGGGAAATCAAAGGAAAATGGCATGATATTGCAGAAGATCCAGGCAGGGGAGGCAAGGTGAATGATTCTAGATACATCTCACTATTTATTAACATTGTTACATAGAGTAAGTCACTCCAATGTCATAAAGCTTGTTTCTTTTTCTCAAAAATGAATTAGTTGGTTTTAAATATTTTATACCTCTTTAAGTTATAGTGAAAATCAAATCAGATCACCTATGTGAGAATGCTATATAAATTGAAAGTGTTATTATGATTATCCTCCTTAGTATTCAATTATTTTCAGTTTCAAGCACCCCAAAGACGTCAATCAGATGAAATGTTGTGATCAAATGGAATGCATCAATCAAAAGAGTTAAGGTGCTACAGTGGCCAGCTCATAGTTAGAAAGGAAAAGCTATTACGTTTTCTTTCCACCATCTCCTCTCACATGCCACCTTACAGCTATAATGGTGTTAGTTGCTTAAGCAACAACTGAGTGAGAAAAATCATCCATTCTAAATTATAAATGGTTTTACCAACCTATCTTGGCCATACCAGGGGTATCAATAGGATGCAAAGGAAACACTGTAGGACTAAGAGGTAGGCATTCCAGCATTGATCTTTATTAGCAGAATAGCTTAGGTTCTCCATCTTTAAAATAAGGCTTAAATAGGATCCATCTAGTTCTAATATGCTGACTCTGAAAAAATTCACAAGATAACACACCCATCAAATCACAAGTACTTTGAGTATTCTTTGGCAAGAGATGTGGTATTTGCTTACATAAAAATTGCTTTTTCACCTCTAGGTAACTACGAATATAACATACATTTTCATTATCATCCTAGAAACGCCAGTGTCTTGAAAGCACTTACAGCACTATAGACTTCTTTGTGGACCCACATACATAGGAATGAAAAGAAAATTCAGAAATGTTTGATGGTAAATGGATGCCCTCATTCTACACACCACGTTTCATTTTTCTCATCTAATTTCTAAGATGACAAAGCAGGAATAGAAAAGATCTTGAGAAGGGTAAGAGATATGATTACTGTAAAGCAATTTCCTAATAGGAGAGTTTCAGAGAATGAGGGCTATTTAATATGAAAAGAAGACGATACCAAGGAAGATAATAGAGCTACAGTAATGATGAATGGCATACAGGAAGGTAAATGTTTCTGTCTGACCTATTTTAAATATTATAAAATAGATAAAATGGATCATCACCAAAGCCCTGTTCCTAAACACCATATAACAAGTGGCATTTAGAGACTGTTCTTTGAAACTGACCCATATATAGAGTTCTGATAACATGTACTAGAGTAAAAGAATACTCGATAAAATCAGACAGCCAGCAAATTGAAAACTGGTTAGAGGCTTTTCTTTTTTCCGAATGTGGAAGGCTAATAAACAGGCAAATTGCCAGTCAAATTTCATGGAGGTAAAAGAGGTACAGAGACTGGTAAGGGAAGAAAGAAGTAAGTGAGAAGCAGTGAAAGATGCAGAGATTGTAAAATGAAAAATATATACATATATATGAAATACAAAAATATATACAAAATAATATCAACCGATTGCCAGTTGATAATCAAGTCATTATGATGGGTTCAAGAAACACCCTAAGCCTTCACTTTAGGCTTGCCCGTGAAAGCATGATATTCTGTTTAAGTTAATTTGTTTTGTGATGGCTTCTTGTTTAGGAAGCTTTCCAAATAATAGGCTCTCAATCATAAGGATAAGGATACATTTTCTGATTTGGCATAATATTGTCTATACCTAGAAACACAAAGGATTAATGACTAATGGATCTGACTTTTCAGTATAGGGAAAAATATTTTCTTGAGAAATGGGTTCTCATGTCAGAGTAGCTAAAACTCTTAGTCCACATCTTAATGCATTCAAGTGCAGTGTAAGTAAAGTCAAGGCTTAGTAAAGTAGATATCATTGTAGTCAGAAAAGTGAAATGGCAGGCTTTCTATGCCAAAATTAACAAAGCCATCACTTAAGGTTTACAGTGGAATACAAAAATGCCATTTACAATTTGAAGCAAAAGAACCATTAGTTTTCTACCCTCTTTTTTTTGCATTATTAATTTACAATCCTTTACTTTCATTTATTGCAGCCAAAGCCTGCATGCTTAACAATTTTTTTCTTCTTTAAAATGGTTGTTACTGATTGTGCTTCCAAACAGCAGCCTCCCAACCCTCTTTTCTCACTGTCAGCTTCTCAATTTGTTTCATGAATAACAACTTTCATTTTCCTTAATTATGTTTCTGGAATATTTACTTGCAGACACCTCTTACCACACCACAATAACTTTTTGTAGATCCCCGTTTTAAGATTGAATCACTGGAAACAATGACTACTGAATTCTGCAAAGCTTGAATGTATTTGCTACATTTATTCTGACTTCTGCTTTAAGCTATATCCAGGTTGCTCTCATTTGCAGAGAGATGAGAATGAATATCACATTACTTCTTACTCTTCTCTGGCCCATATCTCATCCCACCAAACCACAAACATTTTATTTTAATCACAGCATCTTTATTAGTAGTGGCAAAATGACTTTAATAAAGCTAAAATACTCAGCTGAATCTAAATTTACCAACTTCAATCTCATACTTTCTGCCTTCCTCTAGGGTGTCCTACTACAATTAGTAACTGGCACAAGAATCAGTTCAAGAAGGCTGAGTTTGGGGCAAACAATTAAATTGGTAATGTCAATTTATTTAGAGCCTTTGCTACTTGTGTTCTCTGTGGCAAAGACTATTAATAGAATTTGTGCATCTTTTATAAACCTAAGGGATATTATTCCTATTTAATAGATATGATTCAAAATAATAGATAGGATTTCCGTGTTGTCAATTACAGTAAAGACTTTACACACACACACACACGCACACACACACACGTACACATGTATATATCCATCTAGTTGGGTTTGACCACTGGTTTGCTTTCACCAGGAATTATTTTTAGACATTAATGTAACAATTTTGCTACAATGAAGACCATTGTATTCAAATTACTATTATTTGACCTATTACTGTTTCAAAGCATAAACAGAAGTTTGGTTAATCACCAACCCTTACAATTTCTGTTATTAATAATGATCTTTGCTTAAATGGCACCACAGTTTAAACAACTGGACAAAACTCTCTATCACAGGAACAAAGTTGTAAGTGTAAGTCTATGCAGGAGATGTGAGTTTCCAAGTTGTTCAATAATCTGACAAGAGATTACTTGTCTAAATGGGCACTGTCTTGTTTTTCTTTCTTAACATAATTACTTGTGCAAATTATATTCTTTCTCCAGAAATTCTACTTTTGGTTATAACATTTTTGGAATTTGATTTGAAAAGGGTATACAGTATTTGATGTGATTATCTTTAACACTATATTAGGGGAAATTTTGAGTTTGGAGATTGACGCCAACAACTCAAGACTAATGAATAAGGAAGGTAAATGTTCAAGTTGGGTTAATTCATTTGGGTTAATAATATGTTCCAATTTTAGGGTAATAAGATATGGTTTCACATGTCTTGTAAATCAATTCTGAAGGTAATTCTGAAAGTTGAGTCCCGGAATTATTTTGAAAAATGGGATAAAATCATGTTTTCCAAAGTAGTGGCTTACAAACAAGTTCCTAGTGCAACATTCATTGTACAGATACTGCTGTTTTAAAAAACTGATTTGCATATTTTGTCAGAGTATTCATTTCGAGTTATCTTTTAGTTCAAAGAAGGAATGTTTATCAAGATTCTAATCAGGTAAAGATAAACCTAAACATATCTATTTCACTAAAGCCTAATCTTATCCATTATGTCCACTTAATTGCATCCTCATGAGTTTCTACTTCACTCATTCACTATATCTACCTTCATATCTCACAGAGAATTTAGAAATAGTGAAGCACCACCTTCAAATATAATCTAAAACCTCTGAGCAGCTGGCAAGCAGTCAATTAGTAAGTACCCGAGATTAACCCAGAGAAAGTTGAAGAGTTGAACCATGTTATAAAATGGGCCAAGGGACCAAGGAAACACATGCCTTCTCTAATAAAAATCTGCCTACCTCTCTCATTGATTGGATTGCTGTCGTACTCAAAGGCGATAATAGATCGGGAAAGAACATGGGAAAGCAGAAACAAAATACTCATTATGAGGTAGAGATAAAATGACTTAGATCTTTTTTTTTTGCTATAATTAATCCAGCAATAGTAGTAACATTTTTGAGCACCATTTTAAGTGAGATTCATTGATATCTCACAATTAATCCCATTTTGCCGCTCCCTTGTTCTCATTTTGATTACTTGCAGATGATTTCTGTTGTGTGTTGATATAAATAAGGTAAATTAATTTAAAATATTTGATCTATAATAGTGCATGCTGTAATCTGTTCCACATGACAGTTATAGTGAATATTCCATAACTAAAGACCCCTGGGCAGTGTCTAAAGCATCACCAATCTTTAAGTTAAAGAGGACATCGAACAGTGCATTTTTTTACGGTTTACTAAGTGTTTTTAAGAGTAAATAAATTAAAAAAGAAGAAACAAAGGAAGGGAGGGAGGGAAGAAGCAAAGAAGGAAAAGCAAAGAAAACAAGAAGGTAAAAAGGAAGGAGAAAGGGAGGAAGAAAATTTGACTATTTGAGATAAAAAAAAAAACGAGGGTTACCTTCAACTTGCAGGAAAAAGAACATTTAAAAAATACCTGCCAAGTTTCAAAATGATAAGAGTCTGCCCATTAATTGCCATGATAATGTATTTGTAGACTTAGAATTTAGTGACATCAGCTATAATTTTATAATTATCACACAGTTATACAATCTATGTTGTTATGCTAATTAACACATTTCTGTCTGGATAAGATAAGAGATGTTGCCCAGGAAAGGATGCAAGCCTAAGATTCTCAGGCTGAAGAATTCTGGTAATGTCAGGCAAGATTTATGAGTAATAATAAAAACTGGATGTGAATTTCAGCTTCATCATGTTCCTGTAGTTACAGCATGTCCTTCAACTTTTAAATTTCCAGCTTCATAGTTTGCAAGATCTTTTCATTAGTTTCCAACATCATAAATTGACAGTTAATTTATTTAATACATTATTTAACAGTTTCCTTTCACTTTAGGAGAAGTGTATCACTAAAGGGTGTTATTAGAGATCTTATTGATATCTCTGAAATGGCATCTCTTGGTAGAGTCTACTAGAGAAAGAATCCATAATCATCATTTCCTCTTTTTCATAATATGCAGTTTAAAATGTTTTCTTGTCACTGTACAATTAGAGAAAAAGTGGATCTGCACACCGGACACAGATACCTGCAGGCAATCTGCACTGGAAGCGCCAAGATTAGGTCCACTCTGGGGTGATGGAGGAAAGTGAAGTTTTCCCAAATGACTCAGGACAATAAAATTTCAGCTGTTCCTTGGAAAACAGCTTCAAATTCTATTCAGATATTTGTCATCTAATCCCAAGTGATTTACCAGGTTCTGTCCAAAATTGACTGGTACCTCTAAGAAAATGCAAATTTCACCTCAGCCTTATGCAAATTCCACTATCAGCCATTACCATCTTATTGCTCACTGCCCTGTGTAGAGTAGGTGAGCAGTGGATATTGGTGGGGAAAATGTAAGTTAAGAAACTTCCACTAGAAATAAGGATTGTTTTTCTTTTTTCTCATTCCTACAGAATCCAATGACTCTCTACCAAATTATACAAGGAAGCTGCTGTCCTTTCTTCTTTCCTATTAATTTTTCTAAAATGTTCACTGACCTCTGGATATAAGCTAACATGAAAGATGAGGGACCAAACTGATTGGTTCTGGAAGCTGGTATGGTTTTGTGAGTTTTAATCTCTTTTTCTGTGATAAATTGAATTATTGGTCTCAAATATTCACTTCCCTAGAATCGTTTTATACATTTACACCTGTGTCACAGCCTCATGGTATGCTGAATAAACTTTGGGATTACTGACTTTGGGTTTGGCCTCCTGTCTTGCTTTGGCCAATGAGATGCTAGTGGAAATGACTTGAGTAGATGCTTGACATATGCTTGAGCGCTTGGGCTTGCCATCTTTGCTTATTCCACCACCATGAGAACAAAATACCCAAAGTTGCCATAGTCCTTGGGCTCCATAAAGAGACTTGAGGTTCAGAGCCACCACACCTGATGCTTGTAGATCCTAAATCTGAATCAGACACACCCTAGCCAACATGCAGTTGTGTGAGATATGAATGTATATTATATGTCTCTGAGTATTTTTGTTTGTTAGCAGCAAAAGCTGATACTGATCCCCCAGTAGGCTTCTGCCCTGAATAGAAGAACTGACCAAACACTTGTGTAAGTGGAATAAATGTTTGTTACCTGGCAGCCTTTGTGTAGGTAGCAAGGATCAACACGGAATAATTTTGGGTTATTTTTCTTCCCCTACCCCATACCCTTCACTAGCCTCTTCTTAGCCACCCCAAATAAACACACAAGAATTTCCCTCTAAATACATTCAAAACAGCTAGATACGTATTCAACTTTAATCAAGCAAATTAACATTTCTTTCTCTTCCTTTCTTACAGAGTTTCTTTCACCTCTGTCTTGGTGGGTCATCTGGATACCTTTTGATGTTCTAAGATTTGCAGTCTGCCTATTTCTGAGGATAAAATTAAATCTCAGTACTTGCTGTAAGTGTTTAAGTTCTCAATATTTTCATGCAATAAAAATATCATCACAGTTAAATATGAGCAAAGTTACCCAGGATACGATACTTATTAGCAGTTATATTAAATGATATTTCTACTGTTGTTTGGAATTGACTTAATGAGAAAAGATATAATTTTCCCCTCATTTTTTTGCCCTTAATTTTGTTCCATGACACGAAAGGCCCATTTCATCTATCTTCAGTAGGAGCTCCTCAAGCATTTTTATGAAAATAGTTTATAAACTTATAATGCTTCATCTTTTCAAATCTCCTGGAATATCTACTGAATATAGGTATGGTGTATAAAAGACACCTATTTAGGTATAACACAATGCAGATTATAGGCTCATGGGCTAGTGGGTTCATAGGTAAGAAAAGAAAAGGAATGAAGTTTGGAATTTTAGACCATTCTTTCATAATTTAACATCTATAGCTATAAGTAATTTAGGTTAGAAAGGGAACTGAAAAAAAATGAAATTCTGTTGTTATAAATACAGTGTTTATTTCAGGTAAGGTATGAGATGGCAATCAGTTTAGTCTCTCTTCACTGATAACCAGTCTGTTCCATCCAAAGTGTACATCGTCCATTATGCATCAATATCTAAAGTGCTTTGGTCTTCTCCCTCTCCTAATTTACATGCTTTCCAGTTTTGGTACAATAAAAATGCAAGGTCATAATTCAACCTTAATAACTTTTTTTTTTTTTTTTGCGGTGTGCGGGCCTCTCACTGCTGCGGTCTCTCCCGTCGTGGAGCACAGGCTCTGGATGCACAGGCTCAGCGGCCACGGCCCACGGGCCCAGCCGCCCCACAGCATGTGGGATCCTCCCGGACCGGGGCACGAACCTGCGTCCCCTGCATCGGCAGGCGGACCCTCAACCACTGCACCACCAGAGAAGTCCCTTAATAACTTTTTAAACATGTCTTTCATCTCTCTACTTTTTTTAATTGCCATACTCAGTAAGTCAATGAGATTTTACAAATAAGGTTACTATATTCTGTACTTCAGATCTACTTGTGGAACCCAGTCGACACTTATCAGTCATCGTTCAGCTCAGAAAAACCTCATCCTTTGTTGAGCCCATGTTAAATATAAGCATAGGGCTTCCCTGGTGGCGCAGTGGTTGAGAATCCGCCTGCTGATGCAGGGGACACGGGTTCGTACCCCGGTCTGGGAAGATCCCACATGCCGCGGAGCGGCTGGGCACGTCAGCCATGGCCGCTGAGCCTGTGCGTCCGGAGCCTGTGCTCCGCGATGGGAGAGGCCACAGCAGTGAGAGGCCCGCGTACCGCTAAAAATAAATAAATAAATAAATAAATAAATATAAGCATAGAAACACACAACTGTTTTGTGCAAGATGAAATAAACAAGAAGTCTTTTCAATGAACATTTATGGAGTTAGATATTTTCCAAGGTGATGAAGTATATGGGACAGATAGTCTCTAGGTGTTGGGTATGCACAGTCCATGTCCTTCAAGTGTTAGAGCACAAAGCGATGGGCATGACAATAGAGGCAAATGCAAAATGTTATATTAGCTCTGATGCTGTACGCATTATTAACCATGAAGTGGACATAGAAAAGGTTAGACCAAAAACAGATTCAAATAATAGCTACACATGTGCCTGAAGTTTTAAATTTTAAATGTTGAGTAGGAACTTTTCAGATTGAGAAGAGCAAAGACAGGGAGATTTGAAAGCATATATTGAGGCCCTGAAGTTTTAATGCATAAGATTGGAGCAACATTAGAAAATATAAGGGACTGAGATATGTATAAGGTGTGCCTAGATTACAATGGCTTTTACCACATGATTTTTAAAAAATGAGTGGTTGTCCTTGAAGAAGTCCATAATGTGGAGTGACAATCCTAGATTTTTATGTAAAAAGAATATTCCGGAAGTGGTCTGGAGATTAGAGGTAGGAGCAAATATAGTGCATTAGCAGTTTTCGTCCAATAGCTTCTCTTCTGAAGTCACTCTTTGCAAATTGGAATTGTTGCAAAATAAGATTTTATTCTCTTATAGTCCTAAATAGATATTAATACCATCTTACCTGTCAGCTCAAAAACATTAATGATTTATAGGAGAGTTACCTAACTCCATTTATGCAAATTTGAGTTCCTTTGTCCATTTTGATTGAATGAGGTGATCACAAAATTCCAATATAAATACCTTGGAAACTAAGACTCCAGCACTCAACTAAAGAACTACTTCCTTCCTGCTGTGTCTGCACTGGTTGCATAATGCTCTCTGAGGTGAGCATGTAGTCCAAGTCTCTACACTGAACATGCTGTCTTAGCCAAAGGAAGCCAGGGGGATTTTCCCTTATGACCACTTCAAACAGGAACAATGACAAGAACATCTCATTAGGAGAACATACTGCCTTGTCCTAAAATCTCTGTAAAACACAGCTCTAAGGGACTCACGCCTATGTATTTAAGTCCCACATCAACAAAGCTTTCCATTTAAATAGTCCCTACTGGGAAAATTGCATTAGTGTTTGTGATCTGTTAATTATAAATAGGCAGACTCCTAATGCCTCCTGTAAGGTTTCCAAGACATCCTGTGAAAATTAATCATAATGGATTTTTAAAAGTTTTTGTTTGTCTCCAATGGTTAATTATAGCTCCAATGAGTCTAATAAAACTGTGCCACAATGCTTCTATTGACAGTCCTTAGAATTGCAGGAAGCCAAAAGTTCAAGTTATTTAATCAGAGGGCTTGATTTGTTTGGAACATTATCACAATATGAGCTGGATTTTGTCACTCAGAGCCTATTAGGTGAAAGACTGTGAGCACGTTCATTTTCCTTGCTCCAGATGAAGATTATTTAAAGGTCTCTCCCTGCTCCCTCCAGAGTTTCTTTCGCATGAACATCCTGGTATAGGAGATAAAGTGCACGTGGCTAATTCTGGATAATAGAGCAAAATCACTTGGTCTATGACAGCATTGTATGGTATTGGTAATAAACTCTAACAATTTACACCAATCGTCTATGGGAAGAACTTTGTCTGAGTCTTTTACATTTAAAAAAAAATGAAGTTGTTCTGTTGAATCAGTTAATTTCTCCCACCTGTTTTTATGTCTTGGCAGTCCAAGAACAGTCTCTTCTGAATAGGTCATAGAGCAAGTGATGAAAAAGGGATAAGGCTGCTAAAAATGCATAATCCCATACAGACAGGCTCTTCATCCACTCTAGGTACAACTTGAATTTGATTTTTCTAATGTTTTATACTATCAGAAACACTTAGGAGAAGAAATATTGTTTGTGCAAAAGGTTGAGGACCAACAATAGGGTTATGTTCTAGTTGAAAGACTATTTGAAAGTAAATATCTAGGAAATTTGCCTTTTGTACATGAAATACACCTGAATTTCATGAAGTACATTCTCTAATTCATTGAGATCCAGAGTTGTGTGGAAGAGGGAAATAAAACTGCCTCATGAAGAGAGATGATCTTTGCATGCTAGAATCCCTTCTCTTCCTCCTGGGACAGAGAATAGATCAGATTCAGTAAGGTCTCTTGGATATTAAAACAGGCTAATCCTTTGTTTGTTATAATATTCAAATGGAGTGTGATAATTCATTTCATGCAGATAGGTCTCTGTAAACTCAGGAGTTTTATTCTATCTGGTAGAAAGGCTCTGGCTTATTTTCCCTTTGGTGGCTTTGGTGAACTAAATGTTTTTTTTTCCCTTACTCCACCAAGTAGCTCTAAAGCACTAAACATTTTTAGAGTGTGCACTTACATAACTCTTAGAACAAAGCATTAAGCAGTAAATTACATGTTTTCCCTTCTTCACCCACATGTGGCCAAAGATATTCCAGCCTTAGCTCTATCCTAGCATCTGTTAATTTGATTATTGGGGAAAAATATATTTTTCATTATTTTTATCCTTTAAAATAATTATAAAATCAATAGTGATGCTTCCAAGAAGTCAAAGAATGAACAAAATAAGATTTTCCTTTATTGTTGAAGTTTATTTCTCAACAATAATGTTAGGTTTGTAAGGTAAGCAGACATGTGGGCTGATGGAGAAAGCAGTTTAATTGTCAAGGAAAAGAAATAGCCTTTTTTAAGCCCAAAAGGAGAGGTTTAAGAATATTTATATTATTGAATATCTTGCTTCACTCAGATTTGAAAGAATCAACCAAAAATGCCCAGAAGTAAGGTATTTCTCAAAAACACTCAAGAAATAATGTATTTATTGTTGTTGTTTTAAAAGTGAGGCCTCAAAAAAGCAATTAAGAAATAGGTGTTAGTAAGCTTTGTTAGTTTCTACCAATAAAACTACTCAGTTCAAATAATAGGCTACCAAAAGAATTCCCTGGCGATCCAGTGGTTAGGACTCAGTGCTCCCACTGCCAGGGCCCTGGACTTGATCCCTGGTCAGGGAACTAAGATCCTGCAAGCCACACGGTGCAGCCCCCACCCCCCACCCCCCCAAAAAAGGCTACCAAGTGTTAAAAGTAGTCAATTTAGTTAACTGGAAGAAAAGCAGCACAGAATTTTCAATGAGAACAACCAACTACATTCATGTAACCAGGCATGATTTTAAAAGCTGTGCATGTACTAACTTATTTCATCCTCACAAGAAATGAGACAAATAGGTCAATACTACTATTGTTCTTATTCTACAAATAAGGGAACTGAGGCACAGAGCAGTTAAATAGATTGTCCGAAGCTACCCTCTTAGGAAGTGATTTGAACCTAGACAGTCTGGAAACAGAGTCCATGATTTTAACCAGGATGTGGGGTGTACATTTAAAAGGGAATGTGCCAAAATGGTATAAAATTGGATATATTTGAATGGTGGAAATATAGGTCACGTTCAACTTCTTTGGGCTTTGATGTACTTTTCACATTCTCTGTCATGAACACAAATAATTATATAATTATGAGTCAAGTATCCTGGATCTACTTTAAAAATACTCTTACTAGCTTCCATCCTTCTCTGTTACCTTCATATATCACACATGGCTGGTCAGGCTTCTCTTTCTAAATGAAATCTCTAATGGGAAAAAAAAATCTTTAAAAATAAACTTTATTTTTTCAGATATGCATCCTTTCTGTATTAATATCCTGTATTATTAAACCAACAGAACCCTGAAATATCCTTTACTGGTTCACAAATCAGTCCCCTATAGATGGCATAATTATGATTCCGAAGTCTTGTATTAGTTGAAGGCAGAAAAGGGTAACCAAAACCTTCTAGGAGGCTCAGAATGAACAAACTAGAGAGTGTGGGCTATAGGCCTTCACTGAATAAACATGAAGAAAGAAAATGAAATATGTTCAAAACATGTAAATTACAAAGGCACTTTAGAAGATAAGAATTCGAGAAATTCTCATATAAGCCAGCAGAGAAAGTAGCTGACAGGGGTCAGGTGATGAAAGAATGGTCAGGCATATTTTTTTGTCCAGAGTGACTTACTAGTCATCCCATCTCTGGTTCTCCATCATAGGACTCACAATTCTATAGCACTTTTGCCTATAAAAAATCATTCTTTTGTGTAGAATGAAAGAGAGAGAATTGAAACTATATCAGTGTGTTGAACTAGGAAATTCTAAATAAATAGGCTTCTATACTACAAGCGTTACAGGTACTAAATTCTAAGGGCTTTGGGGAAGTATTAGGCAAATTTGTGACACCTGTTTCTACCAATAAATCTGTGAGAACATTCAGTTGAATTCTAAGAGGACATTAGTGGAACCCATCAAATAATCCAAGGAGGCCAGAGCTACTAGGAAAATCAGATCCTGACCCAAAGTCTGCAACCATGATTTAGTGTCAATGTCCCCATAGGTTCCAATATTAGTAAATAAGGTTTGGTATTTGACCTGGGACCAAGTATTGGGCAGGTAACGCAAAAACAATGTACAATATTCAATGTTTCTAATTCATTACCTCTCAAAATATCTCCCATTTTTTACCCCTACCCCCTCAATCATTGATTAAACATCATCTTTTACTACAGTGGATCTCTCTACCTCAAACCTTTCCACCACATTTCAGATGGTAGTTCTTTGCTTGTGTTTTTCATAATGGTTTCCTTCCATTGGTAGCACTCAATGACTTCTGGTCTTACAAAGCAATAACATACTCTCTATATACGTATGTATGTGTATATATATACACACACAGACATTGTATCAGCTGATGTAAAATAGAAGAAGCAATTGCCAGGCATGGACTCTTTGCTTCTTCATAGCCAAAAATGTGTTACCATCACAAAGGTAGGAAAAAGTAGAAATAGTAATTATGCAGACAGCCTCAGCAGGGTTGTTTTGTCTCAGGTAGAAATTTTGACATATGCAGTTTAAAAGATAAATCCATCTGTCCTCTTATCAAAGAAGAATGTTTATTTTGGGGGGAATATTTATAATATACGCTTAATTTTCAAAAGAAGGGTGATATAATTGCCAAAATTTTTCAAAGGAGAGCTAATAATTTTCTTCTTGGGTTATGAAAAACCAACATCAATCTATAATACATAAATTAGAGAAAAGCATTCAAAATCTTCTAATTAGACCTGTAGCACTTCAAGAAAGAAAAAATTATGCCCCTTTCACTTAGGAAGAAGGTTGAAAGATAAAATAGGTATAAATTGTCAAAAAGAACTGGCAGTTGAAAGAAAAATGTATTCTTTACTCCCATGTTCATAAAATAATAACATGCTAATACATTATCTTTAAATTTTAATATGAACATAAGATGAAAATATGTAGGTGTCCAAAATGATGTATTTCTTCAACTATTTATGGAACTGCTGAATAAGGGTACTTTGGTATCATACTCAGACTTTGGGGATCTATTTTATAGAAAATGTATAAATTTCTCCAGTCACTATGCATGCCCTGGGTAGGGGTTTTGGCAGGGGTGGAGGGAAAAAACATTGCAATAGAGGAGAGTAAAAAGATAGAAGAATAAACGTCTCATCACCAAAGGAGCTTAGCGTCAAGAAGAGAGGTGTACCAGATGTTCAAAATAGCAGGGCCATGTGTTTTGTTGAGTTACATATCAATGTATATGGTGCAGACTAAGTTCCTAAGTTCGCAGAAGTACACCTAAGAATACCTGATGTTAAAATAATGAATGGGTATAGTATGAAAATGTAAAATTAATACAATAGGGTGAGAGGACCACTTTAGCTATTCTGAAAGAGATAAAGTATTTGATTGATGGGATCAATGAGTTGGACTTGTCAAACTGAGACTTACCAGTGCCAAAGCCTAGGGCCTTTAGAAAAGTTGTAATACATGAACAGTTTATATGTACTCATGGAAGTTAGTATTAAAAAGGGCGCAATGAGAATGAAATATGATAGTTGGGTTTGGGAAAGCAGAGGGAAAATAAAGAGGATTTTCCATGGGCCGCCATAGATATCATGTACTGTAGGACTTGGACAATATGTCTGGACAAGATGGATCAGTGGGTAGACAGTGGAGAAAAATTGGGATATAGTGATTCTAGCTTGCTTTTTAAAAAATGAAAATTTCAAAAATGGTAACAACCATGTAAGGACAAGTACTTAAGAAGGGAGATAATTAGTCCATCTGGGAGAAAAACAAAAATGATGGAAAAGGTCTGGTGAAAAATAACTCCAAAGGTCTGAACCAAGAAAGATAGCAGTGTCTCTGTTTGGGATGTGGAGATAGAAACGGACAGAGTGAGGTGGATTGAGGTAGGCAATGAACCTAAATTAGTTTGACTTTGTAAAAGTTATGATTCAGATTTCTCTGAGACATCTGAGAGAAGATATTCTATGGCAAATTAAGGTAAGGTCCTGGAGAGTCCTGGTGGGAAATCTAGTTGAAAATGTAGATTTGAAAATCATGGGAATAGAATTACCATATGACCCAGCAATTTGTAGAGATGTGGATGGACCTAGAGTCTGTCATACAGAATGAAGTAAGTCAGAAAGAGAAAAACAAATATCATATTATTAACACATATATGTGGAATCTAGAAAAATGGTACAGATGAACCTATTTGCAGGGCAGGAATAGAGACATGGATGTAGAGAATGGACATGTGGACATGGGGTGGGGGAAGGGGAGGGTGGGATAACTGGGAGATTAGGATTGACATAAATACACTACCATGGGTAAAATAGATAGCTAGTGGGAACATGCTGTATAGCACAGGGAGCTCAGCTCGGTGCCCTGTGATGACCTAGACGGGTGGGATTGACAGGGAAGGGGAGGTCCAAGAGGGAGGGGATATATGTGTATGTATAGCTGATTCAGTTCATTGTACAGCAGAAACTAACACAACATTGTAAAGCAATTATACTCCAATAAAAAAAAAAGAAAATCATGGGGATTTTTGGCCATAAATGAAATCATCAAAGCAAAGAGATACATACAACACATCTGAGTCTTAAAGACTATCCACAGCTAGTATGTTAGGAAAAGAAGAACAAAAGAGGATGTCTTATTATAAAGACTAAAATGATAACTTTGATGTGGAATGAAACTATATTTACAATTCTCCAGGACCCACCTATGAAAGATGAGTAAAAGGAGAATAAAAGAATGAAAAATTACCTTATACTACTCTGAGGCTATTATGTATTTTCTAGGACATCAAGAGTTTCTCTTGATCCTTTAGCTAATATTAACCTTACCTGTAAATAAAATTTTGGAGCTGGATTACCATTTAGCTTGACCAAAAAGAAAAATGTGTTTAGATGATGATAAGCTTCCTGGGAAAGAGAGACTCAGTATTTGCTGGCTGAAGACAAAGTATTATACAACACCACACTCCATCTAAGTGACAAATAACAAGTTAGAATATTAGCATTGTTATTTAGCTAAATTCCTTTAAGTGTGTAGGAGTAAGGCTCAGACTTAGAAATAATATTATTAATTACAACGTCTTTTTCCAAAAACTGCAACTTGAGGCTCAACAGTGAGATTCCAATTGGGTCTACAATATGTACTGTCAGCATTTCACCCTCATCCATGCAGTTTTCAAGTTCCCTATTTGAAAAAAAAAAAATCTTTGTCTTTTAAACAAAAGGGTGGAAGCCTAGGTCTGCATGTACAAGATGCTGACTTGCAGTACACATCTAGTGTACATCAACGGCAAAATTTTAATGAAACACTTTCTTGCCTGCTTTTGACCTTGCCAAGTATGCTATGTGTGCGGGAATCAAGAAACCTGTGAAGCCATATGCTGTGGGTCAGCCTTTGACCAGTTTCCCCCATCCAGCTGTCACTCTGAAAGGAACATCGCATGCATATATATATTTTTTATGCACACAACTGGCCTGAATTTTGGCCACAGGGGAACCTTTTTGAGAAATGGTGTATTGGTGTTGTTCAAAGCAAGTTAGTTTCCTGACTTCAAAAATGAAATCTGGAAGTTGTGAGTGACCTTAGACAATTCCTTTCTCATTTATATCACCTTATTTTAATCCTTAACAAACATGTTACATCATGTAATAAAATCAATAATAAGACAATAGACACACAGTAAAAATAAAATTATCACTTTCTCCGTCCATGGAAGTGTTTACTATTAGCAGCTTCTTTTAAATTTTAAATTTCTTCCAGAAATTTAAATGCTTATAAACAAATATGTTATTATATCACCTTTGTAAAGTAAAATCACATTGTTCACATTATTCTGCTTTGGTTATAGTTAGCAATTAATCCTAGAATCTTTGCCTATCAACACATATGGCCCTATTTCAGGATTTTTAAGGACTGTGTAATATTTCACTTTGTACAATTACTATACATCATTTGATCAATCCCCTATTAATGGGAATTTTTAATTTTACTCTTTTCTAATTATTTTTTCTTATCACAATTATGTAATGTTTCATTTTGTATATCTTGGCAGTATTTATTTTATTATAAATGTGGGTTAAAATACTACTTAAGGAAATTCTGTTATCCATTTGTTTTAAGTATAAGCAGCAGCACAGTAGAGCCAAAAGATAATTGACGGGGTTTCCCTGGTGGTGCAGTGGTTGAGAGTCCGCCTGCCGATGCAGGGGACGTGAGTTCGTGCCCTGGTCCGGGAAGATCCCACATGCTGTGGAGCGGCTGGGCCCGTGAGCCATGGCCGCTGAGCCTGCACGTCCGGAGCCTGTGCTCTGCAACGGGAGAGGCCACAACAGTGAGAGGCCCGCGTACCACAAAAAAAAAAAAAAAAAAAAAAAAAAAAGATAATTGACTTGTAGTCACATTGACCTAGGTTTGAATCCTAGGAAAGCCACTTACTTCTGTGAGCAAAACACTTAACCCCTCTGAGTCTCAGATTTCCTTTTTATACAATAATGACAAGCCCAGCACAATTAAGATTTTAAGGTAATCTTCCTTAAAGGATGGCATAAGCAAATATTCAAAAACTTATAGGTTAAGAGATGAAGAAGAGGAGGAAGAGGACAAAGAACAAAGTCTAAGTGCAGAACTTGAAGTCAGAACTGGGCAAAGTATAAAGTTCTCTAGATTCTTAGATGAGTGTTTTTCTATTTCATTGCATTGACGTATTCTATGCCCCATTTCTTTATCTCTCTTTGCCCATTGACTGTGAGGGTGTCTTCACCTTGTCCCACATGGCACAAAGACTAAGAAACTATTGGCAACGTCCATATAAACAGCTATAAGAAAGCTCTGCAGGGTATGTATGACTATTGTTGCTCTGCCTGTGGTCCCTTCCTACTGATGAATTTTTGATGATAATATTCAGCCATGACAGCATTTATGGTTTGAGGGAGGGATTCTACTGTGGTCATAGATGATACGCCCTTGATCAATACCCATATTCTGTGAATCTACTCATTACTAAGAGGCATCACTCCAATGACATCCATCCTTGCCTAAATTTGCTCTTTTAAAGTGCTACCTCACAATCAGGCTTTCACATTTGTCTGAGAGAGATAATTATTGCTATCTGGCATATATTCTTGACAACAACCTTGTGAACTTAACAAAGTCTGGAGTCATTAACTCTCTTTTTAGGGTTTGAGGGAATTAAGCTTTAGAAGCATCAATTAATTTGCCCATATCTTCTAACTTCAAGTTCACTTTTCTTTCTATTATATAATACTGAAGCCATTATATTTTAATACAAGGAAAGGATGACGTGTCCAATATATCTTCTTCTAGTTCCATGTCTTAGCTCTTTCAGGAAAAAGTAGCCTTCTCCCAGATATTTTCAATGATGCCCCATGGAATATAATACACATTGCCCCACACAACCATCAAACCTCTCCTTTGTATAGCCCAGCGTTTGTGAATAACCTCACCTCTATCATGGATGAGCTCCAGGCTCATATGACCATGATACTGTCTCTTACGTATGCCATGAACTTCTTTCCTGCCATACCTTCCCTACTGGCTTTCCTTCAACTTAGAGGTCTTTTCCTCCATCATTCACCCTTGCAAACTATATTCTTCTAAGCAAGTCAGGTGAAGCCTTGACTGAGAAGCCCTTGTTGATTTCTTCAATCATGATGAATTACTCCTCTTCCATAAAGAAAAACAAATGTGATATACCTTCAATCAACTCACATATTCTGCTTTGTATTAAAATTAATTGTTTTTATGTTGCCTCACTGACCAATTGGAAACAATCTATGTGCCAGACTCTTAACTGTGTCCCATAGGAACTGAACACCTACCTAGGTGCATTTATAGTTCCGTCTACCTAGTGTCCACTTCTGCACTAAATCCTACCCAATAGTCGAGGACCAGCTCATTACCACCGTCATCATAAACTCTCTTCTGAATTCCTTTAGAAAGACATGTTATTCTCTTTTGAACTCCAGTACCAACTTATGGCAATTACCTCTTCCTTATACTACAATGGTTTAAGTACCTTTTGATTCTTCTGAAAGATTTGAACCTCCATATAGCCATGGAGTGCCTCTATTTTGTTGCAGTTTACCACTGTATCCTCAGAGTTCAAAGCATGATAGGTGTTTAATAAAGATTCGTTGTATATATGGAAAGACATATATTCTTCTGGTTCATATCATCTATGCTTATGTTTAATAAATGTTTATTCTCTCACAGTTACTTTTAATAAGAATTTAAAGTTTTCTTTTGAACCATATGAAGTTAGCATTCCTGAGGTCATAAACCATTAAGTATATGCAATTTCATTTGATTCAACCTAAAATTTATGGGGTGAAGGGAATGATGGATAGTCAAATGAATGAGAATTCCCCACAGTTGTAATTCATAGCATGGCTGTATTAATCACATACATAAATATTATTTCATTTGACAGAAAGTCATTGGGAGGTCAAGAAGGGAGAATTTGCATTAAAATATGTCACTCCCCCATATGGAGGAAAATGCATTTCAAATACATCATTAGCCACAGGGAGGACTAATACAGACTATACATCCACCAGGCTTTTTTTACCATCACATTCATTTTCCTCTGTGTTCACTGAAATGAAAAATCCCTGTACCCGAGTAAAACAACACGCTTGCATCTTCTTTCATCCTTCCCTGGTGAGAATTCCAGCTGGGAGAAGTCATCTTGCTACATCCTGTTGTCAGACCCATGCTAGTAAAGTCAGGGAAATCACAATGGCTCAGAAGTTAGCCCAAATGCACATATCAGGGGATTGCCTTTGCTATGGGACACGTACACAGCAGTTGCTTGACTGGTGTGCATTGCCCACACCTCTTACCTGGCATTGGCGTCGAATGTCGAAGATACTACTAATGGGCCAGGTTTTCCTCTACAGTACAGTCAGCCCTTTTGGGAAATTAGGATTGTGTCATAACAGCATTGTTAGAAATTAAGGCATGGATTTTAGAAGCTAAAGTGTCATGGTTCAAACCCCATCTTTTAATTTTTGCTAAATTTTGCAATCGAAACTTCATGCCCTTATTTGTAAAATTGCATAAGACCAAAGTTATCTTATAAAGTTATTGTGACAGTATCAATGCTTTAGAGAAAGCTAATTTAATATATTATTTGTCCATACAATGGGTGTTTAATTAATGTTAGCTTAAAAAAAAAACCTTTCTGGTTCATTTCTAAATTGTTTAATATTTCTCTGGCTGGCTGAACAAAAATTTACACATACTAGATGCAGAGGCAGTCTACTGAAACCAGAGCATTTAATCAAAACCCCAGAAATTAGACATATTGCTTGGGAAGTAGTAATAATGAAGAAGAAGAAAAAGAAAAAGCAACAGGAAGGAAAAAAGAAAGAGGAACAGAAAGAAAAAGAAGAGAAAAAGGAAGAGGAGAAAGGTACTATTTCTGTAGCACTTGTTGTACACCAAGACCTTTCTAAGTCCCTTTCATGTATTGAGGATCATATAATATTTTAAGAAACATTTCAAAATAGAGAGTAAATAGAAAAGACTAGAAAATGGGAGATAAAAGATGAGAATTTTAAGAATCAGTTCTGGAAGATTAATATCCAAATAATAGGAGTTATAGAAAGTATTAAGAATAAACACGGAAAAAAGAAATTTATCAAGGTAATAACTCAATTCAATATCTCAAACATAAAGCACATTAGTTTTGAGATTTAGCAGAATCACACCAAGGAACATCTCCTTGGCTCACACCAAGGAACACTAAGGAACATCTTTGTGAATTTCAAGATACTGAAGGAAAAAGAGAAAAATCTTCAAATACACTGAGAAAGAAGAGACAATGGACACAAAAAGTATTCAGGATTATAATGGCATTGAAATTCAATAAAAAACAAAAATCTAGGATAAAAACATGCCATTGTTTTTCAAAGTTCTGCAGGAAGAAGAAGAAGATGGTTTCCAACCTAAAATTCTATAACTAGCCAAACTACTAGTCAAGTACCTAGTACTTCTGTGATATTTACTATATAGTAGGCCCTGTTGAAAACACACTACACTTATTAACAAATGTAATTCTTCAATAATCCCCAAAGGTGGATGTTGTTATTATCCTCATTTTACACATGAGAAAATGGAGGCACAGAAAGATTAAAATAATGTGTTTGAAAGTCACACCACTGTTGTACTGGAGGACCAGTATTTTAAAACCCACAATCTTGGTCCAAACATGGCATCATGCACTTTAATCAAAAATAAACTACTAGCCTAACAAAAAGTACTGCCTTTATCAGGTGTGGCTTTATCAGGCTAAACATAAAACCCTTTCATCACTAAATTCAAGGAAATGTCTCCCTTATCTCTAAATACTTCCTTTAGAAGTAATTAGTTTGCCTAGAAGGTCGTTATTTTATTTTTTTGCTACTACCTAAGAAAAAATCAGGTAATTCATCAAAAGTTAACTTTATTATGTGTTTCCTTCTATTCCCCCTTCCCTATGGTCCTTTTCCTAATATTACTAAAATGCTAACCTTCTCATAGACTCCACTCCATTTGATGAACATGTCTATACACTGAGCTCATCCTTACCCTGAATTAAAATGCAAATATATTCAGTAGAATAAGAAACATTTCAGTAGAATATTTCTAAAGCTTTCGTTTAAAAATATGCTTCCAAGAAATTTGACTTTTCCAGTGACCCAAATATTCTTTAAGCTCCTCTCTTCCCTGGGATGTGCACTGCCTAACTGAAGTAGTTTCATAACCACCCTTGTTCTTCATGTGTTTAATGATACAACTTAAAGTAACACATCAGTCACTTGGCTAATAAGCATTTTCTGAAGTTCATAGAAATGGAGGGAAGGGCTTCCTTTATTCTTCCACTGTGTATTATGTTCCCCAAGCATGTATTATTATTATTATTATTACCCAGTTGAACTAGTCTAATTTGCAGTTGGATAAATCATAAGCCAGTTGATTCTCAAGCCTCCCCAAGTTATTACTTTACTTCATCCAAAAATTTTATAGCAGGGAACACTGGGGATATTCCAGCTGACTCAGTTATTTCTTTTTCTCTCTTTAAAGCCTATGAAATCTAAAAACTCTTATGCAGTAGAAAGTTCCCATAAATAATTAGCATTGCATTGCAATGGTCAAAAAAATACTTAAAGCAACCCATAAAAATGCAAGGGTAACTCACTAGCAAGTGCTAGTTTTTCTAGGTATGGAAATAGGTTGGTTCCTAATAGATACTGGAATATATTGCTTCTTAAAATACTTTTTCAGGTAGACATTTCTAGGTTTGGCCACCCAGAATCCAACTCTCCTTCTTATAATAATAATTCCCTAATGAGTGGGGAATGTAGAACCCCTCTCAGTTCAGACTATGCTGCAGGGAACACTTTCTGCACTTTTAATCCAAGACTGGGGCCTGAGCTAAACTAATCCTCAATCCTATTACTCTGTCCCCAGAAATGGTTTAGTGAAATGTACATCAGCTAACTTGATCTAGCAAAAAAAAGAAATTTCATTCAGTAGCTGGGAGAGGAGATTGATTAGAAATCATGCAGATTTAGGATTCTCTGGCAGACACAGACTAAGCTCAGAAGTGGAAAGAGGGAGAGGAAAACCAGGTCTCCTCACATCACTTGAGTTATTGGATCAGTTTTCACTTGTAGTCAGATCACCCTCTGGAGTTTTCAATAATGAGAGTCATTCATTTTTTAAACCTGGTTGACTTGGTTTTTCCAGTTTCCTATAAATAAAAATATCTCGGGCTTCCCTGGTGGCACAGTGGTTAGGAATCCACCTGCCAATGTAGGGGACATGGGTTTGAGCCTTGGTCCAGGAAGATCCCACAAGTCACGAATCAACTAAGCCTGTGCACCACAACTACTGAGCCTGCACCCTAGAGCCCACGAGCCACAACTACTGAGTCCATGCACCACAACTACTGAAGCCCATATGTCTAGAGCCTGTGCTTCTCAACAAGAGAAGCCACTTCAAGCCCATGTGCACCGCAACGAAGAGTAGTCCCCGCTCACCGCAACTAGAGAAAGCCCGCACACAGCAACGAAGACCCAACGCAGCCAAAAATAAATAAATAAAATAAATACATTTTTAAAAATATCTAAAATATATCTAAAATAATATCTACTTGTATGCAATTCTGAGACTGTAAATATTTCAGTGATAGATGTGTCCACAGATGAAACTAGGAATTCTGGGTGTACTAAATACTAGTTACAGGAGCATAAATATAAATTAGACATAATTTCCACCCTCTACCAACAGTGAAGTTCTCTTTCCAGGCTCCTCATTGATACATGGGCTAGGGAATCTTGTTCTCCACTTGCTCATACCAACTACACAAAAAACAGGGATATACTTGTCACAATTCTAATTCTTAGGCAAACAATATTTAATTTCAGTTTAGTAACACTACTACTAAGTTGGTTCAGAGATGTGAAATGTATGGGGTTCATGAGATTGTCAGATTCATTCTGTTTATTTAGAGATGACTCTTTCAGCTAATAAAGAGAGTTTCATGACGTTCAAGGGAAAGAGCATGGTCCTAGGAGTTAGCATATTTCCTGTTGTTCTGTCCTTCCTACTTGACTGCAATAATTGAACTGCTGGGAAAGTCAGTACTGTACAAAGTCCCTAATGTTCTACACCCACCTTGAGTATTATATAGTCATCATTTCTAGATGCATAGAATTCCTCTTATTCATATTAATAAAAGAGAAAGATATTTACCACCATGCTTGTTTATGTAGTGCAGTGTAAATAGCCACCGCAAAATTTAATGTCTAAAACAAACAAACAAACAAAACATTTATTTTGCTGCATTTCAAGAAAGGCATGCTTTGTTCCACTTGGTATCAGTTGGGTAGCCCAAAGATGAGTTGGAATCATCCGAAAGGTCACATGCTCTTACGTCTGGAACCTGGGATGGGATAACTCAAACAGCATGGTGAGGTGGAATAGTTAGGATTCTTTGGGCTTCTCTCCACCTCCATCTCCGTCTCCATCTCTGTCTCCATTTGTGTCTCTCTCCAGCTCCAGCTCTATCACCTCTGTCACTGATCTCTCGATCATGCTAATTTAGGGAAGCTAGACACCTTGCATTGCAGCTCGGGGTTTCCATGGCCCATATCCCAAGAGAGAGGATATATCACCTTTTTTGATTTAGTCTCAAATCACACAGCACCTCCTCTACTGCAATCTCTGTACTGAGGCAGTCATAAAAACCTGCTCCTTTTCAAGGAGAGTGAAAATACAAACTATCTCTTGATGGAGCAGTTACAAGATTCTGAAAAAAGCAGGTGAGATCATAAATGTTGAGGCCATTTTTTATAAATTTGCCAAAATCACAATATGCAATTATGCATGAGGCACATATCTGTGTGCATTTGACTTAGGTCATTTTATTTCATTTTAGTTCCAGAAATGTGTGCATGATTACCATATGTGCTGCTAGAATCAATCATTATTTCTCAAAAACACAGCACTATGCAGGTAGGAAGAAAGGCATTGTCCAGATGTGTGCTTAGAGACAAAGTGAAGTCTGCCTTGAATTGAAAATTTCCTTCAGTTAATCTACATTATAGAAAATTAAGAGGAGAGAGATGTGTGTTTGTGTTGAGTAAGATTAAAAATAGAACAAAACAAAACCTCTCTGCTTTCTTTTCTTGAATTCATCAAAAATAGCTACATATATATTACATTTTTAATGACCCAAGTGGATGCTTTCTTTTGATTTTCTTTCCACTCCTTTAAGAAAACTGAATGTGGTTGTTTCCCAAATACCCAGGTAACTTTCTGGCCACCTCCCTCAACTTGGTTCAACAACTACTCCCAACCTCTACACAGCTTTCTCCAATACACTGACAAGTTGTCAATAACTACAGGGGTCAATTTCACAGTCTGCCAGAGATACATCTCAACAGATCTCGAAGACAACAGGACATTTAATTTTCACACTGTAACCTGCTGGTGCTACTTGTCCCATGACAGGCTATAAGGGATGGCTCTCACCTCTTGTTTTTATCATCACCCCAAACCCTGTGATCCTAAGTCTATCTGTTAAGACAGAGGGACACAAATAAACTGCAAGCACACCATTTGTTTCTTTATTTCATCTTCTCTGATCCCTCTGTCAGTATGGACGCGATTGACTCTGAGAGAGAACTCCATCACTGACCTTGCTGTGTGAGGAACAAAAAAGTTGTATATTCCCAAGCTCTCTCTGACAAGAGAGAAACCATAAAGACTGGGCCATCCCTTCCTTTCCTGTGACCCAATGAAAATATATTTTCTGAAGGGCAAACAGAGCTATCTTCTTAAGTCATAAATACTATCCAGCTAGTAAGCACTGCGTGTCTCTGTCCTGGATTTTATTGCTTCTTTGAATCTCTGGTTTTCAGATGCAGCATCATATGTTCACAGTAACTCAACATTTAAATCTCAACTTTGGAGAATGAGCATAAGGCAAGGGACACAAAATGGTGTTCTATTTGTATAGGACCTTAAGGCAAAGCTGTAATTTAGATATTATCATATTGCCGGGTAACATACTCAAAGAACTGATAAAAGCCTTTGCTCCTGACTCTGCCTATGTGCAATAGCTTCCAACACCATGCTGTGTAGTTCTGTTTTTGATTATCTGGGAAAACACAGGTATCACACACGTCTGAGTCTGAATCCTGTTTCTGTTAATTACTAGTTTTACGATCATGGACAAGTTAACTTAATAGCCTATGTCTTGGTTTCCTTACCTGTAAAATGGAAAGAACAACAATAGCTGTTACGCAAATTTGTTTGTGAGAATGAGAGTTGATAATTAATGAAAACCCATGACAGTGCTAAGTAATAATTGATGAAATAAGAGTAATAAGAATAATGAAATTATAAATTATTTTGTATATCATGTTGTATATATAATATACTATATAATATTTTATACTATAATATTATTATATATGTGTATAGATGGCATTATTATTACTATTTCCAGGCTACTAAAGAGTCCACTTTCTACCTTAGTTTTGATAAAAATGATAATAAAAATTATGAGATGATGAATCTATCAGCATTTTCAGAAATATATATTCACAACTCCTACTAACTTATTAATGTTTTAAGCTTTTCTTTCTAAGTATAATCTTCCCTTATGCATCACCCAAGTCAGCCAGAGTTCTTGCTCTCAACTCTGAGATGCTAATGTATCTGAAGTAATTCGATTGTAGCACTTAGTACACATTCTGTAATTTTTGTCTTACTGTTTATGCTTTCTTTTCCACTCTCTCTTCTTAGCTATTATGAAAGAAGGGAGACTCTCTATTTCCCTTACCAACCCAGGCAAAACTAAGCAGAACTGGAAAACTCTCACTTAAAATGCATGACCACCAAACTTGATGGGGATCCAGTGCTTCCTAACAATCCTATAGTATTTCTAGTCCTTTAACTTTTGAGATGACTGTTTCTACCTGCTCTTGGATCATCCAACTCCCAAAATCTTCTTCAACTTCTCAGCTGATAACTTGCTTCCTCTTCCACTAAAGAGAATCAGTCATGAAGAATTTCCTCAAGCTTCTACCACATATTCACACCTGTCTGAGCCCAGACACCCTGTCTTCCTTCCTGTGGCTAAGGTCTACCTCTGTGTCCACTGCCAAAACTTCCACTTTTGTATAACTTCCCAGCCCCTCTCACCTCTTCAGGGACATTGCTTCAGCAATTCTTTGTCTCTTCATCATCAGTTCTACTCTCTCTGCTGGATAATTCCTATCAGTATGCACACATACTGTTATGGTTCTGTCTTTAAAGAAAATCCCTCTCTGGGTCCCATTCCCCTCCAGCTACTAACCCATTTCTCTGCTTCCTTTTATGGCAACAATCAAAATATTTTTTTATATCCTCTATCTCTAATTAAATTCCTCCTCTTCTTTTTGGTACTCACTCCAACCAGGCTTTCTCTTCCATCATTCTACTGAACTGCTCTTGTCAAAATCAAGAATGACTTTGTGCTACAGAGCTAACCTACTGGAAACAATGGACACAGCCTCTCTCTCTCTCTGTCCCTCTCTCTCTCTTTCTTGAAACACTTTTGAAACTCGGTTTGGAAAGATCCTACTTCAGGGCCTTTGCATTTGCAATTTCCTCTGCTGGATCTAATTTTCACATACACATCTATATTTCTCAATATTGTTTCTCCTTCATATATTTGTTCAGTTCTTATTTTCTTACTATGGCTGTCTCGTCTATATGTTTTAAAATTTCTGCATCTTCCCACCTTCCAGTCCTACTTATATCCCTCCCTTGTTGTATTTTTCTTCCAGTCCTACTTATATTCCTCCCTTGTTGTATTTTTCTTCATAGCACTTTTAGCTGTAAACTTTATATTTTACTTTTTAATTTATTTACTATATGTCTCTGTCCTTGCCATTAGAATAATAGCATCATAAAGAAAGGGACATTTTCTTACAATTTGTTTGTTTGTTTCATTATTGAAACTCCGGCACCCAGTATAGCACTTGACATTAGTAAATACTCATTTAACATTCTATTTTGAACCAATAAGTGCATTTATCTTCATATCCCCAGATCCTGGCATCAAATCTTACAAAGCAGACCCTCAGTAAGTGGTGACTGTTACTCAATGTGTTCAAATTTGCTTATCCTGTTCTCCCCGAAATAGGAAGGCCACACTTTTCATTCCATTTTTTTCAAACGCTGATGGCCTTTAGAATGGTGAGAGGTTAAAATGTAAAAATAGTAATTGTTTGAAATCATAAGACTGCTCACAATAAAGATTTAAACAACTCCTCCTTTAGTTCACATCGTTTTCAGCTACTTCATTTATTTATTTCTGTTCACAGCAAACCTCTTTAAAATCTTTGTCCCTGTTCATTACTTCCATTTTCTCACTTCCTCTTTATCCTGTACTAGACACAGCATTGATTTCCATTTCAACTAGTCCACTAAAATCACTGTTACCCAGGTTACCAGTGATCTTTGTGTAGACTATCCAATGTTCACTTATCTGCCCTCACTTTATCTTTCAGCAGCAATTGATATAGGTGAATACTCTCTCCTTGCGGAAGTACTTTCTCCTCTTGGCCTCTGTGTCTCTGTGGGTTTCCCATCTTTTTCAACAGCAATCTCTCAGTCTCCTTTATGAGCTCCTTCTCCATTTGAGCTAAGAATGTGGGAGCACCCCTATGTAGTTCCTGCGTCTTCATCAGTTCATTATCCACACTCTCTCCCAAGACAATCTCATGCTGTCCAATGGTTTTAAGTAATATCTCTATGCCAATGACTCCCAAATTTCTGTCTCCATCCCTGATCTCCCTTGTGAGGTTAGACTCATTTATTAAACACAGTATCTCCCACTGGATATCTAACAAGCATTTCAAAATAATCGTATCCCAAATGGAACTCTTGGTTCTCATTTCTCAGTTCTGCAATCTGCTGCTTCCCTTGCCTTCTTCATCTCAGTAAATGGCACCAACACCTATCTGGTGACTTACACCAAACACATAATTACTCATAACCTTCCATTTCCCTCATCCCCACATTCAATCAACACGCCTTTTTAGTTATGTTTCCAAAATGTATCCACCCAACTCTCTTCAAATCCACTGTAACTACCCTAGCTCAAGTCATCATCATCATTTCTTTAGATTGCTACAATGGCTACCTAAATGATCTCCCTGTACCCCAACACATGGCTTTATAAGCCAGAGTAATTTTTCTAAAGCTTTATATGAGATAATAACATCTTTTTGCTTAAACACTCCAAGGTCTTTCCATTTCACTTAGAATAAAATCCAGACTCCTCTCATAATCCTAGAGGCTCTACATAATCAGACCTTTGCCTTCTTCAAGTTTGTTCTCTGTGTTTTAGAAATCTTGGATTTATTTAAGTTCCTCAAGCATGGGACTCTGATTCTTTCCTCTGGGTATTTGAGCTTGGCCTTCCTTCATCTGGAAGGTGCTTTCTCAAGGTTTTTTTTTTTTTTTTATGTCTAACTCTTTTCTTCCCAATGATCTCACTCTGAATGTGACCTTCTGAAAGAGGCCTTCCCCAGCTCCACTGTCTAAAGCATCAAACCATCTTCTCCCTTCATGTACCCTAGGTCTAGTCACTATTAAAATTGCTTACTTCATTTCCTTCACAGCAGCTACGATTATTTGAAATATTCATGCTTATTATACCTTAAGCTTTTGTATTTCAAGCTTATTATATTTAATAACTGATAAACTGTCTTCCCTTACAGGAATGTAAGTTTCTTGAGGACAGGAACCTTACTATCTTATTGACAACTGCTTCCACAGAACCTAGAACATACAGTGCATATCATGTGGAATCTATCAAATATACCTTGGATGAATATACAAATGGCCATCTACTTTAGGCAGGCTTCTCATCTCCTTTGGGTTTCAATGTCCATGTGTGTAAGGTGGGGAGGATAATACCCACTTTGCTAGGATGTCAAGAAGATCAAACATATAGAAGCCATTGTAAATACTATGGCCCCTTCAGAACACAGCAATAATTACTGTTGAGACTTAGTTTAATTCCAAACTATATATACCTTTTATCTCTTATTTCATTTATTATCTTTTCTCTTGCTATTGCATTGTAAGTATTGCCCAGCTTAACATGTAATTCTTTGTATTTTTTGCTAGCTTATGTTATAACCTCCCATAGATTATTACACTCAATAAATGTCAGATGTAGTGGAAAAGGAGATTTGCACTACTATTATTAATCCCAATTTGTAGCAAAATAATGTAATGACAAGTGCATGGATTTTTCAATCACATATAACAAGGTTTTTTCCTGGTTTCATAAACTTTACTAGTTATGTGACTTAGGCCTCTGACTTAAACTCTGACTCAAAGTCTTTTTGTTTATAGAATAGATATAAAAATTTTTGGAACACATCAATATATTATAAGTGCTTAATAAGTAACAGCAGTAGTACTACTAATAATAAAATGATGATAATGACATCTTGTGAACTAGGCCTTAGCAAAGAAACTTAGCCTTCAATATAACCATTACTTTTGGTTCTCTCTGTTAAAGTGTTATAAGATTCTTAGTGCTTTCAAATAGCTGATTTCAGAGCATCCAAATGGGGAAATAAAATAAATACCTGTGCTCTATAATCTAAGCCACAAAATTATGTAGGTGATAAGGCATTATATAAGAAGAATAAGACTCTGAAGGCAAACATCCCAGCACACAGTTTAATTTTCACACATCATAAAAGAAGTTTCTGTAGATAATGGGAAACTGTAATTGCCAACATTAGGATAATTGAAGATTAAGGCACAAAAGGTCAAGAGAAACTTTCAATCACCTATTTGTTTGCAACACATCTGTGGAGACTGCTCTCTGAAAAATGTTTGTGTTGAAAAAAGAGAAGAAAATGAAGTGGGAAAGGAAACAGAAAGAATAGAAGAAGACCCTAGATTCTGAAGAGGGGGGGAAGGAATATATATATATAGTACATTATATATATATAACATATATTTAATATAACATATATATATATATATATATATATATATAGAGAGAGAGAGAGAGAGAGAGAGAGAGAGAGAGAGAGCATTTCTTCATTTTTTCATGCAAACTTCTTGAAATACATTATTTGAATTTTAAAATTCCATAAAGTTTCCCAAAGTATTTCCTCAAGATCTGAGACTTCATTTCATGCAGGGTAAAGTTTGGTCACCTTGGATGGTTAGCCGCATGTCAGGATATGATCTGACTGGTCAGGTCACCCTAGTGAATGTTGGAATACATAGCACAACTCCTTCTTTCTTCTGTTACACTATATAGTCTTCCCTCGGATCCTAATTTCCTAACCAGACCTGATATATACTCAGTTCTCATTGTCTTTGAGTGTCAGTAATTCTTGTCTTTATAGTTCTTAGATGTTTTTCCAGAAGAGCCCTGATTGCTCTTCATTGGAGGCTATCTTCTTATGTCACCCATAATTCTTTTATTTCCTTTCTGGCTTCCTTTTTGCCTCTTCTTCCCAGAGCTGATAATTTATGGCCCATGTCCTTTCCAAGGAGTGCCAGTCTCATTAAAATTGACTCCTGTTGCTACTATTCTGTCAACTTCAGTGGGAATGCCATTAGGTAAGTGCACTGGTTGACCTGTACCATCCTCTTTAACTCTAGTCCAAATGGTTGTCAGATAAACATCAAGAAAAGGAGCTTGTTATAAAAGCAAGACTTTTATCAGCACTATTTGATTATGTGTGTTCAATAGAAAAATGACCTACATTTTTACTTCCCAGCAGAGAAACTAATAATTAAATATCTTGCTTTTTAGAATATAGGCTGCTTTCCACACAAGTAATCAAAATGGTTTAATGCAAAATGAATAAAAGTGAAAGTAAAAACCTAAGAGGGCCCTTTTTTGACCTCCCAACACAAAGAGAAATGAGTCACCACTCACTTGGACAAGATGAGAGACTTGGGTCCATCTGGTGAAGTAGTAAGTAAAGCTCAAAGAGATAAACGTTGAAGCTTGCTGTGACTTTAAAAGTTTTACACATATTGACTATCATCTGCTCCTTTTGGGGATGCAAATGGCAGGCAACTAGGATAAACTGGAATGTGAAAGCGAGAATATTACAATCACTCTGTATCTGTGTGTGGACAGGTTGCCTGGGATTTCACTCTCAGCTTTCCACTGAGAGCTGAGAGCAGCAAACATAGTAGAAGTTACCCAAGGGCAAATGTAAAAACCTAGGCCAGATGTCCTATACTGTCACAGATTCATAGCAGATATTAGGAGGTAGGTTCTTTATAAACTACTCTGTCTGAAGTTTCCTTGCCTTTTTTTAAATTTCATATGAGGGGTGTTGCATGCAAGGCAAGAGTTCAGAATGGCAGCCAATGGATCCATATTCTGAATCACCTATAATGCTTACGTTAATACAGTTACTGTTTTTCAGCCACATTCATGAAGAGTCACCATTGTTAGCATCATACTCATAGATAGGATAGCACTATATGGACAATATTGATTGATGGAAAATGTCCATTGTTAAGGTAAGTTCTAGGGGATCACTGAGATGTAAATACTTGGGGGATTTCTAGGCTTAGAAAGCAGCCTTGAAATGACTTTAAAGTTGAGAAATCCAACAGAACTAGTTTCCATAGGGCAGTCTGATATTTTTTCATCATCACACTTGCAAAATATATTACATCCAGATTTGACTGTGAAGGTCTTTAAACTACTCTTCATGTATAGGTGGAATACTCATGGTTCCTTCATGATAACATCTGTAAGGAAAGGCTGGTAGTACTGGATGCACCACAATGCAGAAGCTGAGAGACTCCTATTCCTTTTTTCCTCTGAACCTTGTCTACAACAGTTAGTTTGATCCACGACTAGTATAATGACAGCTGTCTCTGTTCTAAGATAAATTGTAGCAGTATAATAAATGAAGATCGAGAGCTAGAATAGCCAACCTGATCAAGCCTTTGCCTCATTCAGAACACTTGCCTGCCAGGGTGTCTGTACTAGGCAGAAAATTGACACAATATTTATCTAACTGAAGGGAAATCCAGGTGATATCTATCTGAAATATCCCTCTCCTCAATGACTCTTTTTCACAGTAATGAAAAAAGGAAAAAAAAAAAAAAAAGGTTTTGAGACTATGATTCTCCAAGGACTGGTTCTCTATAAAAGGAAAGCTGAGAGTAATTTTTCAGATCCTTCTAACACATAAGGATACCTGGATCTCAATGACCCTAATAGATATGATGTATTGCTTTAGGGTTATTTTGGTAGGACTCAATCTACTTGTCTTAGTTGAACTATATTTTGATGCAAGAATTGCATGACTAATAAGACCTTAAGCATTTTATTGAGGAAATCTACTTTCTGGTCTCTGATATCACCCGACTCCCACCCAAATTCTGCTCCTTCTCTTGAACTCTTTTACTTAGTGAATGACAAGCATCATCCACTAATTTATCCAAGTCAGAAACCTGGTAATCCTTGTTAACACTTATCTTTATTTTATATTGCAAATTCAGTTTAACTTTCCAGCTTTTATCAATGCTAACTCTAATATGCTTGGAACTGGATCCTCTCTATTCCCAATGCCCATATCTCAGGTCTGGCCTTCAACTTTCCTTACCATCATTATAACACAATAAATATCCTATATAATGTCCTCGTAATTAGCACCAGTCTTTTCTTCTATGCCCCCCTGACAGCACACTGAACATCTTTGTACACACATGTGATCATGTCAGGAACTCAGCCAAGTTAATTATGCCACACGAGCCTTAGAATTTGGTTTTATTTATTTGTTTTTTGTTAAAGCTATGAAAATATCTACATAAAGTGACTTAATCAATGCCTAACTTACAGGAAGTACAAAATAGATATGACTTCTCTCATTATTTCACTTTTTTTTAACCCATCTTACATGTGAGGGTTATATCCAGGCACCATCTTGTTTAAGAAGCCAAAATTAAGATGATCTCCCTCTGCTATAGCTATAACATCTCTGAAAACTTCTCTCATGGCACTCAACTCACTATGCTATAATTTAGTGTTCTGCTCTCCCAAAGGATTACAGGTTCCTGGATGTTAGGGGCTTTTCTTTCCACCTTTATATACACACTGCCTGACTCAATGTGTGAGTAGGTGCTCAATAAATTTTACTTGATATATTATATCTTGCTACAACAAATTACTGATTATTCAAATAAGCTCAGGTATACAACAGTTTAGTTTTATTTTTTTATAGCTGTCAGATGCTTAATATCATTAAGCATTATCATCATTACTACCACTATTACTAAGAAGAAGTAGCTTAATTTATTTTTCCTATTCTCAGTCAAGTTCTATGAGAAGGGGGGAAAAATCCAGAAGTGATTTACTTCTAAAAATGAATTCAAAAACATTTTTAATTAACATTTTTAACACCAATATTCTATACCCTCTCCCTTTTGAGTCTATGTTTTCTATTGAGATTACATGTTTAGAATGATGACTTTAAAATGTATAGCAATTATCAGTTGCCAAAGACAGATCTGAATCAATAGGTTACAAACTAGATTAGGAAAGTAGATTCATAATTTCTAAAAGAGTTGAATTTATCATCCTTTGATCAATCCCTGGTTAACTAAAAAATTCAACTTCAATCATTTTCATGGCATGTCAAGTCATTGAAGAATTATTCAACAGGGATAACCATCTTACTTTAATTACTGCAAAAGAATACAAAGTGGAACAGGAAATATTCCTGAACCAATACATGGAAATATTCAGTTTTAGGAAAGACTGATGATTCACTTTGTATAAAACTTACAAAGAGATTCTAAAATGAAGGAGATGCCCAATGCTCTAACACAATCAGAGAAAGTACATAAATAAAAGACATCCTGATAGAAAAAGAAGTACAACTACTTTTATTTACAGACAAAATGATCCTGTACATAGGAAATCCCAAGGAATCCATACACACACACACACACACACACACAAATCCTTTAGAACTAACAAACAAGTAAAGCAACTTTGCAAAATACAAGATTAATAAACAAAAACAAAGATCAAAATACAAGATCAATTGTACTTCTACACACTAGCAACAAAAAAACTGTAAAATGAAATTAAGACAACTATAACACTCACAATATATTTAAAAGAACAAACTATTTGGGAAGAAATCTGACAAAAGAAGTGCAAGACTTGTACAACGAAAACTATAAAATGTTGCTGAGATAAATTAGACAAGATTTTAAATAAATGAAGAAATATTCCATGTTCATGAATTGAAATACTCAATAATTTTAAAATGACAATTCTCCCAAAATTGATCTACACATTCAGTGCAATCCCTATCAAAATCCTAATAAGTTTTTCTTTAAGCAACTGACAAACTGCTTCCACAAGTTATGTAAAAAATGTAAAAGACCTAGACTAGCTAAACAATTTTGAAAAAGAACAAAGTTGGAGGGCTTATACTATCAGATTTCAATACCTAATACAAAGCCACAATAATAAGGTAGGGCGTTGATAGGATAGGCATAAAAATCAATTATTACAGAATTGAGAGTTCAAAAGAAAACCTTAATATTTACAGTCAATTAATTTTTGACAAATGTGCCAAGACCATTGAATGGGGAAATCGTAGTCTATTTAACAGATACCTTTGGGATATCTGTATGTCCACATGACAAACAAACTTAGACCTTTACCTCACTATATATAGAAATTAACACAAAATCAATCATAAACCTAAATATAAGAACTAAAACTATTAAAAGTACTAGAATAGACACAGACCTACTAGAGAATGGACTTGAGGATATGGGGAGGGGGAAGGGTAAGCTGGGACAAAGCGAAAGAGCGGCATGGACATATATACACTACCAAACGTAAGGTAGATAGCTAGTGGGAAGCAGCCGCATAGCACAGGGAGATCAGCTCGGTGCTTTGTGACCGCCTGGAGGGGTGGGATAGGGAAGGTGGGAGGGAGACGCAAAAGGGAGGGGATATGGGAACATATGTATATGTATAACTGATTAAATTTGTTATAATAAAAAAAATAAAAATAAAAGTACTAGAATAAAACTTAAGAGAAATTCTTCATTACCTTGGGTTTGGCAAGTGTTCCTTCATACAACACCAAAAGCCCAATCAATAAGAGAAAAGAACATGATAAATGGATTTCATCAAAATTTAAAATGTTTGCACTTCAAAAGGCACCAATCAGAAAATGAAAAGGTAAGCAATACAGTGGGGAAATTTAGCTTTATAATCATGTAACTGAAAAAGAATTTGAACAAAGAATATTTATAACTCAAAAATAAGAAAATGAACAAGCAATTTAAAAAGTAACAAAGGATTTGAATAGACCTTTTACTAAAGAAGATATATAAATAGCTAATTGACACATTAAAGAAGACACACAACATCTTTAGTCGTGAGGGAGATATGAGTTAAAACCACAAGAAGATACCACAGCACAGCTTCTAAAAAAAGGCAGATAATATCGTGTTGATAATGATATGGGGAAATCAAAATGCTCATACATTGCTGGAAGGAATTTAAAATGGTACAGCTACTTTAGAGAACAGTCTGGCAGTTGTAATTTTTAATATAAACTTAGTATATGATCTAGCAACTCCACTCTTAAAAATCTATCCACCAAATGAAAATAATGTGTTTATACATGACCTGTTCCCAATATTCATAGCAACAACATTCAAAATAGCCCAAACTAGAAACAGTCTGAAGCCCATCACTTGAAAAATTGATAAACACAATGTGGCATAACCACAAAATAAAATACTCTTCATCAGTAAAAGAATGGGCTACTGATGGATGCTACAACAGGGATGACTTTCAAAAATATTCTACTAAGTATAAGAAGCCTGATGCAAAAGACTACACATTGTATGATTCCACTTATATGAAGTACACAAAAAAGACAAATTTACAGAAACAAAACAGGTCAGTGTTTGTCCAGGGCTGAGGGTGGGAGTGGGAAATAACTGAAAAAGCCATGAGGGAAATTTTGGACTCATTGAAATTTAAGAAACCTGGATTGTAGCAATAGTTGTACAACTCTATAAATTTATTTAAAATCACAGAATTGTATATTTCCAATTTGTGAATTTTATGGCATTATATCGCCCTGAAGCTCTTAAAAATGTGTAGAGTTTTTATATCAAAGTAAAAATTAAAAATAAAGTAGATTAAAGTGAAAAGTTAAAAAATTAAATATAAAGTAGAAACACCCCTTGATTAGTTTCTAATAGAGTTTGCTTCATATATAAACTAGGTAGCAAGATTGGCAACTTACAAAAATCCATCATTCCAAATCTCTAAATTTATCTTTTTACTACTAAAAATCTCCAAGTTTAAATATTCAATCCAACTAGGCTTTGTTTTTCTAACCATCCTATTAGTACTCATCTAAATTCATGAATGTTAGAGATGGTATTCATGATGCTAATAGTCTTCTTAATCAAAGTATTCAATGCATATTTCTAAGCAGAACTGCAAGTCTAAGTGTTACATTATTAGAAATGTCAACATGTTGCCATGGGTGGAGACCCAGAGTAAACTGCCACCAGTCAGAAGATGAACTGTAGTCACTATTTCTTGTTAATGGTGTCTATGTACTCAGTTGTCGCTAGTATACTCTAGGCCACATAAGGAACTGGTAAATATAAGTCTGCTCTTTCACAACACATGACTAATATAAGATGCTGCCATTACTTCTGCCACACTGCTTTGTCAGGTCACTGCTCTGTAACAGCTAATGGGTCCTTGTCTTTAAGTGGGTGTTACAGAGCCCATAATGGCATTTCAGGCTGAAAGAAAGGAGAACTGATATTTATTGGGTACCTGCTAAAGACTAGACATTATGTAGATGCTTCCACATGCCTTAGTTGACTTAACAACAACGCTAAGCTAGATGTTAAAACTTCCTCTTTACATAGAGAGAAAATGAGACTTAGAGAAGTTAAATAAATTACTCAAGTCTGCCCAGTAGTTTCCTGAAATGCTCAGATTGGAACCTCAGTTTATAAAAAGGATGGTTCTTCTTAGGCTAAAGAACTGAGATATGGATGATTAATATTATACGACCACAAAAGAATACTCCATCATCTCACCTCTTAAAGAAGACTTCCCAAAGTCAGTTTCTTTAGAATTTCTTTAGAATTACTGAGTCTGTGGTTAGCCAAACTGGCAAATAAATGAAATCAAATACCATTCGGAGAAAAAAAAAGGAATATCTGTCACTATACCAAGCCACCAAGATATGGATGAATGCATGCCTAGTTCCCTTCTCCCTGTTAAATTACATTCTACCATCTGAAGTTGACATCTAAACTCACCCCACTCTCTTGGAAACAAAAGAACTTGGCATTCAGAGCAAGGACTCAATCATATATTAGCTGCAACAAAAAGGAAAAAGTCACTTTAAATGACTTAAATAATTAAGAGCTATACAGTATAATGTATAATCATCCGAAACTGCACAAAAGCTGAAGCGTATGTCACAACACATAGATGGCTCTGCCTGGCTTTCATTTTTCTCACTTCCACTTCCTTTAAAGAATAGTAGACTAATACAGGGGAGTGTTTCCTTTCCTCTCCTGACAAAAGACAGGTTGTGTCCCCATTAAAGAGTCTGCTAGAGTGCACTTAGTGTTGACATGTGTTAGATGGATGCCAGGGAGCCAGGAATGGTTAAAGATTCCTGGAATATAAGAAGGCACTTTGTGTGTGTGTGTGTGTGTGTGTGTGTGTGTGTGTGTACATATATATGTACATAAAAATATATAATTTTTTTTTCAAGAAAAAAGAAAAATTTTGAAACTGCACGTTTTTTCTTTCACTTCATGTATCTCGTTCATATTACCTTTTATTCTTTGGGCCTCACATATATTCAATGGGTACAGGATGATTAAATCAGAAAACTGCTGGGCTTATGAAGATTTCTTTCTGTGTGGCACACTCTTACATAGTTCACAAGGCACAAAACCAGGAGGAGATTTATACAGGGGAGAGAGACAGTTATTTTCCCTCCCAGGTAGAACTAACTGCTTGTTAAAGAGCAAATCATTCCTTTCTATTTAGCCAGATTGCTGTCTCTCAATTGCCTATTAAATCATGGAAATGGAACTTTCTTCCTACAGATACAATACTTCTTTGCAGTCAGTACGCAGTCAATGAATGTTAATACAGTCAAGCTCTTCTTTCCTCCTCGCTCTCTACCCAAAGTCCCATTAATAAGGGCAATAATGCAACATTTGACATTTATACAGCCTGAAGGATTCCAAAAAGATTACACCAACTGCTGTGAATAAAGTTCTGATAAGCTGCAGCTACTTTTGAGGCAGGAGGAGAATAAGCAGAAACACAAAGCCCCAGTAAGGGAGATTCTGCCCAAGGGTATGTGCCAGACACCCCCTCTTTAAAAACTGCAAAATATTACTCACAGAAAAATCAGGTATTTTACTCTTATTATATTGAAAATATATCATTGGAAGTCAAATGACATTGAGCTAGCCAACTGAAATGAGACATTAGGAAGGTTAGAACTCTCCACAGCAAGCTTATTTCCAGTGAATTCCATTTTTGAGATGATTATTAACCATTTGACTGGTTTTCATATCAATTGGAAGCATGGAGACAAAACAGGACATTCCAGTTGTCCTGATATTTTAAATGTTCCCATATATTCTCATATAGTGTAAGGGGCTGGCTAGGGTTCAGGAAAACATTTGAACTTTGGGGATTTCAATTCAATAAGCAAAATATTCCCATATGAGCAAAGAATGAGAGTTTCCAGAAGATTTAAATACCTAATTTTTAATCCTTATTAAAAACAAAACAACAATACTAACAACAAAACAAAATCTTTTATGAGATTTGTGAGATGATACTCTCTTTAGAAGACCTTAAAAACTGTATTTTATTAAAAATGTATGTAGCATCTTCAGATAACTTGACCATTCAGAAATAATTCATGAATAACACAATATGCAATAAAGATAGTATCTCTTGATTAATTTAAAAGCAAAATGTCAAAAGCTTGGACTTATCCAAACCCCACAAAAACTCAGTTCTACTATGATACAAGTATTTAGTCAAGTTTTTAGTGGCTGCTGCAATTTGAATATTCAATTGAGCATGTCTAGGAGACTGGTGGCTGAACCTATTCCCTTAAATCCATTCTAGGCTAATTAATGCACTTTTTTTTTCATCCTGGATTGCAAAACAGTGGGCTGTACTGATTCATACTCCCTAAGGAAGCCAAAGGCCTTGGCCGCCAAGAGAATATCAAGTGCAGAGTTCCCAGACGGGTACTGCGGTACATTATTACACACATCTGTGAAAATAGACAAGGTATATCTGTTAAATAGTCAGAAAACTAGAAGGGAAAGATGAAAAGGAAAGTTATTCTTGAACCCAAAGCTAGAAGTGAGGACAAAAATCTTTATAATCATCTTCTAGGCAGACATGTACTGACTCTAAGTTTAACTAAAGCCTAATAATACTAAAATCTGCATAATAAAGTTATAAGTATGAAGTAACATGTAAATTCCACTTTATGGTTCCCCAGAGAGGAGTAATAGATAATTCCCACAGTAAAGAAGGCTGATAAGTAATCTGAGGATGTTTTAAACTAGAAAAATTAACTACTTAATTTTTTTTTCTTTTTCTTTTTTTTTGGGGGGGGGTACAATGAAACGTGTGTGTGTACATGCAGTTAAATATCAAATTATTAATTGTCCCAGTTCCAGAGGGCATACTGTATAGGTTTTCATATATTTCATTTATCAAGTGAATAAAGTAAGTACCATACGTGAAGGATTAAGTAAGGTAAAATGTATCATTTTGCTGATGAAGAGGCATGACCTTTTATAGGCAAGCTGTATTGGTGCTCCTCAAAGATAAAAAAAACATTACTGTCCCTTGTTAGATCTCGAAAAATTTAGTGGTCCATCAATAAAGCAGATTCACATAATCTTATTAATTGATAAATGTTTCTAAAAGCTGTGCCTAAGACAAAAATTGCATATAGCCAAAATTATGCTTGAGCAAGTTTTGAGATGTACTGATTTTTATTTTGTCTGTATAACATACATGCACACACATATTCTAAAAAGCATACAAAATATATGGTATAAAAATGTATGTATTATATACACACACAACCCAACCATATATATATATTTTGCATAATTTTCTTGATTTGACTATTTGAAGTATACCTTTTTTTTTTTTTTTCTGTACGTGGGCTTCTCACTGTTGTGGCCTCTCCCGTTGTGGAGCACAGGCTCCGGACTCGCAGGCTCAGCAGCCATGGCTCACGGGCCCAGCCGCTCCATGGCATGTGGGATCTTCCCGGACCGGGGCACAAACCCACGTCCCCTGCATCGGCAGGTGGACTCTCAACCACTGCGCCACCAGGGAAGTCCCTGAAGTATACCTTTTAAATTCTATTTTTCCCAGTATAGTGAAAATAAGAAGTGAATTTACTTTAAGATTATGTAACTATAATGCAAAAGACTATCTTAAATATTTTCCTGATTTCTATAAAGGATATGTTTTAATTTGTTATTGTCAAAAATATTGAAAAGCTTTGGACTAATGGAAACATGCATCGACATGTTATAGGAACAAATACTTTATATAGATTTAAACAATATAAAGTTTTGAACTGTGCTTTAATCTCAAATTTACCTTTTCTACCTTTATACTAATGGAAACATCCAGGTTTTTAGCATTAGTGGTTTGGATATGGAAAACCTTTATGCAAATACATATTGCCAAATTTTAAACTCAGAAAACTAATAGAAAAAAAAAACACCCTAAAAAGCTTAATTCTTGTTATGGGTCTGCCACTGCCTACTTCTCTAGCCTACAGCAAGTTAACTATACCCTACAGGGTTTCATTTCTTCATTTGTAAAATGAATGGTTTGGACTAGACAACTGGTCTTCAAACTGTGCTTCTGAAATACTACTAAAGGTCTTAGGGTGACAAAGCCACTATTCTAATTTCCAATACTGTCTGCCATCAAAACTACCTAAATCATAAATCTAAATACTTACAAAACTATACTAGAGCAATTATTAAAACTATTTATTTCCTAGCATGTAAGTCATTTTTTACTCATCACATTTACTGATTTCTTCTAGTTGTATCCTGGTTTCTAAATTTAATAATGCACAAATAAAAATCTTGGTTGGAATTCAACACTTCCTGCTGTTCATTCTCCTACTGAAGTCTCAGTCCTGTTTACATCATAATTGGTTTCTATGGAAATGATTATGTCATCATAAACAAGATACCTGAATTCTGCTTTGATGCAAATATTGTTTTAATGGGAAATGAAATAAAAAGTAGTAAAATAAACAGAACATATTTAGGCATTACTGTTTGTGATATTGGGAGTGGGAAAATAAAAAGATAGTTTTGGGGCTTCCCTGGTGGCGCAGTGGCTGAGAGTCCACCTGCCAATGCAGGGGACACGGGTTCGTGCCCCGGTCTGAGAAGATCCCACATGCCGCAGAGTGGCTGGGCCCGTGAGCCATGGCCACTGAGCCGGCGAGTCTGGAGCCTGTGCTCTGCAACGGGAGAGGCCACAACAGTGAGAGGTCCGCATACCGCAAAAAAAAAAAAAAAAAAAAAAAAAAAAAAAGATAGTTTTGGAAACTCCTCCAGATCATTAAGTCATATCGTTAAGCAGTATGGACAGACAACCATAAAGCAAGCTGAAATGTTGGATGAAGTCTTATTCTTGCCTCAGAGATGGAAAGGTTTTTAGCCTCTGGAAATGGAAAGCAGAAACAATCTGGAATGTTTTTGCAGAGCAACATATGGTCACAGAATTGCTTAGGAATACTAGCAGTTTCTTTGGCAATGTAGTAACTCAAAACCTATTCCTACAGATTCATCCCTGAATATAGCTAAAAGCTGCTTAAATTATTTGATTGAATGATATTTAATACCGAGCATTTTGGAATATTTGGAAAATTAAGTAAAAAATTCCAAGAATATTCATTTTGCTAAAATTAAGGCCATTTGATCAATCTTGTCCAAATTAAGATCTGTACTATAGAAAGAGGAAAATAAAAGACTCTACTCTGGTTACCGCTGTTATTCATTCATCAAATCATTAATCATTCTCCACATAATCAAAAAGCATATAATAATGCTAAGCCCAAGATTTATCAACCACTGTGCTGTGTGCTGGGCTATAGAAATAAAGATGGTGTAATCTCTCTGCTCAGAATATCACTCTATATTACAAAGAGACATACAGATTAATAATACAGACACAGAAAGATGTTTTTAGAGGTACCCACAAATACCTTCAAAAACACTGAAAATCAAGTAGTATTGCCTCTGGAAATGTGTGGTGTCAAGACCAATTCATAGAAGACTCAACAGAAGAGGTAATAGTGGAGCAGGGTCTTGAGGGATGAGTAGGTGTTTGTCAGCAAGACAATAAATTGCATATTTAGGGGCCTTAAAGTATAGAAACAAGCATGGGCTGTTCAGAACTACATTGTGACTGGAACATTAAGAGGGAAATGGCAGGGACACTTTAGCTAAGACTGAAAGTGGCTTTTCATGGAAAATTAAGTATAAAAATGCATTCAATATGGAGTTGACTGTGAATCAATACTCCCTCATAAAATTTGAGATAGAGTGTCAAAAATGTTAATAAGGGCAGTTATGTAGAGTTTTTCCCCAACTCTGCAATGCTTTGTTGATCTGTATAATCCCAACTGTATCTCACTGTGTCCCTGTGCCTGCTTTAGGCACTGAAAAAGTTACAGTGGAAACTCTTGACTGTCTCTGACGTCCAAAATCCAGCCAATGGTGGACTCCCCCAATCCTAACACTGTTCCAAGTTTTCTTGGAAGAGAAATTGCTCACACTGAACAAAGATTAAGTGGCCAGAGAAAACGCTGAATGATAGCCCTCTATTGCTGCAGAGATAATACACTGAGTTCATCAGTTAGTAAGCACTTTACCAAACATCAAAGAAAACCCAAATTAAATTGGTATAAAATAAAAGAGAGATATAATAGCTCACACATGAAGGAGATCATATCTGGGCAGGGTTCAGAGCTGACTGATATAGAAGTCTCCCTTCACTCTTCATGTTTACATCCACAATATGAGTCTTGCACTGCACTGAATTATGTTACCTTGAAATTCATATAATGAAGTCCTAACCCCCCAATGTGATAGTTTTTGGAAATCAGGGCTTTTGGAGGTACTTATGTTCAGATAAGGTTATGAGGGCCAGTACCTCATGGTGAGATTAGTGCCCTTATAAGAATACATATATATAATGGAATATTACCCAGCCATTAAAAAGAATGAAATAATGCCATTTGTAGAAAGATGGATGGACCTGGAGATATCATACTAAGTGAAGTAAGTCAGACAAAGACAAATATCGTATGATATAGCTTATATGAGTAATTTAAAAAAAATGATACAAATGAACTTATTTACTAAACAGAAACAGACTCAGAGACTTAGAGAATGAACTTGTGGCTACCAGTGGGGAAGGGTGGAGGGGAGGAATAGATTGGGAGTTTGGAATTGGTATGTACACAATGCTATATTTAAAATAGATAACCAACAAGGACCTGCTGTAAAAATTTTTTTTTTAATAAAAAAAAATTATCTCATGTGGAAAAACAAAAAAGAGACACCAGAGCTCGCTCTCTCTAGCCATGTAAGGGCACAAATAGATCGCGGTGGTCTGCAAGTGAGGAAGAGGGCTCTCACTAGAAATCAACCATACTGGCACCTTGATTTTGGACTTCTAGGCTCCAGGACTGTGAGACCATCAATTTCTGTCATTTAAGTCACCCGCTGTATGGCATTTTGTTATGGCAGCTCAAGCTAAGACAAGGCTGCCTTGGTTTGTAAGCTGGTCACCAATAACAATTTGATTTACATTTATTTTTCCTTAGCTACATGACTAATTTCCCATGGCTCCCAAGAACAAAACATTTCTTTTGCTAATATTCCGAACCCTTGACCCAATCTACAAAAGATGGTTGAAAAAAAAAAGATGAAATTATCATGGTAGGTGGTAATTTCTCTGCTGCAATGAAGTGGCTGTTGAGACACGAATTACAACGTCCCGTGTGAACCACCAAAAGAAACAGGCTGGAATCACCAATACTGCCACAAACAGTATCTTCATGTCACTCTATTAGCAGAGCCTCAAACACTGGTTCTGTTTCCTGGAAGTTCTCCAGAGGACAGATATCACATTCTCGGCAATGGGCAGCAGTGACAGAAAGGCAGGAGAAAGGCATGACTCAGCAAGCTTGCATCTGAAACTTTATATCTCATTCACAGAGACATTCTGTTGGATTCCAAGTAATAATTTCTAAGCATAAGATGAATATTTATAATGTTACTTTTGCTTTCTGGTAAATGCATAAAAGGAAAAAAATGAATCTCATAATTCTCTGTTAGGAGAGAGAAAGGTTCCAAATATTTGGGATATGATCCATTCTCTTAATTACCAGGTAAGAATTAGATGAGGTTTTGAAATAGACCCAATCAGAGGTCCCCAAGCATGCATATCTGGTGCAGCTGTCTTCCTACCCTTCATCTACAGGTTACATAGACTGAAGCAGTTCTAAAATAAAATAAAGTTATTAAATTTTAAATTCAAACTTTAAAAGAAATATTAGGGGCTTCCCTGGTGGAGCAGTGGTTGAGAGTCTGCCTGCTAATGCAGGGGACACGGGTTCAAGCCCTGGTCTGGGAGGATGCCACATGCCACAGAGAGGCTGGGCCCATGAGCCACAACTACTGAGCCTGCGTGTCTGGAGCCTGTGTTCCGCAACAAGAGAGGCTGCAACAGTGAGAGGCCCATGCACCGTGATGAAGAGTGGCCCCCGCTCGCCACAACTAGAGAAAGCCCTCGCATAGAAACGAAGACCAAACACAGCCAAAAATAAATTAATTAATTAATAAACTCCTACCCCCAACATCTTCTTAAATAAATAAATATTAATATTAAAATTATAATCAAATGTATATAATTAAAACAAAAATGTATAGTCATAAAATATGTAAGTATAGATTTTAAATTATTAAAATATAAATTTAAAATATCAAAAATAACAGGTTAAGCATCCAGAACTGATATAGTATACTTGCTTTTTGACATTTACAAACACTTTTTGGTATGTCAGACTCTGTTCTAGGCACTGGAGATATAACGGTTATTACCACAAATCAAAAGAACATAGAACCGCTATGTTCCATTAAGAAATCTCACAAGTGAGATCTCAAAATAATGGATGGAATTGGAAGGGCCTTGCGGACACCTACTACCATTTCAGGTTATCTATGAAGGCCACTCATAAATCAAAAGACAAGGTTGTAAAAATGAAGGTTGGAATCTTGTTCTTCTCTTTCCCTACTACTTATTTTCACTTATTGCACAACATATTGAAAGAAAAAGATTTTTTGATTTCATACACTTATTACTTACATAAAACTTTACCCCAGTCATTAAAAGTATCAAAACAGAAACTTAGATTGGATTTAAATACAACTACCAAATGAACTAGGATGAGGCAGAACATTTGGAAGGAGAATGAATTATCACATGGAAAAAAAGGTAATAATATCTACAATTTAAACATTAAGATCATATAAATTTATTTATTTTGATCATTTTTTCACATCTTTTTTGGAGTACAATTGCTTTACAACAGGAATAAAGATGCAGACATAGAGAATGGACTTGAGGACACAGGGAGGGGGAAGGGTAAGTGGGAATGAAGTGAGAGAGTGGCATGGACATATATACTCTACCAAATGTAAAATAGATAGCTACTGGGAAGCATCCACATAGCACAGGGAGATCAGCTATGTGCTTTGTGACCACCTAGAGGGATGGGATAGGTAGGGTGGGAGGGAGATGCAAGAGGGGAGAGATATGTGGATATATGTATATGTATAGATTATTCACTTTGTTATAAAGCAGAAACTGACACACCAGTATTTTGAGCATTTTTCAAGGAAGTCTGTTATGGTTAAAATTGTGAGCACAGGGAATTCAACATGAGCATGTGAAGGATTCACAAGAGCTTGACATATTTATTACCTTTGCAAAATGTTAACATATAGCACCAATCATTAACATTCTTTTGACATTTTTACTTCCATTAAAGCTGTTTAAAACTCAATTCATGGGTGTGGGTATTTAGAAAGCCATAGTGGATCAGGGTTTGATATTCATCTAAAATTCACTGTGAAGGAAATTTCCCAATCTCAGACTGAAACTTTTTTTCTGTGACTTATTTTCATCTTCTTAGATAAAGTCTCTGCTGGGCATTATTAGCAGAATGGGCATGATTTACAGACACAGAGAAGAAGAATAGGTTGTAAACCAGTGTTCTTTGATGGAAATATGGGAGACACATATGCAATTTTAAGTTGTTTAGCAGTAACATTTAATAAGATAAAAAGGAACAGCCACAACTAATTCTAATAGTATGTATTATTTAGACAAATATATCCAAAATGCTATCACCACAACACAATATAAAAAGTATCAATGAGATATTATAAATTATTTTTTCATATTAGAACTTTCATCTCTGGAATATATTTCATCTTTAAAACACATCCCAAATTGCACAGCCTTGCCCAATGGCCACATATATGTATTAGCTTCCATATTGATTAGCAAAGTTATATACTATAAATATCCTTTATACTTCCTGAAAATATCAATATAACAATTTTAAATTATTATGTTTCTTCCAAATAATTATGTTTAAAAATTTTAAACCACAAGATTTCTAATCCTGCACTTTAAAACTTGACTTGAAAAACCAATGTGTATATATTGAATTTCTAGAAACAATTAATGAAATGTGCGTGAATGTGTGTGTGTGACTGCTGGAAATTAGGAATTTGAGAACTGACATAGGCTGTTTTATGTAGGCTACAGAATGAATGACTTCAGGCAAATAATTTCATCTCTGTTGATAGGTACTTGATTTTTTTTTCATTTGTCACATAAGGGAGTTGATCTAGGTAAATTCTAAGATCATTATCTATCCTATAATCTTTTATTAAAAAATTTGTTTGTTATATATGTGTACACCAAACTTGTGTATCTGTGTATGTGCTCTTTTATTTAATAAGCAGGTCACAACTGTAGGATTGTGACACACTGGTCCTTCAGAATAATTTTTGAGATGAAAAATAGTCTATGACAAAATTATGAAATAATGCATTTTAAAATAATCAATGACAAAATTACAAAGATTTAAAGCTAGAAAGATGATGTACTTAAAGCTAATCTAAAAAGGAATATATTTCATATCCTCTCGAAATCCAATGTACTTCTTGGAGTGAAAGAGCAGGAAGAGAAGTTGTAAATGGCACACTAGAAATTAGGTACATTGTGGGCTCTACCCATAGATACCCATCATCAAATGTCTCATGTGTAAATGTCATTCATTACGTACACCATTCATTCAAACAATAGAAATAAGTGGTTTTATATATATATATATATATATATATATATATATATATATATATACTTCTTTGTTACCTATTTGACAATTATGGATGCAGGCTAAATACTAAATGAAACTGTCACTTGTCATATCTCCCGAAGAGCGTTCAAATAAACAAGATTCCTGGAAATAGGAATCAACTGAATGTATACATTTAGTAAAACACAATTCCATAAATACAGCCCTCAATAAGTCTATCTTAATATTTATATTCTATCTGTGTGTTGTGGATTTGGGAGATGGACTGGCAAAATAACTCAACAAAAGGCTTGTAAAGAAACTTTAAAAAAAAAGCTGAGCATGGTATATCTCTCCATCTGTTTGTGTCATTTTTTATTTCTTTCCTCAGTGTTTTATAGTTTTCTGAGTACAGGTCTTTTGCCTCCCTCGGTAGTTTATTCCTAGGTATTTTATTCTTTTTGTTGCAATTGTAAATGGGACTGTTTCCCTAATTTCTCTTTCTGATCTTTCATTGTTAGTGTATAAGAATGCAAGATATTTCTTTGCATTAATTTTGTATCCTGCAACTTTACCAAATTCATTGATTAGTTCTAGTAGTTTTCTGGTGGCATTTTTAGGATTTTCTATGTATAGTACCATGTCATCTGCAAACTGTGACAGTTTCACTTATTTTCCAATTTGTATTCCTTTTATTTCTTTTTCTCGTCTGATTGCTGTGGCTAGGACTACCAAAACTATGTTGAATAATAGGGGCAAGACTGGGCACCCTTGTCTTCTTCCTGATCTTAGAAGAAATCCTTTCAGTTTTTCACCATTGAGAATAATGTTTGCTGTGAGCTTGTCATATATGGCCTTTATTATGTTGAGGTAGGTTCCCTCTGTGTCCACTTTCTGGAGAGTTCTTATCATAAATGGGTGTTGAATTTTGTCAAAATATTTTTCTTCATCTATTGAAATGATCATATGGTTTTTATTCTTCAATTTGTTAATATGGTGTATCACATTGATTGATTTGCATATATTGAAGAATCCTTGAATCCATGGGATAAATCCCACTTGATCATGGTGTATGATGCTTTTAATGTTGTTGGATCCTGTTTGCTAGTATTTCGTTGAGGATTTTTGCATCTATGTTCATCAGTGACATTGGTCTGTAATTTTCTTTTTGTGTGTGTGATATCTTTGTCTGGTTTTGGTATCAGGGTGATGGTGGCCTCATAGAATGAGTTTAGGAGTGTTCCTCCCTCTGCAATTTTTTGGAAGAGTTTGAGAAGAATAGATGTTACCTCTTCTCGAAATGTTTGATAGAATTCACCTGTGAAGCCATCTGGTCTTGGACTTTTGTTTGTTAGAAGATTTTTTTTTTTTTTTTTTTTTTTTTTTTTTTGCGGTATGCAGGCCTCCCACTACTGTGGCCTCTCCCACTGCAGAGCACAGGCTCTGGACGTGCAGGCTCAGTGGCCATGGCTCACAGGCCCAGCCGCTCTGCGGCATGTGGGATCTTCCCAGACCAGGGCACGAACCCACATCTCCTGCATTGGCAGGCGGACTCTCAACCACTGCGCCACCAGGGAAGCCCTGTTAGAAGATTTTTAATCACAGTTTCAATTTCATTCCTTGTGATTCCTCTGTTTATATTTTCTAATTCTTCCTGGTTCAGTCTTGGAAAGTTGTACCTTTCCAAGAATTTGTCCATTACTTCCAGCTTGTCCATTTTATTGGCATATAGGTGCAACATCACTAATTATTAGAGAAATGCAAATCAAAACTACAATGAGGTATCACCTCACACCAGTCAGAATGGCCATCATCAAAAAATCTACAGGTTGCACCAGCCCGAGGCACGCCATGCGTCCTCCCAGGGAAGCTGCAGTGACGGGCTGTACAGGCTCCCGGAAGGGCGGCGTGGACAGTGACCTGCGCTCGCACACAGGCCTCTTGGCGGTGGCAGCAGCAGCCCCAGCATCCCATGCCCGTCTCTGGGCTCCGCACTTTCAGCCGCGGCTTGCACCCGTCTGTGGGGCTCCTTTAAGCAGCACTCTTAATCCTCTCTCCTCATGCACCAGGAAACCAAGAGGGAAGAAATAGTCTCTTGCCTCTTCGGCAGCTCTAGAGTTTTCCCGGACTCCCTCCCGGCTAGCTGTGGTGCATTAGCCCCCTTCAGGCTGAGTTCTCGCCACCAGCCCCAGTCCTCTCCCTGCGCTCTGACCGAAGCCCGAGCCTCAGCTTCCAGCGCCGCCTGCCCCGGCGAGCAGACAAGCCTCTCGGGCTGGTGAGTGCCAGTCGGCACCGATCCTCTGTGCGGGAATCTCTCCGCTTTGCCCTTCCCAGCTACTCTGTGGAATATGAATTTGAGGAAGAGCAAAACTGTAAGAAAGGCTACCTGTTAAGAGATTGTTGCAGTAGTTCATGTAAGAAATAATGGTAATTTGATTTAAGGTGAGTATGAAAAGAAGTTGATAAATTGAAGACTTATTAAAAAGATAGAATCAGGGCTTCCCTGGTGGCACAGTGTTTAAGAATCTGCCTGCCAATGCAGGCGACACGGGTTCGAGCCCTGGTCCGGGAAGATCCCACATGCCACAGAGCAACTAAGCCCGTGCACCACAACTACGAAGCCTGCGCTCTAGAGCCCGCCAGCCACAACTACTGAGCCCATGTGCCACAACTATTTAAGCCCGCACACCTAGAGCTCGTGCAGTGCAACAAGAGAAGCCACCTCAATAAGAAGCCCACGCAGCACAACGAAGAGTAACCCCCGCTCACCACAACTAGAGACAGTCCACACACAGCTACGAAAACCCAATGCAGTCAAAAATAAATAAATTTTAAGAAGAAAGATAGAAAAAAAATCTACAAACAATAAATGTTGGAGAGGGTGTAGAGAAAAGGGAACCCTCTTGCATTGTTGTGGGAATGTATACTGATACAGCCACTGTTGAGAAGAGTATGGAGATTCTTTAAAAACATAAAAATAGAACTACCATATGACCCAGCCATCCCACTACTGGGCATATACTCTGAGAAAACCATAATTCAGAAAGTCACATGTACCCCAATGTTCTTTGCAGCACTATTTACAATAGCCAGGACATGGAACAACCTAAATGCCCATTGACAGATGACTGGATAAAGAAGATATGGTATTATATATATCATGGAATATTACTCAGCCATAAAAAGGAACGAAATTGGGTCATTTGTAGAGATGTGGATGGACCTAGAGTTTGTCATACAGAGTGAAGTAAATTAGAAAGAGAAAAACAAATATAGTATAGTAACGCATACATGTGGAATCTTAAAAAATGGTACAGGTGAACCTATTTGCAGGGCAGGAATAAAGACGTAGATGTAGAGAACAGACATGTGGACACAGTGAGGGGAAGGGGAGGGTGGGATGAATTGGGAGATTAGGTTTGACATAAGCACACTACCATGTGTAAAATAGATAGCTAGTGGGAATCTGCTGTACAGCACAGGGAGCTCAGCTCAGTGCTCTCTGATGACCTAGATGAGTGAGATTGTAGTGGGGAGGGAGGTCCAAGAGGGAGGGTATATATGTATATATATAGCTGATTCACTTCATTTTACAGCAGAAACTAACACAACATTGTAAAGCAATTATACTCCAATAGAAAAAAAAAGTTGAGTAGCATAACCTAAGATTCTGAAATTTGAATATATATGCTTCCTTTCTAACTCTATTTTCAAAACTTTGATTATTTGATCAGAATGCAGCACTGGGTGCCTCAAACTCATATTTTCCAGTAGGAATATTCATATGCAGAAAATATTGAAGCTTAAAGGAAACAAAGATAGAATTCATCTAGCTCAACCACTAACCCAATATTCCTTTTCCTTTTACAACAACACTTCTCAAACCACCAACCAATTAATTTTTTCTATTATTGTAGACTGACACTTCTGTGAAATATAAAAATGAATTACTAAGAGAATAAGACAAAAAATAAGACTTACAAAGTGCAAGAACACATATTTTATTATTAGATTCAAAAGACATAAAATTGTTCTATCAAATTGCTGTAAAATTCTAAACATCTGCACTCAATTTCTGTACTTATGTTTTTAGGGATTGATGTTAAGTTTACAGACTGTCACTGGTCTGTGGTTTATACTTTTTGACTAACACAACTCTAGACTATCTCTCTGAATATATGTTGTTGTTTGTAATGCTATATCTGATCCTTACAAAGACAGGGAACTTACAAAGGACAAACACTTGATTTTAGAAATCTACTTATTAGAAAACAAGCCAGATTTTCATTGTATTATTGCTATACTTCATCACTGACCTAGAAGTTCCTTCCAGAATATACAAAATAAAACATGAAAAATAAATGAAAATTATAAATAAATGAAGGTGCAAAAGATGAATGCAGGCATAAAAAATTAGGATTTGAAAGTTATATAGTTGTATATTTAGAAAATACCAAATAATTCACTATAAAATTTAGAATTAAAAGAAATATTAGTATGTTGCTCAGATTAAATCATAAAATTGTCAATAGCTTTCCCTTATAGCAGCAATAAGCAGTAAAGTATAATTGCAATTAAATTTGCCAGTGTATATTCTTATTACATTTCATCTTATTAGATTCAGTCCATTACTCCCTTTGGTGAAGATATTTTTGGATTTAAATTTGTCATCTAACATATTTCATATTCACAGCACTTCATTTGCAACATTGGTAAGCATGTCTCTACAACTTAATTTTCCAGTCATTGTAGTTTCAGAAAGAAAAATGGAGCCATCTAAAAAGGAATCACTAGTTACCACAAAAATAGCACACTTAGGGACCCCAGATCCATATGACTTTCTTTCATGATTACAGAGCTCTGGTTTCAGAAGCACACATTTAAACTCTCAGCTTGACCAACATTCTCTCAAATGCAGGTCTCCTGTTGCAGGAGAGTAAATGAATCCATGCCATCACGGTTTCTTCACTGAGAAAAAGGATTCAATCTCACACCTCATGAAAGGTAAAACTTCATATGAAAGAGCAGGTGGCCTGTTTTTATAGTAGAGATTATATTTGCCATAAGGCCTGACTCACTATATGGGAGCAGATCATGTGCTCAGAGAGAGGTATTAGGTACATCATATGCTCTGAAATTATATTAATATGCAAATAATGAAATACATATGGTAAGAAAGTTTTAGAATTGACTCTGCACTATTTGCCCAGAGCAGGTCAGGGGTGCACAGTGTATGAAAGACTCTTAAATATACTTCTTCATGTTCTCCTCCGTAAGTCAGTATTTCCTTATAAGACAGAAATCCAATTCAAATTATTAGAAAACCTTATTTTATGACAGAATCCTCAGGTAGGATAGGGATGTGTCGCATAGCTGTTTAAAAAAAATACTAAAAATTCTAAAACAGCATTGACTTTGGATTCAGACCCAAATTTGATTTTCAGCCCCAGAGTTTACTAGCTAAATGTCCTAGGGTGAGTTATTTATTCTCTCTGAGCTTTACCTTCCTCTTTCTAAACTAGAATAATAGCCTCCTTATAGGGTGGTTATAAGGCTTAAATAAGATAAACTATTGAAAGAGTGCTAGGCATGCCTACTATTATTATTATTATCTCATTCACAACATCATCTTTATTCTCATGTCATCTTCATCTCTATAGCTCCATCCAGTTTGTCATCATCATAGGACAACCATGGTTTCATATTCTGACATCTCACTAGTTGTGTGACCTAGAATAAGTCCCTTGGTTTTCCCAACTTCCATTTCTTAAAATTTTAAAGGAAGGAGTTGAGGTAGATTTCTATGTAGCTATAGTTTTTAGTATTAAAAGTGGGATTCTATATTTAATAGTCACTGTACAATTAGTTGTACTTAACTGATACAATTCACTGGTGCATCAAAGAATTCACAATCTTCTTTTTTGATGCCTGCTCACCTGTGTAAAGCAGATGTGATTTGAAGTTTGATAACCTCTGTAGTACTGATAGTTATTTCAAAGACTTATTTCAGGTCCAAATTTTTGATCCCATAGTTATACAAAATCAATCTCTGATATATTAAATAAAAAAGAACTTACTTTATGATGTTCATGAAATTCTATAATGCTTATTTAGTGACTACTAATTATATTTTATATCTAGTGTAAATCATGCTGGAACTGCTCCTTCCATAGATATAGTAATTTTTCTATTCATTATTATGGGAAGGATAATAGCCAAAGCTGAAGAAATATGTTTACCTATTTGATAGCCAAACAAACTGGCATTTCGTGGAGATGATCAAAACTACTGAAATCCTTAAGATTCAAGAGGGAAAAATGAACAATGAGTGTTAAACATATTAACACACTCATGTACAAAGCTGTTCATTTGATCTTTTGGAAGGAATATATTTTAAACTTGTAAACAAAAACAATACTAATAAAAATAATACATTTTATTAAATTCATGGACTAGTGCCAAAACAACATCAAATATTGGCTGCTCATAAGACTTATTGTGAAAAGGATACCATAGAAGTAGATATCTGTGCTGGTATTTTCTATGTTATTTTCCTGAGGGCTCTAAATGAACTAGAAACTCTAACTCCTTTTTTACATCCAAATCCTTCTCAATGAGAAGTAGTTCTAGAAATCTAAAATCGAATGAGAAAGATTATTTCCACATGTTTTTATTTTCTTGTTTTCAAAAAGGATTTCAGATGACTTTGGTTATTTGAAACAACTGTTGAAAATTTTGGCATTTTTAATAATTTCTCAATATTTTCAACCCTGATGAAAATGTTTTGTCTTTCAGAACACCTCCTTTGAGATCTGGCCACTCACTTCATGAAAAATGTATATTCAGAATTTCATGTGATCTATTCATCCATCTAGGTAGTTACCACCTGGACTCTGCTAAGTCAAATATTCCCCAGTGTTCCCATTTTTTCCTTTATGTAAGCTACCTTGGTAATGAACATGAATTCCTCTTTCTAGACCTGCAAGCACAAAAAGTCTGCTTTATAGGTCCAAGAAGTTTGTTTTTATAAGATACAATTATAAACACACAATTGGAGACATATGAGTAGCAGTAACTGACCCAAACACCTAGATTCTTTGGTTTGGTTTGGTTTGATTTTAGAATTTCCCATTTCAATTGTGACTTTGGAAATATAGTAAAAATGGAATGTTAGTGAAAACTCCCACAAGTTATTCCAGTTTATAACCCATTTATGATACCTATTACAAAAGAATAAGTGTCTTTCCCTTAATCCAATCAATTATCCATTCCTGCAGGACAATCAGAAGAAAATTCTACCTTTCTTCAAGATTTTAAGGAAGGAAATGGGAATGAAGATGCATTTGTAACAGTTCACTTAAATATTTTCCCAAAAATATATTCCTAGAAGAGGACAAATGGGTAGGAGAGACCAGAAACTTTGCTATATTAACATGTGATATTATAACAGCATCTATTTTCCCTGTCAAATATACAAGTGCAGCATTGCCTCTAAGTTTTGCCATATTTTTCATGTATTTTCTAGAAAAGTTTCTCTATTGTATGCTCAACTTCCAGATATAAGATATTATTTGCTATACTCATTCATCACCAATTTCAACACTCTCTTAGCCTAGAGTTAAGACATGGCATCATTTAAGATGAAGTAAACTGGCCAAGAGGTAGAAAGCAATTGAATTTCCCAAGAAGGGTGTTCATTATTCTTGATGCTTTTATGACTATTAGGAGTCTGGAGGTGAAAAGGATACTTGTTGTTAGCAGATCTCCAAAATTATTAAAGACTAAAGCAGTGACTTACAGGGTTATACCTTAGAAAGCGGCATAAGGGAAGTATGGGCAGATGCCCACAGATGAAGAGGAAGAAATCACTACCTTAGCAAGCAGAATAAGGGAAGTATGGGCAGATGCCCATAGATGGAAGAGGAAGAAATTCTGTTGATGGTATCTATTCTCTAATCCTCTTAAAAAGAATTCAGTCCAGAATCAAAAAGTTTGGGACCTCTAGAAAAAATCAAGACTGGTTCTGACAAAATTTATAGACTAGATAAAGAAATATCCTATGATGCTGTAAAACAAATACACTGTGATTCATTTTTCTCTCTCCCAAACTGACAGTCCCCATTTCAGTGAGTGGCAATTTTATTCTTTCCAGAAGCTTAAGCAAAACAACAACAACAAACAACAATCACAAAAACCTTTCTTCTCTTTATTTTACATTCCATGTCATCTTTATATTCAAAGCATATTGAGAAACATAATAAAATAAACAACTCCATATAGATTTTTTACATATTCACAATGAATTAATATTTAAGCTAAAAATAGCTAAAAAGTGATACAAAATTGTTAAAACTTACTATTTATACTTACTGGTATCCACAAAAACTACTCTGACATTTTCTGTAATAGGCATAAAGTGAGAATGAAAAGTATTTGCCTATAAGGGGGGAAAAGGTGTGAAAACAACTTATAGAGAAACTAAATTTCCAAAGAGTGCCAAAAACCTAAGTTGTATGTACTTGTATTGCCTCTATCAGCATTTAATGTGAAGAAAGGATGTATAATACTCTATGATAAAACTCTAGGGATGATATTACAGTGGCTGTAATCAACACAATAGCACTAAGACAGCAAACTGTTTTTAGAGCAAAACAAATTTAAACATATATCAAAAGATTAGATGCACAATGATATTGTTTCCATTTATTACTCAGCACATCTCCCAAACCACCAGGCTTCATCCTACTAAGGTTACTTCTATTTCTTTATTTCACTACCAGGCAATTGATTGTAAAATCTACTCCCAAACCCCCTCTACCTGCAAAACTGATTTTTTTGGTACTCTTATAAATCTGCCTTGAAAGGAATAGAATATAAAAAGCAGATTTTAGGGTTGTGCCTAATGAATTTTTGCAATAAATCAAATAGTTGGAAATCCAAATAACATAAAAATTACAAATAACATTGAGTTGAAAATAGTAAACACCATTAGAGGTAACACGGATCCATTTACCATCTGGTGATATATCACTGCTTCTGATTTCCTTGAACTGGTAAATAAATTTTGATTGGTTGCTATTTCTCTGTTTAATCAAATCAAATTGTTATCCCTTTGCACTGTTTGACTTGAAAAAATTAGAAAGTTTTAGAAAAGAATTCACTTTAAGTCAAGGTTTATAAAACAAAGAGCAGTGAAGGAAAAGAAAAAAATCAGAAAATATGTCTTGCTGAGACTTCTTAATATTAGTGACTTTGTTTTATATTCATGCTCTGGGAATCAAATGGACTTTTTCATCTCTTCTCTTTACCATTTGCCAATCAAATGCTTGTCTTATTATTAGAATTAATGGACAGGGAAAGGTCACAAAAATATTACCACCTTCACAGAAACAGACAAACATTTTGTTTGTTTACACTGATTACATATGGGAGTCATTGAAACTTAGAAAATATAATAAGATATACAATCAACATGGTTTTAAATATCCATTGCATCTATATCACCCTATAGAGTTAAAATATGATTACTAAATTTTTACCTGCTCTTTAATAGAATTTTGAAATGAGTTTGGCTGATTTAAGGGAAGGAAATAGAGTCATCTTCCTAACCTCTAAGTCAAAATCAGCATATTTCATTGATAAAAGTCAGGATTTATGGTACAGTTTATATCATTTTTAGCCTAATTCCTTATCTTTGTGTAATAAGATTTTTATGTCCATCTATGGTCTGTGTATTGGATTGATGTCTGTATTCCCCCAGAATTCCTATATTGAATCCTTAACTCCCAGTGTGGTTGTATGTGGAGATGGGGCCTCTAAGGAAGTAGTTAAGGTTAAATGAAGTCATAAAGGTGGGGACCTGATTCAATAGTATTAGTGTCCTTATAAGGAGAGGCACCAGAGAACAAACACTCTCTGTCTCTCTCTCTTACCCCACTTGTACCAATGAAGAGGTCATGTAAGCACACATCAAGATGGCAGCTGCCCACAATACAAGAGAAGAGGGCTCAGAATAAAACCTACTTTCCCAACACTTTGATCTTGGACAGCCAGCCTCCAGAAATGTGAGAAATACATTTCTATTGTTTAGGCAACCCAGTCTGTAATATTGTGTTATGGCAGCCCAAGCAGAAAGTAGAGAAATACAGTCTGGGAGGCAATGAAAACACTAGGGATAATGAAGTTCTGAGAGAGCATGTTTTCTCTTAGTGGAAGCCAACCAAGATTACTAATCTTGCATAGTACACTGATTTAGTTCTATTAAAGGATAGCTGTAGATAATTAACTCAGTCCTCTGGCAACTACACTTTAGGCTCTCATTTCTCACTGGCACATGTCCATTCCTGCTCCATTTGCCTTGCCTTGCCTGACACTGCACATACACTGTTGTCAAGTGAGTAGCCATAATGTCTCCTGTACATATTCAGACTCGGGTTGTAAATCACTGCCCTTTCCTTGTCGTTCACTGTATAAGGTTATTATGTGATTGGACTACAATGCTTGATGTTATTACTTTGTTATCAGTTACTATTGTTTGCCTTTGGACACAGGCAATCAAATGCAGTGACTCAGGTGGGAGATTCCAATGCTGAACTTCGAATACTACAATTCTGTCCCAATTAGCTCAGCCATCTCTGGTTTCTTTCATCCTATTTGGACATCCTCATTTCCCAGCAACAGCTCTTAATATTCTAATGTTCTACAGAATGTCCTTACGGATAGCAATAAAGTCCCAACTAGCTTCAGCTCTTGCCCAACTGATTCATAGAGAACAAAAAAAAAATTTCATCATGCTACCTTACAAACTAGCCTGGTGGCTCTCAGAGACATTGGTATCACCTGGGAACTTGTTTAACCAGCCCTTCCCTGCCCACACACACATCCACCACCACCATTCCTGAGCTCCATAGAGACCTACAGACTCTGTAACTCAATGGGCCCAACAATCAGTTTTAACTCGCCCTCCAGGTGATTCTAGTTTTTCTAGAACTACTTGCCTGGGGGCAAACTGACCCTGAATATCCACACTGTGCAGTAACCACATTGAATGACTACTACAATTTACCCCCATTAAAGTAGCCAGTTGGCTTTATTGGCCCACTTTATTCTTCTGCTCTTTTTCCTTGGATATCTCGACTTTCTCCTAGCACTTTGATCTCAGTAACCCTCCATCCCAGATAACTGACTGGAAACATCACCCCCTCACCCCCACCTTGCCCCATCCTGGGGATCCTAAGATCCCCTTCCCTGGACTCATTTTTCTACTTCCTATACTATCTGCCTCCCAATTGGTTGACATTCCCTAATAACACCCTATCTTCACCTGACCTTAAGCATCATTATTATCAATAATTTTCAAAACACCCAAGCAATTAATAAATGTCTAGAGTTTAGATTCTCCCTCTCTGCAAGGAATCGTAATTTTCCTAATCAGTTAAATGGCAGATGGCTTTCCTACTCTCTACCTCCAACAAATTTAGATAGTAAACTTAAAGAATCTGTTTTTTGAGATTGATAAGGCTCCAAACAACTGCTCAAAACAAGTTTAGGCAGATTCTTAAACTATTCACTCCATAAGAGTTGTTTGCCAAGCACTACTCTCAACATTTTAGATGTATTTATCTCATTGAAATGGTGGTGTGCACATGACATCTAAAATTGTTATTTTTGCAAGTTGAATATGGCAAGGTATTGGCAATTTCACATGGCTAAGTCTAAGTACCATTTATCTCCCTTTAATAACTGGGACAACTGAGAGTTTAGAGTATGAGAAACCTTACATTAGTAGAAGAGAATAAACAGAACAAAGCATAACAATTTTTGGAACCATAAATTTGTACAACACAAGATGAATACAGAGACTTGCTGGTGTTCAAAACTTTTCTTTTTTCCCCAGTAAGTGAGTGGCTCTGGAGTCAGCAGAGAGAGATTAAAATGACCCTTGAAACATCTACATGGGTTATTGAGAAGGCTGTGTCTTTGCAAATGTAGTGGTTGATTCTGCAACATTTATTTGTTTAAATCTTGATTGCTTGCTCTAAACCAAACATAGTAATCTCATTTCCATTTTAATGATTGGTAGAGGTATAGAAACGTTACCTAATTTGACTAATGAGGCAAGTGTGGTTATCTGCTAGGGATCTTTTGACTTTCCTGAAAAAACTGTCACAAAAATAAATGGTCCCTCCACTTTCCATTGGACATTGATAGATCTGGGGGTGCTGAAGCCATCTTGCTAGTGATCTGAATATAAAAGGCCACCAAAAGAAAAACAGGTTAGACAGATAGAAAGAATGCTGGATCTTACTGAATCACTGGATCAACCAATCCTGAAGCCAGACCTAAATTTGAATTCCAATTTTTAATCATCGTTTTCTGTTACATACTGCTCTAAACAGACTATTACAAAGGAGAGATTCATTTCTTCCATTAGAATTTCCTAGGAAACTTCCCATTTCTAAATGGTACTTAAATACAGTAACTAGGTATTAAAAATCGTACAACCTAAGGACCCTGATGAGTTGACATTATGTAGTCTAGAATCTGTTCTTATTGATTTGGTCTCTGGATAAAGTGAGGACTCAGTTCCAAACCACTCCCTTCAAATACTGGCTTTGGGACCTTGGGCATATCATTTAAGACCTCTCTAAGCCACCAATTATTTATCTGCAAACTGGAATAATAATGTGACTCCACAAATGTTCAAAATAAAAGTTAGATGAGACAACATATGAAACAATGTTATATGTATAGCATTGCAACCGGCATAAAAGAGAAATATGATAAATGATTTCCTCCAGGTTCCTTTTGTCTTCTTTTTCATGGTATACTTTAACACTTTAACATATAGATAGTATCTAACTGGGGAGAAGACTCAGAAGGGTAGGGGAAACCATTTGACTTAAAAAGAATAAAAATAATTTACATAAAAATCAAAGGACAGACATAAGCCTTCAATCAAGAACATCAGCTTCTGAGCACTACATCTGCTCATCTAACTGCCTAGGCTTGGGGCTCACCCTGGTCTCCGCCTAGAGTGCCCGGCAGGAGCCACAGGCTTTGATCATACACTGCTTGCATCTGTGCTCCAGTAGCCACAACTGCCCCAGGGGCTGTTCTGGAAGAGATCTGAGAGCAGGGTGGCCTGGGTCATGAGAGCCCCACACCTCTCATGTAGTGGTGAAGAAGACCAGTATTCCCAATGGGTCTGGGAGAAGGTAAAGACTTCTTAATGATCAGCACCCTCAAAGTGATGTACAGATGGAGGATTATGACTATGTCAACAATGGACCTGCCCAGAGGAACTTTGGCACTGGTAACTGCAGAGGCAGAAATAAGAGATACTGGAGACAGGATTAAAATGGCTCAAAGAGGGGGAACCTTCAAGGTGGTTGTGGAGTTAGACATGGAGATCACCTTCCTCCCTATAAATACATCAAAAATACATCTATATGTGGAACAACTACAGAACACATACTGAATGCTGGCAGAAGACCTCAGACCTCCCAAAAGGCAGGAAGCCCCCCACGTACCTGGGTAGAGCAAAAGAAAAAAGAAAAAACAGAGACAAAAGAATAGGGACAGGGGCTTCCCTGGTGGCGCAGTGGTTGAGAGTCCGCCTGCCGATGCAGGGGACACGGGTTCGTGCCCCAGTCTGGGAAGATCCCACATGCCGCGGAGCGGTTGGGCCCGTGAGCCATGGCCGTTGGGCCTGCGCGTCCGGAGCCTGTGCTCCGCAACGGGAGAGGCCACAACAGTGAGAGGCCCGCATACAGCAAAAAAAAAAAAAAAAAAAAAAAAAAGAATAGGGACAGGACCTGCACTTCTGGGAGGGAGCTGTGAAGGAGGAAAGGTTTCCACACACTAGGAAGGAGAGTGCAGCAACAGGGGTGTAGAGGACAAAGTGGAGAGATTCCGGCACAGAGGATCGGTGCTGACCAGTACTCACCAGCCCGAGAGGCTTGACTGCTCACCCGCGGGGACAGTTGGGGGCTGGGAGCTGAGGCTCAAGATTCAGAGATCAGATCCCAGAGAGAGGACTGGGCTTGGCAGCATGAACACAGCCTGAAGGGGGCTAGTGCACCACAGCTAGTCAGGAGGGAGTCTGGGAAAAAGTCTGGAACTGCCTAAGAGGCAAGAGACCATTGTTTCGGGGTGCACGAGGAGAGGGGATTCCTTCCCAGTGTGCCCAAAGAAGGCAGAGCGCCACCTAAACTAACTCCAGAGATGGGTGTGAGCCACGGCTATCAGCTCAGACCACAGAGATGGGCATGAAACGCTGCTGCTGCCACCAAGAATCCTTTGTGCAAGCGCAGGTCACTATCCACACCACACGGCCCCCCTGGGAGACTGTGCAGCCCGCCAGTACCAGTGTCCCCTGATCCAGGGACAACTTCCCGGGAGGACACACAGTGTGCCTCAGGCTGTTGCAACATTATGCTGGACTCTCCCTTCATAGGCTCACCTGCATTCAAATTATGACTACCGTACCCCTCCCTCCCCTCAGCCTGAGTGAGCAAGAGCACCTTACTCAGCCACTGCTTTAACTCCATCCTGTCTGTGTGGGAACAGATGCCTAAGGGTGACCTACATGCAGAGGTGGGGCCAAAACCAAAGCTGAACCCCGGGAGTTTTGTGAACAGAGAAGAGACAGGGAAATCTCGCCCAGCAGCCTCAGGAGCAGTGGATTAAATCCCCACAATCAACTTGATGTACCCTGCATCTGTGGAATACATGAATAGACAATGAATCATCCCAAAATTTAGACATTGGGAGCAACTGTGCATTTGGGGTTTGTGTGTGTGACTGATTTTTCAGATTTTTATGTTTATGTTAGTTTAGTTTTTAGCACTTGTTATCATTGGTGGATTTGTTTATTGGTCTGGTTCCTCTCTACTTTTTATATTATCATTATTTTTTTATTTTAATAATTTAAAAAATACATTTTTAATAATTTTTTTTCTCTTTCTTTTTTTCTCCCTTTTCTTCTGAGCTGTGTGACAGACAGGGTCTTGGTGCTCTGGCCTTGTGTCAGGCCTGAGCCTCTGAGGTGGGAGAGCTGAGTTCAGGATACTGGCCCACCTGAGACCTCCCTGCCCCATGTAAAATCAGTGAGAGCTCTCCCAGAGATCTCCATCTCAACACTAAAACCAGCTCCACGCAACGGCCAGCAAGCTCCAGTGCCAGACACCCCATGCCAAACAACTAGCAAGACAGGGACACAACCCTAAACATTAGCAGAGAGGCTGCCTAAAATCATAAAGTCACAGACACCTCAAAACACATGACCAGATGCGGTCCTGACCACCAGAAAGACAAGATCCAGCCCCACCCACCAGAACACAGGAACCAGTCCCCTCCACCAGGAAGCCTACACAAGCCACTGAAACAACCTCACTGACTCGGGGCAGACACTAAAAACAATGGGAACTACAAATCTGCAGCCTGCAAAAAGAAGACCCCAAACAGAGTAAGTTAAACAAAATGAGAATACAGAAATATGCAGCAGATGAAGGAGCAACATAAAAACCCACCAGACCAAAAAAATGAAGAGGAAATAGGCAGTCTACCTGAAAAAGAATTCAGAGTAATGATAGTAAAGATGATGCAAAATCTTGGAAATAGAATGGAGAAAATACAAGAATCATTTAACAAGGACCTAGAAGAACTAAAGAACAAACAAATGATGGACAACACAATAAATGAAATTAAAAATTATCTAGAAGGAAGCAATAGCAGAATAACTGAGGAAGAATGGATACGTCATGTGCAAGATAAAATAGTGGAAATAACTACAACAGAGCAGAGTAAAGAACAAAAATGAAACGAATTGAGGACAGTCTCAGAGACCTCTGGGACAACATTAAACACACCAACATTTGAATTATAGGGCTCCCATAAGAAAAACAGAAACAGAAAAAGAAAGGGTCTGAGAAAATATTTGAAGAGATTATAGTTGAAATCTACCTTAATATGGGAAAGGAAATAATCAAGTGTAAGAAGCGCAAAGAGTCCCAAAGAGGATAAATCCAAGGAGAAAAATGCCAAGACACATATTAATCAAACTATCAAAAATTAAATACAAAAAAATATTAAAAGCAGCAAGGGAAAAGCAACAAATAACATACAAGGGGATCCCCATAAGGTTAACAACTAAACTTCAAGCAGAAACTCTGTAGGACAGAAGGGACTGGCAGGACATATTTAAAGTGAAAAAAGGAAAAAACCTACAACAAAGATTACTTTACCCAGCAAGGATCTCACTCAGATTGAACGGAGAAATTAAAACCTTTACAGACAAGCAAAAGTTAAGAGAATTCAGCACCACCAAACTAGTTTTACAACAAATGCTAAAGGAACTGCTCTAGGCAGGAAACAAAAGAGAAGGAAAAGACCTACAAAAACAAACCCAAAACAATTAAGAAAATGGTAAAAGGAACATACATATCAATAATTACCTTAAATGTAAATGGATTAAATGCTCCAAACAAAAGACATAGACTGGTTGAATGGATACAAAAACAAGACCCATATAAATGTTGTCTACAAGAGACCCACTTCAGACCTAGGGACACATACAGACTGAAAGTGAGGGGATAGAAATAGATATCCCATGAAAATGGAAATTAAAAGAAAGTTGGAGTAGCAATTCTCATATCAGACAAAATAGACTTTAAAATAAAGACTATTACAAGAGACAAAGAAGGGCACTATATAATGATTAAAGGATCAATCAAAGAAGAAGATATAAGAATTGTAAATGTTTAGGCACCCAACATAGGAGCATCTCAATACATATGGCAAATGTTAATGGTCACAAAAAGGGAAATCATCAGTAACACAATAATAGTAGGGGACTTTAACACCCCACTTTCACCAATGGACAGATCATCCAAAGTGAAAATAAATAAGGAAACACAAGCTTTAAATGACACATTAGACAAGATGGACTTAATTGATATTTAGAGGACATTCCATCCAAAAACAACAGAATATACTTTCTTCTCAAGTGCTAATGGAACATTCTCCAGGATAGATCATATCATGGGACACAAATCAAGCTTTGGTAAATTTAAGAAAATTGAAATTGTGTCAAGTATCCTTTCTAACCATGACACTATAAGACTAGATATCAATTACAGGAAAAAATCTGTAAAAAATAAGGATACATGGAGGCAAAACAATATTCTATATAATAACTGAGAGATAACTGAAGACATCAAATAGGAAATCAAAAAATACTTAGAAACAAATGAAAATGAAAACACAATGACCCATAACCTATGGGATGCAGAAAAAGCAGTTGTAAGAGGGAAATTTATAGCAATACAAACTTACCTCAAGAAATTAGAAAAATCTCAAATAAACAACCTAACCTTACACTTAAGGCAATTAGAGAAAGAACAAAAAACCCCAAAGTTAGTAGAATGAAAGCAATCATAAAGATGATATCAGAAATAAATGAAAGATAAATGAAGGAAAAAATAGAAAAGATCAATAAAACTAAAAGCTGGTTCTTTGAGAAGATAAACAAAATTGATAAACCATTAGCCAGACTCATCAAGAAAAAAAGGGAGAAGACTCAATTCAATAGAACTAGAAATGAAAAAGGAGAAGTAACAACAGACACTGCAGAAATACAAAGGATCATGAGAGACTACTACAAGAAACTATATGCCAATAAAATGGCCAACCTGGAAGAAATGGAAAAATTCTTAGAAAAACACAACCCTACGAGACTAAACTAGGAAGAAAGAGAAAATATAAATTACCAATCACAAGCACTGAAATTGAAACTGTGATTAAAAACCTTCGAACAAACAAAAGCCCAGGACCAGATGGCTTCATAGGCAAATTCTATCAAACATTTAGAGAAGAGCTAACACCTATCCTTCTCAAACTCTTCCAAAATATAGTAGAGGGAAGAACACCCCAAAAATCATTCTATGAGTCGACCATCACCCTGATTCCAAAACCAGGCAAAGATGTCACAAAAAAGGAAAACTACAGGCCAATATCACTGATGAGCATAGATGCAAAAGTCCTCAACAAAGTATTAGCAAACAGAATCAAACAGCACATTAAAATGATCATACACCATGATCTAGTGTGGTTTATCCCAGGAATGCAAGGATTCTTCAATATATGCAAATCATCTCATTAACAAACTGAAGGACAAAAACCATGTGATAATCTCAGTAGATGCAGAAAACTCTTTGGACAAAATTCAACAGCCATTTATGATAACTCTGCAGAACGTAGGCATAGAGGGAACCTACCTCAACAACATAAAAGCCATATATGACAAACCCACAGCCAACAATGTTCTCAGTGGTGGAAAAAATAAAACCATTTCCTCTAAGATCAGGAAGAAGACAAGGTTGTCCACTCTCACTACTATTATCCAACATAGGTTTGGAAGTTTTAGCCACAGGAATCACAGGAGAAAAAGAAGTAAAAGGAATACAAATCAGAAAAGAAGAAGTAAAGCTGTCACTGTTTGCATATGACATGATACTATACATAGAGTATCCTAAAGACACTACCAGAAAACTACTAGAGCTAATCAATGAATTTGGTAAAGCAACAGGATACAAAATTAATGCACAGAAATCTCTTACATTCCTATACACTAACAATGAAAAATCTGAAAGAGAAATTAAGGAAACACTCCCATTTACCATTGGAGCAAAAAGAATAAAACACCCAGGAACAAACCGACCTAAGGAGACAAAAGACCTGTATGCAGAAAACGATAAGACACTGAAGAAAGAAATTAAAAATGATACAAACAGATGGAGAGATATACCATGTTCTTGGACTGAAAGAATCAACATTGTGAAAATGACTCTATTTCCCAAAGCAATCTACAGATTCAATGCAATCCCTACCAAACTACCAATGGCATTTTTCACAGAAGTAGAACAAAAAATTTCACAACTTCTATGGACACACAAAAGACCCCGAATAGCCAAAACAATCATGAGAAGTAAAAACAGAGGTGGAGGAATCAGGCTCCCTGAATTCAGACTGTACTACAAAGCTACAATAATGAAGACAGTATGGTACTGGCATAAAAACAAAACATTAGATCAATGGAACAGGATAGAAAGCCCAGAGATAAACCCATGCACTTATGGTCACCTTACCTTTGATAAAGGAAGCAAGAGTATACAATGGAGAAAAAACAGCCTCTTCAATAAGTGGTGCTGGGAAAACTGGACAGCCACATGTCAAGGAATGAAATTAGAACATTCCCTAACACTGTACACAAAAACATACTTAAAATGGATTAAAGACCTAAATGTAAGGCCAGACACTATAAAACTCTTTGAGGAAAACATATGCAGAGCACTTTATGACATACATCACAGCAAGATCCTATTTGACCCACCTCCTAAAGAAATGAAAATAAAAACAAAAATAAACAAATGGGACCTAATGAAACTTAAAAGCTTTTGCACAGCAAAGGAAAACATAAACAAGATGAAAAGACAACCCTCAGAATGGCAGAAAATATTTGCAAAGAAAGCAACTGACAAAGGATTAATCTCCAAAATATACAAGCAGCTCATGAAGCTCAATATGAAAAAAAGCAACCCTATCCAAAAATGGGCAGAAGACCTAAATAGACATTTCTCCAAAGAAGATATACAGTTTGCCAACAAACACATGAAAGGATGCTCAACATCACTAATCTTTAGGGAAATGCAAATCAAAACTACAATGAGGTATCACCTCACACCGTCAGAATGACCATCATCAAAAAGTCTACAAACAGTAAATGCTGGAGAGGGTGTGGAGTAAAGGGAACCCTCTTTCACTGTCGGTGGGAATGTAAATTGATAGAGCCACTATGGAGAACTGTATGGAGGTTCCCTAAAAAACTAAAAATAGAACTAGCATATGACCCAGGACTCCCACTACTCGGCATATCCCGTGAGAAAACCATAATTCAAAAAGAGACATGTACCATAATGTTCATTGAAGCACTATTTACAATACCCAGGACATGGATTCAACCTAAGTGTCCATCGAGAGAAGAATGGTTAAAGAAGATGTGGCCCATATATTCAATGGAGTGTTACTCAGCTATAAAAAGAAACAAAATTGAGTTATTTGTAGTGAGGTGGATGGACCTAGAGTCTGTCATACAGAGTGAAGTAAGTCAGAAAGAGAAAAACAAATAGTGTATGCTAACACAAATATATGGAATTAAAAAAAAAAAAAAGAAAGGTTCTGAAGAACCTAGGGGCAGGACAGGAATAAAGACATAGACATAGAGAATGGACTTGAGGACATGAGGAGTGGGAAGGGTAAACTGGGACTAAGTGAGAGAGTGACATGGACATATATACACTACCAAATGTAAAATAGATAGCTAGTGGGAAGCAGCGTCATCACACAGGGAGATCAGCTTGGAGCTTTGTGACCACCTAGAGTGGTGGGATAGGGAGTGTGGGAGGGAGACGCAAGAGGGAGGGTATATGGGGATATATGTATCCATATAGCTGATTCGCTTTGTTATACAACAGAAACTAACACAACATTGTAAAGTAATTATACTCCAATTATGTTAAAAAAATGTCTCAAAGATATTCCAGTTAAGTAGAAAAAACCTAAAGGAAAATTTTAGATTGATTAAAAGAGACCTTGTTTTAAAGGGGTACAAAAGCCAGATGACAGCCAAGACAGAATTCTTCCTGCCTTCTTCCTTTTAACTTACCCAGTACTGGCAGGCCTAAGTAATACAACATATTAGCAATTTGGATATGAAGGGGCTGTAGCAGGAAAAAAAGCAGAGTTCTTTTCAGAAACTATTGAATATGTTAAATACTTGTTAGGATTATCACACAAATGTATATTTCAATAGAGGCTTATTAAAAGACAGGTTTTAAGTTTAAACATACATGAAAAGCAAAAGCTACAATTTAAAATAGGTGATTCATTAGCCTTCTTCAGCTTCTCAGTATCAAAGAATATTTTAGAAGAGACTGTCTATAAGTAACATAATCCACTGATTTGCTGTTACACCAAAATTATTCTGCTATTCTCTTTAAATTCATAATCTAAGAAAAAAATAGACAAATGTAGCTGTGGTTCTGATTCTTCCTGCAGCATGAAGAGGGGCCTATAAAATATGTCCCACCTCCTTTCATGCAAGATGCACCCTTTCATTAAGGACCTTAACCCTCTATTTACTTTACCATGTTGCACCATGCAATGATTCTGCCCACCATCACCATTTGACTGTTGGTAAAAAAGTATATTTTACTCTTTTCCATGAAGTTTGAGTCCTGTTTTATCTCTGATTATAATTAACACTTGTTTCTGCAAGATTAGCCAAATGATGACAATTGATGAAGTTCTATAATGGGCACATTGATGTGTATTACATTATTCTACTTTGTGTTTGAAAATTCTCATAATAAAAAGTTAAAAGTAAAAAAAAATCAAGATAATAGCATAATTAACAGGAATAAAATTATTATACATTCTCAAACATCATCTTTCACCTAGCATCTTCAGTTACAAATATCGAAGTAAGAATTGAAATTTTCTGGTATCAACTGAGAACTCAGTTCATAATAAATTAGAAAATATTTAAGAAAATACATTTAATATATTTATATTTAGGATAGTTTAAGAAGTATATGTAGGTGTTTTAAAAGTGATAGATTTGGAATAAGAACTGGCATGTGCTAATATATCAAGCATATTAATATATGGACCCTTATATTGATCAAGAGGGATGGAGAAGTGAACAATTCATTCAAAGACCCATTTCATAACATTTTTTTTTTTGCTTCAGTCATAGACAATACCCATTCTGTTCTATTCCCTTCTGGAAATCATATACTGAAATTCAAATCATACTCATATATTTAGTTTAGTCTTAAAAACATCTCTATCTCTGTGATGGAGTTGATATAGCAGTTAGTTGTAACATTTAGTCCTAGTTAAGGGAAAAAGGTTGTGGGCATATATAGGTTCCTTTCTTTGCTTCAACCATTCAGCTACACACACACACACACACACACACACACACACCACTATAACACTAGAAGCAGGGGTGGCAACTTCTGATGATCCATTAGTGGTTGCCTGAAAGGCTGGGTTGAGAAGGATTCTAAGACTTCATCTGAATTCAGAGAGAATGAGTGCTGAGATGGATTGATGATATCTGACATGGGAATGTAAGGAGATAACAGCTGTGTATGTGTCAAGTTTTTTTGCTTTAGAAAGATTGAATAACTGCCATGTTCTTTAACTTTAACTGTAGCAAAAAAGAAACACAAGGTAAAACAAATTTTAGTCCATCCAAAACCATTTTCCCAAAGATTTACTATCATTTAGATGTATCCAGAAAGCTCCAAAGGTCAAAAACAAGAAAAGAGAAATGGAGGAATCGTTTGGATTGTCTACTGACCTATTTTAAATTATGAACACCCATGGGATCATCAAGGAATTAGGCTGTAAGTATCATTCAAGACTCAGGTAGGATTTGTGTAATAAACAAATATCCTCTTAGCAATGATCAGAGGTCTGAACAGGGTGAGCTGTGAGGCGGAAAGAAGGAAAGCTAAGTTCAGAGTACAGAACTGAGTTTTGCCATGATTGAAAATTTAAGGGTAACACAACCAGATATAGAAGATTGGTGATAGCTGGGTAGAAAAAAAGACAAGTGGTAGGAGGGTGTGGAGATACATTTAATTGATCTGAATATTCTGCCCAAGGTGGGTTAATTCAGTGCATGCCTACACCACTAACTCAACATTAATTGGAGAAGAGAAGATCAAGAATATCACAATTCAGTAACAAGTTGTACCTTTCTGTTTATTGCCAATTGGTCCCTCATCATTGCTGTTTTCCTCATTCTTCAGGAGCAATTTCATGACTCGGTCTCTCAAAATATCATCTCTTACCCCCAAACTACTCTGCTTCTGAAACTATATTCTCTTGGAACCAACTGCCTTAAAGGAAAGAAAAACATTCCCAGGTTGTAGCAGCTTTTATCCACTCAGCAGTATTTGATTAAAGGGCAATCAATTGTTACAATTCTCTTTTTTTTTTTTTTTTCCTGGAGCCAAGAACCACTAGCATTTTGAAATCTCTCCATTAAGGCTTAAATTCAGTTTCCTGACAGGGAGTATTAGATTCTAACAAGAGTGGGAGTTTTCTCATCACTCCAGAATCTTACAACACTTTGCCAAAAATAGCCAACCACTGCAGTGGCACTGCTGTTGCACTGATTGAAAAGAGAAGGGCCACATATGTAGACAGGGTTATGTTCTGTGTTCGCAAATGGGGACCCATTCTTTATCTGCCTAATTACTGAACTCATCTGGATAAGTGAGTTTGGTTCAGGTCTTCAGTAAGTATTAACCCACGTTATTCAGAATAATGGAGAATTTTCCATTCTCTATTTTCCATACCCATCAGTTATAGATGTTTTTAGCTAAAAATAATTGTCATACTCTTTTCATACAATGCCTTTTTCTTCCAGTGTAGTTTTGTTGCTACACTTGGCAAACCTGCGAAAGTTTAAACATTTTAAATATTTTCGTGGCACCAGAGAACTAGTTAATGAAATAGTCTAATTAACTAGAAATTCAGTTTATACATTTTCTGTGTTCTTAAGTTGACTGGTCAGTCACACGACTTTGTCAGCCTTGATAAAAACAATTACAGATGGCTTTGACATTTGAAGGGAAGAGCTAAATTGGCTGAATGGAAAAGAGGCACATCCTGAGACAAATATTTAGACAATGATTTTCCCCTATTTTACTACTAACTAAAGTTAATGTTGTAATTGCAATTTCCTTTTAATGGCTGATTCTGCCATTTCTCTGCTCAAAATGATTGTCAGAATGAGACTCATAATCCAAAATGTCTGGAAATAAAGACCATTTTCTGTGTCCTCCCACTGTGTTATGAAAGTAAGGATTTATTTTCTTCCTTGTGCTCAGATTTCAGAAAAGAGATTAGTGCAAAATGAATTACAAAGTGCCTAAACTGTTCCAACAATCACATCTCCATTTTGGCGAACTTAGTAAATGCCTTTTATCTCTCCACTGAGATGTTTTTACTATAATGAAAAAGTCAATGAAATGTTTTCATATTAGGTCTATTATTCATCTACTATGTCTTTTCTACCTTTAAAGTAGTAACCAAAAGGGCATAGTGAAGATCCAATTTTTCTTTTGCATTATAACATCATGTTAATTAACTCAATCATCCATATGCAATGGATCACGGTGGCTTGGCCCACTTATGTATGCATAGACTTGCTTGGGCCCTTTCTGGGATGTGTGTTTTAGGAATTTTTCACAGCATTAAACTAATCAATGTAAAGGAAGTAAAGTTTTAAAATCTCCATGGGACATTTATTAACCCAAACTTTATTTTCATGTATTTTTACATAGAGTGTCAACAGAGAAAATGGTGTTAGCCTGCATATTTTTCAAAAGGCATTTTACAATTAGCTGCCTATCTATGAAACTGAGGATGTGACGTGGGTGTGACCACCATACATATGCCTTCCTGCTTTGGCAGGAGAACTTCTTGGAATAAATCCTTTTTTAAAAAAATACTTAAAGGTAGATAATTTAAGTTGATAACAGACTCTATAGCTATGACTCCCATTGCACAATGTAAACACTCAGACTCAGAGTAGTTTTACGTTACTTATCACTTTTATTTTATGATATTATGTGACTGTAGTGTATTTTATAGCATGGTATTATTTTATTTTATATTATTATTTATTTTCCTTTTTGGGGAGGACATAAGTATAGAAACAAAGACAGCCTCATCTTTATTTTTTCATGTTTTCTTCCTCTGGTACATATTCCACTTATATAGAATTTCATATCTCAACTTTACACTGAAACCTATTCTAAAATATCTGGGAGCCATCCACTTCTGTATGTTAAAACTTTGGTTTAAAGGGAACTTCAAAAAGTCTGTGGGGTGTGAATTCTTAAAATTCTGTGAAAACACAAGCAGTCTAGAAATCAATCTGCTACTGAAACAGTTTGGATATATAGCTATATGAAAGAAAGTTCTTTTGTAGAAATTATTATTAACCAAATACAGATTTGCAGTCCATCTCAAAGCCTTACTTACTACTTCATGCTGGAAATATAAAATGTGCATATAATGACTATGTTGCAATACACATTCTTAGGAGAGAGAGAGAGTTGGGAATGTTTCCTTTGTTCAGAAGAAAGAATGGTTTAAAATGTAGTTTACCCTGTGTTTCTGGAATTGGCATAGATTGTTTAATACATTTATATATTTTCATACTTAATGATCTTTATGGAAGATTTTCTGCTTACAGCCTTGGTTAAACATGTGTCTCCTAACAGAATTAAAATGCATAAGATGGAATATTCCTGGCATTGACATTTCGAAGTAGCATACTTTTTTGTATTTGCTTATGGGAGTAAACAAAATAAAACACAAACAATTTTCCTAATTGATTCAGATGTTTCAAAGGAAACTGCTTCATCCTGCAATATTCAGGAGAGGAGGAGATCAAGACAAACTTTACTCCATAAAGGAATGGAGTCTAGAGAACATCTGTCCTATTCACCAAAGCTGAGAGACACATTCCAGAGTTTATGTTATCCCAGAGAGGCCAGAGATTTAGGGAATGGGAGTTTCCTAGGATGCAGACTGAAGTGTATGTTGTATGATGACAGTAGAGGAGACAAAGGGAAAAGGATGCTCCAATTGATCAGGTCTAATTAGGTGCCCAATCCAAACCACTCACTTGACAGATGAGGCATGAAAACAAGGGTTCGGGAAATGACTGCTGTGCAACTGGAGTTAAAACTCAGGTTTTCCATTCTTCAACTTATCCATCAAATATATCCATTTGTTTAAATGTTACAAGATGTAAAGCCTTACAATACAATAAAAATTATATTCATATTATTAGAACAACACATTTTTATCTAAATGCAGGTTACAGTATCACACTGAAGGAAAGATGGACTACCTAAGATATCACTATCCATAAAACCAAAATTTGGATTTTATTTTAGGCATATACAGAGTTAGCTATTCTGGGACCTTGAAGAGGCCAGCTTACGAGGACATATAAATCTAGTAGAAATGGAAAAATTCTAAAGTTACATTGTCCAGTATGTTAGCTATTAGCCAGATGTGGCTATTTAAATTTAAATAGAATTAAATCAAAAATTTAGTTCCTCAGTAACATTCTTTTGGCACATTTCAACTGCTCAGTAGTCACTGCGGCCAGGAGATAGTATATTAGGTAGTGCAAAACTGCACACAATTTTAATCATCACAGAAAGTTCTGTTGGACAGAACTGGTCTAAAGCATGTGGTGTTGAAGAAAGGGTCATACACTGGGGTAGTCTTGAAAAACAGGTGTGATAAAAAGGTCAATTGTTTTTTAGAAATAGTATGCTTTTGTCTTAACCCACTTATGTAATTCTGCTCTACTTCTTAGCAGCAATGATAGGAGTAGGTTGAGAATGGACATAGATTCTGTGTACAGGGATGTGCTTTAATGGATCAAACCCATAGCCCTACTAGTGTCAAGCTTTAACCAACAAAAGTCATTGTTCTGGGACAGGGATAATGTAATCAAAGAAACCAAATAGACTGGATCAATTTCATTGAAAATGTTCAAGCTGCATGGATGAAAACTGTTAAGTCTTAAATTCTTCCTGCAGTGACATAGAACATACCAACCACTGGAAATACATATAGTAGGAAATCCTTTATTAATTCCTTGTCTATCAATAAGGTGGGGATTTAGAGTGCAGTGCAGTAGGCAAGAGCATATGATTTAGAGCTCGAGACAAAAGATTTGAACCTTAGCTCTGCCAGAGTGTATCTGAGAATCCTACGTCAGTTAATGTACACTTTCTAACTCTTGATTCTCTCATCTGTAAAATGGAGATAACAATAGTGACTGATTCACTGAGCTGTTGTAATGAGACTGATGCCTGAAAATCTCCTAATTTTATACATATGGGAAGGGATATCTAGCATAGAGTAGAAACTTAGTAAATGTTTGTTATCTTATTATTTTATGGATAGTTAGTAAAACTATACTCATGAAGATAATGTCAATAAATTGTGATAACTGTTTATAAAGTAAGGTTAAGGGAAAAGTTATAAATAAAATGCTATGTATGCATCCTCAGAAATACAAGCATAGAATTACCATATGACCCAGCAATTTCTCTCTTGGGTATGTGCCCCTCAAAATTGAAAACAGGTACTCAAAAAGAAAAAAAAAAGCTTGTACACAAATATTCATAGCAGAACTATTTATAATAGGCAAAAGACAAAAACAACCCAAATATCCACCAGCAGATGAACAGATAAACAACTTGTGGTATACCCATACAATGGAGTAGTATTCAGCCATAAAATAAAGTACTGGTACCTTACAATATGAATGAGCCTCGAAAACCTTTTGCTAAGTGAAAAAAATCAGACACAAACGGTCACTTAACTGTAGGACTCTTTTTATATGTAATATCAGGTTGCAGAGGCTGAGCGCAGGAGGGAACATGGGCATATCAGTTTCTTGGGGCTGCCATTATAAAGGGCTTAAAACAACAAAAATTTATTGTCTCATTATTCTGAAGGCAAGAAGTCCAAAATCAAGGTGTCAGTGGAGCTATATTCCCTCTGAAACCGGTAGGGTATCTTTCCTTGCTTAGTCCTACCTTCTGCTGGTTTGCCTACCATCTTTGATTGTAGATGTTCCCTGTCTTCAAGCTGCATAATTCCATTCTCTGCCTTTGTAGTCATATGGCAATCTCTCAGCATGTCTCTGTCTTCACATGACTGTCATCTTATTAGAATACCAGTCATACTGGATTAGTAGTCCACTCTACTCCAGTATGACCTCACCTCAATTTAACTAATCACATCTGCAACAACCCTCTATCCAAAGAAGACAACATTCTGAAATTCTGGGGATTAGAACCTTAAAGTATCTTTTTTTTTTTTGAGGGCTAGGCGGGGATACAATTGAACGTATAACAGGGAGTGACTGCTTAGTGAGTACCGGGTTTTATTTTGGCATCATGGAAACGTTTTGGAACTTGAGAGAGGTGATGTCTGGACAATATTGTAAGTGTACTAAATGCCACTGAACTGTTTACTTTTAAATGGTTAATTTCATGTTATATGAGTTTCACCTCAATATAAACAATGCAGTGCTATCTTATAATTATAACTATATCAGAACTTTTTTTTTATGTAGGATGTAAACAAAGGTGTTCCTTTAAAGGGCTAGAAGAACTTTAAAGTGGGAAGTGAGGTCTTCATATATTATGACAATTTCACGGATCATTTTAATTACATAAGGAACACCCTAGATCAAACCTGAGAAGGGTGAATGTAGAAAAAGGAAAAGCTAAATCACCTCAAAGCAGAATAAATTTTGAGATCCTTGGATATACAGAAGAGGGCAAAAGCATCAGCAAAATGGGAGAGCTGGTTCTAGAGGAGAAACATCAGCCCAGAAGGAAACCCTTGCTAAGAAATGTCTAGTACTTTTAAGAACAGTGATGTGTAAAGTTTATTATTCATTTCTTTATATGCAAAACTCCAATATTCAGTTAATTTAATTTCAGGTAGTTAAATTCTACCTGAAAAGCCTGCATTGTGATTGAGGTTTAGGGAGGATCTGGGAATAGGACCAGGAATGAAGAAGAGAGGAATCCTGAAGAAGGAAGATCCAGGAGCTCAGGGTAAATATGGAAAGGTAACAAGAAAGACCATGAGAAAACATGTCCCCTAGAAGGCACAGCAGACCCGGGAAGGACTATGTATTGCCTACAGGACATGGGATGGTGGGGTAAGGGAGGGCTCTTATCTACACAAGTCCATGATTTCAGGTCTCGTTTAAGCTGCCTGGGAATGCTACCAAATATAAATGGAAGAAAGTTTTAAAATTATTTAATGACACTATTCATCTCATATGACTAAGTTATCCTTATAAGAAAAATAAAAGAGAGGTACATTTTTTTTTGGTGGTAACAAAAACAAAGTGATTAAAGAAGATTTAGGCTCTTATTAAAAAAAATTGGATTTCACAAATACGTAAAGTCTGAACTGCATGGGACTCTGCTCTTTGTAAGAGGCAAAGAGTCATTCATTTAGAATACTTTCAGGAAAATAGAAATTGCTTATTAAATGAACACACTTAAAAACAAATCCAGATATCTTGTTGCCTTATTTATGTTTTATTATTTTAAATATTAACCTTTGTATCATTGTATGGAATCCCACACAACTTGGTGATAGAAACACAAGGGTTGACAACTCCCATCTCTTCCAGCTATGTCATTCTGAAAGCAATTTTCAGCTATGCTTCTTCTTGTTTGTTTTTGTTTTGTTTTTTTCTGAGAGAGCACTCCAGACCAAAAATTGCTGAGGAATGAAAGGACATCATAAAAAGTGAATAAAACACTTAAATGTTGATGTCCTGATCCCGTCACCAAGAACCACAATTTCACATCTCCTGTTGGTCAGGGGCTGTTCCTGGAGAAGCATAGGAGAAAAATCCACAGAAACCTCTTCAGCACTTCCATTTTGAGCCAATGTTCTCATCCAAAAATGCTCAGTTGCTGAGGGGCAGTTATTACATAGCAGTAGTTCAGCTTCACAAACAGAAAAAAAAATTTAATTTGGCTGAGGAACAAGTGATTTCTTCTGAGATAGGCTCTTCTGACATAGGCTCATTTGTGCTTTGGGGTCCTTCAACAGAAAACATGTTATTTTGGACCATCATTTGCCACTTTCAGTAGGTTCTGAGATACAGGCACTGAATGTTATCATCACGGTGCAGGGAAGAAGATGGGATTATTACTTGGCTTAAACAGAGCACAAAAAGGTGAGCAGAGCTAATCGGATCCTTTACATTCAATTCCACTGTCATCACTTGAGTAGCCTTTCAGCCTAAGGCTCATTGGCCCAACAAAAAAGCACAGACTAATTCATTTTCACCCATGGTCGGCTTACCAAGAATGTCATGTGATGTTTCCAAACACTCAGAAGTCTGCTGCCTTGGAAGTGCCCACCTGTCATGAAATAGTCCAGGAGAATGTAGAGGCTAATTTACTATGCCAAATAGGAATTTAAAAGACAAGACATTCTCTCTCTAAGCCAGTAAATAAGGCTTGTGCTTTTTACTTAACCACTTTCCCTTGTACAAAAACTCTTTCCTGAGATCGTGTCTCACAGCATCATGGGCCACCCAGGTGCTATCATTTGTGTAACTGCCATTGGTGCCCATGAGACAGGAGACAGATGGACCCCAGGCTGAGCAACTGCAAACAGTCTCCTGTTGACACTCTGAGATAAAGATAATGACAGGACCAAAGCCCTGTTTGGGTAAAAAAATAAGGCAACCACATTTTTCTCAGTCTTGTGGTCAAGGGGACCTTCCACCCCACACATGTGCAGAGAAGATCCTCAAGGGTAAAATGAGGGAGGGGGTGTGTCAGCCCATAATATGTTCTGCCAACCTTCCAGGAACCATCGTGCTGGAATCCATCTTGCCTGAAAGAGGCATGTGTACATTGGGGAAGGCCCTGAGTCAGACAAAATATGGGTACTGACAAGATGACTGGTCAAAGGGAACCCAGAAAACTGTCCCCATATAAGTGATTTAAGCCACCCTTATGGGGTGCGGCTCACTCTGAGCCTGCCCATGTGTTCTTCCACACGTACTTTGCTTCTAATAAATACTTTATCTGCTTCACAAGCTCCATCTCTTTGCTAAATTCTTTCTTCAAAGAAGACAAGAACCGAGGTCCTGCTTCAAGCCTCCACACCCCACAGCCCACCAAGATCACCCATAGCTCCTGGCTCTGGATTGTTTTCCAAACTGCCCCATGAAGCCCTTTCCTCAGACTCACCTCTCTCAGGGTTAGGTATCTGACCCAAGAGTCCTCTCTCAGAATTAAAGTAAAATCAAGGAAGAGTTGATCTTTCTCTGAGGCTGAAACTATAGGATCAGAGACTTTTGACAGCAATATTTCTCTTCAAGTGGATTAGATCTAAGGAGGAAATTAGTCTGGCAAATAGGAGGGAAGCATAAAGCAAACACACAGATGTAAGAGAGACTAAAGATAGAAACATGTCCTATAGCTATTCATGAAATCCCTTGTTAAAATCGGCCATAAATTTCAGGTAATTTTTTTTTAAAGACATTATGGTATCACCATGATCTGTTTTCTGTCTTTCCTTACCTTATCTGAATTTTGTTCATGGTGATTGTAACCAAAAGACTTTTTTATGAATACAGCCTCATGTTTCAACAACTATTGCATATCATCCTCCTCTTATCAAAAATGGAATCTATAGGGCTGGGGTGGCGGGTAGGAGGCACAAACTACTAGATGTAAGGAAGGTTTAAGGATGTATTTTACAACATGGGCGTTTTAGCCAATATTTTGTAATAACTGTAAATGGAAAGTAACCTTTAAAAATTTTATAAAAAGTTAAAAATTAAAAAAAAATGGAAACTATACTAGACTTAGGTCACATAGAGATGCAGAGTCATTCAACTTAAGAAAAAAATAATTATAATAATAAGGAAAAAAAACAGTGAAAACAACACATGTGACAGGTACTAATTTATACCATAATAGGTACTTATGCAACCTCAGGTCACCTAACTGAAGATGCACCAGCTTATTTCCAGGTGATACATAGTCATGCAAGATTCTCACCAAGTATCTGGCCAGGTGAATAGTTTCATGTTCTAGAAAATCATGATATGAATTTCTCTCAAATGAAGCCATGTGTTATACTATTCAGACCAGAGGTCAGCAAACTTATGACCTATGTGCCAAGTCTGGTCTTCTACCAGTTTTTGTGAGTAAAATTTTATTGGAAACGCAATGTTTTAGCAGTACAATGGCAAAGTTGAGCCGTTACAACAGTGACTGTATGTCCTGCAATTCCTCAATATTTACTATCTGTCCCTTTATGGGAACAGCTTGCTGGTCCCTGATTTAGACCAACTTCATGCAGCTAAGGCAAGATTACAAAAACACATGGCGGGCTTCCCTGTGGCGCAGTGGTTGGGAGCCCGCCTGCCAATGCAGAGGATGTGGGTTCATGCCCCTGTCTGGGAGGATCCCGCATGCCATGGAGCGGCTGGCCCCGTGGGCCATGGGTGCTGAGCCTGTGCGTCCCGAGTCTGTGCTCCGCGACGGGAGAGGCCACGGCGGTGAGAGGCCCGCGTACGGCAAAAAATAAAAAAATAAAAAACCACATGGCTTACCTTTTCCTATTTCATGCCAAAGACAGACATCCCTAATCGATCATGATTCTCTTTCAAAGTAGGCAAATACATAAATACATAGCTACAAATTCTTAGCTAGTATGCTAGGAAGACTGATAATTAATGAGCATGGCAAATGAGATATCTTTGTTCTCTCTGAACTAATATATTTAATAGATTCATATTGCAGATTCTTGTCTTTTCAGCAAGTTTTACATAATCTCTGTACTCAGCAAATACACCCTTTCATGTGCAAAAGATACACTATACAGTATTATACAGAAGGACAGGTGATAGGTAGCTGTTTAAACCATCATCTGGTTCACGTAACATTTTTAACCTAAAAAAAATGATTTAACAAAACTAAAAGCCATTCCTAAAGTCCCAATACCGGGTTACCTCTGAGGAAAGCACACACCTTAGTTCTAATCCAAAGAAACAAAATGGGAAGTAGGATACAAGAAACACAAAATTAAAGAAATTTCACCTTTGGGTGAAGGTAAATTTTTTCATATATTAAATATAAAGTGCAAACAAAAGATTAAATTGCAATATAATAGAAAGGAAAATTAAGGGAGCAATTGTGATGCTGTGATTTATAACAAGAAATTTATATTTGGTCTTGGTCCCTTTTTCTGGCACAAAGCCCCTAAAACACTAGAAATTTCTCAAGTGGAAAGAGAAAAGAAAAAGTGTCATTTGTTATGTAAATGAGGTGACCTTTGGAAAGCCTCAAGTTAATTTAAGAATGTGGGTTGGTTGCCTTGGGAACCAACTGTGTGATTAAAGGTATGGAAAATTTAGTTCCACCCTGGACCTTCTGGGAGGGGACGGGAGCTGGAGATTGAGTTCAATTACCAATGGCCAATAATTTCATCAGTCATGCCTGTGTAATAAAGCCTCCTTAAAGGCCAAAAGTACAAGGTTTAGAGATCTTCCATTTGGTGAACATAGGGTGACTGAGGCACAGTGGCACTCAGAGGGGGCATGGAAGCTCTGTGCCCTTTCCCCATACCGTGCCCTATGTATCTCTTCCATCTGGCTCCTCCTGAGTTACATCCTTTTCTAATAAACTGGTAATCTAGTAAGAAAAATGCTTCCCTGAATTCTGTAAGCAGCTGACTCTAGCAGATTAATGAAAGCCAAGGAGGGGGGCTTTGAACCCTCAGATCTATAGCCAATTGGTCAGAATCTCAGGTGACAACCCAGACTTGCAATTGACATCTGAAGTTGGGGTGAGGGGTTAGTCTTGTGGGCCTGAGCCCTTAACCTGTGGTATGTGATGCTCTCTCCAAACACATAGTGTTAGAATTGAGGTGAATGGTAGCACACCCAGCTGGTGTCTGAGAATTGCTTGGTGGTGTGGAGAAACTGCCCCGCCACACAAACACACATATTGTAATAAGGTGCCAAGTCTTACTAATAAATAGGGTTAATTTAAGATGTATGATTAGGGACATAACCACTTTACCAGAGAAGTAAATTCTATCTACAGAGATCATAAGATAATTGCATTATGTTAAATATGGATTTGGAAAAACTAGTTTTTTAAATCTATTGGATGAAATATGGAGATTTATTCTATTAAATTATCTGTGTGAGACTGTAGCAGTAAGTAACAAATAAAAATATGAAAGCAAAGACTGTAAATGAATTCTTGCCAATTTGGACAGATGCATATGGTCTGATCTTTATATAGAACACACAGATCAATAAAAGAGCAGCCCAAAGTCTCTGGTTGAAAGCCCAGGATAATTCTACTTTAAAAGAAAAAAAAAAGTAGTAAGAAATGTGGTCTTTATCTTTTTTTCCCTTTATTTTTTTTTCTATAAATACTAATTCAGTTGGCTTTCTTTTGCTGTAACAGAGGGAGAGGAATACAGAAAAGATATTTCCTTTAACAACCCAAAAAGGTCAGCAAAGTATAAAATGTCAGATCTACAAAGTTGGATAAATGTGGTTAAAGCATTAAATGTTAATGATGTTCTTGGTTGCAAAGTTTCACAAAAATCTTGTATATTTTCAATTATGCCCTAAGACTACAGGATCCCACTTGTCACCACAAAATGAATTGACCAGACATGCGGTATTGGTCATCTTTCACGTTTACAGTAAAGACCAACAGGAAGATAATTTGACTCTGTCCCTGTTCAGTTTGTATCTAAGTGACAAGGTAAGTCAATAGTGCCAGGTACCTTCATGATGAAGGGCTTTGGGCCAAGCCAACAGAGTTTTGTTGATCCTAGTCAGAGTCCCAGAGTTTCGGGACCCTAGTTCTATGAGTCCCAGCTTCTCTATTGGTAAAATAGTATGATGATATCTAACTTGTAATATTGTTGTAAACATCAGAATAATAAGTATTATTATTTTCAACAGAGTATTTAGCACAATAATAGTCTTACAAAGTGCTCTACAATATGACCTCTGCTTCCCTCTAAAGCTTTATAGCCCATCAACATCTTCTTCACTCTCCATCCTGTAGCTCTTTCTCCATCCAGACCATGTTTCATTTTCTTCAGTAACCACGTGTTTTCTCAACCCTGATTCTTTGCCATTCCTTTTGCTCAGACTTTCCCTTCTTCTAACCTCACACCTACTTTACGCATCATTACCTGGCCAAATTCTACTGTTCAACTTTCCTGTGCATACTCCCTTACAGAACATGTGCAATTCAACTGTTATATGATGCCAGAGTGCCCTATTTTTCCTCTTTAAGCATGTAAATGGCACTGTAATTACTTGTTTAGCTTTTATTTATTTTTTTTTAGTTAGACTATAATGCAGATGAAGCTAAAGACTGCATTTGCCTTTTTCACCAACACAACCTTGCTTTTGACATAGTATTAAGTAAATTATAGCCATTTTAATCACTGTATTCTACGTATGTCTGCAATGTAATAGAACAGATGGATGTAGCTTTGCAGTTAGAAAGATGGGAGTTTGAATCCTTGACCTACTGCTCACTAGCCCCAAAACTTTGGCCGAGTGAGTCAAAGTAGACCTGGCCTCCTAGGTCTCAGTTCCTCACTTATGAACTTGCAATTACATTGCCTCTCTATAAAATGTGAATGAGAAACTTATGAACTGTTATCTTTTACAATGACTAGTATCACTATTACTGTCCAATGAGTTAAACAACAAATTCAATTTTCTAATTAGTAGCACAGACCACTCAGAGGTTCAAATAAACAATTTTGGAAGAGAAAAGGCAGATTTGATTGCTAAGGTAACACATTTGGTGTCTAGTTCACTTTAGTCTACTAAAGTGGCTTCCTAGCATTATGTAAATGGACAGGATTTTTCTGGGACTGCAGTTTTATGCAGGGCCTTCCGTCAGAATTCATGTGATGCTAAGATGGAAATGATAACAGCTGAATTTAAATTGGAGGCTAATCCAAAGTGACAGGCATATCTAATTTGCAAATCAGACTTGAAAGCCAGTCTCTCAGAGGTCTGCACCTGTGACAAGTGCACCTGATGCACACCTCGGCTTGCCTTGCCTCATCCGAATGCTCATTAGGTTATGTGGCTTTGGCAATGCACCAGGGAAATGGTTCAGAAAAACCCACGTGACTTCAGCCTTTTGCAGGATCCAGTGAGAGAAACTCATGCTAACTCACGAAATGCCCCTCCTTTTGGCTGTTTTTCAACCTCCAGAGAGAAGAGATTTAGGGAAGGCTCCAGAATTTGTGTATAGGAAGCACTTGGGTATAGTCATCTGGTTTTAAGGAAACCTACGAGACTTGTCTTGAGAGCATTTGCATTGCAAGCATATAGCTTTTCTTTAAACTGTGTGTGCCCTGGGGTGTCTGAGGGATGTTTATGAGGATAAGGGAGGTCAGTGGAGTGGAGTGGAAAAAGTCCCACTAAGCTACTCCTGAGTTAGCACAATAACTATGGAAAAGGAACAGGGAAGCTGTTTTTAATCACGGCGATCACTGGGCTCAGGTTTCAACTGTTAGAGATTGAAATTTAAAATTTCACTATGACCACTTTGTGGGAGAGGCAATTCAGAACATCAGAACTTCACCTTCAGAGGGAGCATTTGGAGGGCTCTCTTTATGGCAGAAAGTCCTGCTACGCCCACATTGTTAACACACCACTTTAAGATGAGTCAGCATGGAAACTCAGATGGGGATTTTCATTATAAACTTCAGAAAATTTAGCTCTGCAGCCTTGAATGCAAATCAACACCACTCTAAAGGGGAATATCTTCCTGTTTTCTAACCCCTGAGGACCACCCACAACCACCAAGTTTCAAGGAGAACAGGACCGTCTACTCCCCACGCCTACAGTCAGCACTTGCAATATCAAGTGTCTGATCATCTCGGGGGATTACTTCTGTGTTTCATAATACATAATCAAAGCTGCAATTAAAAAGGCTAGAAATGATTTATTTTATATCTTCTTAAAGATAAAAATTGAAACTATGTTTCATAATATTAATAATGATTTTTGAGAGATCCTGTTTTTCTGGGCCATCTTGTCCCCTTCTCCCTGTACAGGATTATGTTACGTCATCTAGAAGAAAATAACTTTCTGTTATTCTCTAAGAAAGTATTTTGGTCTCAGAGACATGACATTTGTTTTGTCCCTTATACTACTTTAGCTTACTTAAGGTCACTAAAAAATGACTCTTGAGAGCTTAAGATCGCTTTCAAACACATTATCTCATTCAGCCTTGAAAACAAATCTGTGGGGGGCTGGATTATCCTCATTTGGGAGTTAAGGAAACTGAGATGAAAAACAGTTGAAAAAATTATCTCTGAGCACATGGAACTAACTGAAGCAAGCACAACCCAATGTTTTCCAGGAAATAAAAAGGTAAGACAAATTTAATACAGATGCAAAAATTGGTCATTGACATCTCTGTCACTTTCAATGATAATAATGGCACCTACTACTATTATTACTGAAGGCTTATCATGTACCAGGAACTGTATGATGAAAAACAAGACAAGGCCCCATCCTCAGGGAGCTCCCATTCTCAAATGGGCATAAGGTCAAATAAAAAGAAAACAATAAGGCATCTAGAGAAGGTCAAAGTTATATAAAAATATAATTAATAGCTCTTTCATCTGCAGAGTAGTCTACAGCTGAAAATAATTTCAAATCTAATCTATTATTTGGTTCTCCTACAACTTGACAACCAACAGCCTTCATTGGAGGTAGCCAGCATTTTAAGTGTGCTGTGTAGTAAGTGGATTGGTGGTATGTGTGTGTTGTGGTGTAAAGGATAGTGTGTCTCTGGCATATGTGTCATTGGCTGAAAGTTATAAAAACACAGCAAATATTTTTTGTTCCCTGTTTGTCTAAGAATCTACAGTATATATTCTAGGACAAACAACTTAATTACATGGTTGGAAGAAAAGTTTGCAAGCTCCTTATTGGTCCACTTATAAAATTAAAGCAAATTAGTCCATTATGACAAGAATTTCCTATTATTCTCATTATTTTTGAGCATCTATTACAGCCTAGACATTTTCCTATACACTGTTTTTTTGTAATGGGAGTAATCTTGGACCCCTGCTATTAAAATGGCTCTTCTTATAGACTACCACTTCAATATTTTACTGTAAAAGCATACCTAAACCAGATCTGATAAATCATATACCTTTATTTGCCCCAAAATATATGCTGAAACTATACAAAATGCCAGATGCTTTATGAGCTTTGAGGACATAGTGGGGATCAAGAGAGGCCTATATACTGTGTCATGAAATTTATATTCTAGTTGTCTATATGGACAAGTAAAACAGCAAAACACATTTCCTGTGTGCTCTGTGAAATATATGTGTGTGTGTATGTATGTATACATATATATATATATATATATATATATATATATATATATATATATATATATATATATATGGCTTAAATATATTGTTTTGATGTCACTATCTCACTTTGAGAATCAGAATCACATTTTTCATTAGTGTTTTTGGTCTACTAGATAGTAAAAACTAAAACTTGAATCCCTAAATTTAAAACAAAAATTAATCTTCAGTTTTGTTTTTATTCAATGTAAGTTAAACTTTCAACCTGTACAGCTAAAAAGAGAATTTAATGCTAAGTGCTTTTAACTCTTTTTCATTCATTGAAGTCTCATTTGGAGTTATGAACTTCTAATACACATATTTCATGCTTCATGTTTCTTATGGTAAGAATCCAAAACAGTACATTTCCCATCATTGAATAGAATACTTGTGAAAACCATATTTTAATAACCAGTTTTGCACCACTGACATAAAAGAGCAGAATGTGATATATATGAGTTCTATTTAGTGTACCATTTAACTTCCCTCCGGAAGGACCAACACCAGCTATGGGACAGGTCATTTGGCCATTAATAAAGATCAGGAAATAAAAGCATAGAGTAAATGTCTAATATGAGAGAAAGCCTCTTTCCAGGGGAATTAAAAGTATCTCCCAACAGCTCTGAACAAGTTGATCAAGATTTATGTATTGCACTGGGGTTTTCTCCTCATGCCCCTACACTTAAAAAAAACAAAATAAATCTCATAGCCTAGACTCAAGCTGCACAGGGTTTGTTCTATACAGAGTTTGACCACAGCTCCATTTAAGCAAACATGTAAGGTTTTGATGCATTTTTCCAATAACACTCCTCATCCCACCATTCATTAGTTTAGGCAAGGAAACATTATTCTCTGCCTAGCTGGCCCAGATTCAGCCTCTGCGAGCTGCCCTGTCTAAATGGACCATGAACAATGAGAGCATACTTTTCCTACACTGGGAAGAATAAAGTTCACAGATTATTTCCTCAGCTTCAATGTCACATCGTTCCTCCTGTACTTGGGAAAATGATGTCCTTACCATTTCCTTCTTTCCCCATCAGAAAAGCACCTACCCCAAATGCTACAATTGTGGAGAAAGTGCTAAAATTAAAAAATAAGAGGCCTGTGTATACTATGCAAAGTGCTCTGACCCAGCTGCACATTAGAATCACTTGGGAAGCTTTTGGAAAGTATAAATGCACAAATCTCATCTCTAGAGATTCAGATTCACTGGGTTTGCACTGGGGTCAGAGCATCTGTTTCCTCCAGCTACATGGCATGGCATCCAGTGCAGGGACTGGGGCATGGACTGCTAGGAGACAGGTGGGCAACACTGCTGTCTTTCTCTAAGGGAGTACTCAGTGAATAAAGATGTGAAGGGTAAAAGGATGGTTCTGTTTCCTCTCCGAATGAATTCATGTATTAAATACATAACATTGAGAAGTCATTTGAATCATATTTCTACAAAAGGTAATCAGTTTAGAAGTCCTTTTACATTCAGCCCAATAACTAATACAATAAAGATAGGCTTGTTAGTATAAAGTGAGAGAATTTATACAAAGGTTTTTTTTTTTTTAGTTGACAAGAATACAACTAAATGATAAAGAAATCTACTCAAAAATTTTTCAGAGCCAAGAAGAATATTTATATCAAAGAAATATTTTAAAGATTACAACTTTTATCAAAAAATGCTTCCATCCCTATCAGTCTAATTCTAAAGATACAATACATCATTTTTTACTAGAGCTTACAAATGAGGCCACTTTGATATCCAAAATTCATACTTCTGATCTGTTGGGGGCATTGAGTCAAGATTCAAAAATTTGTGAATAATGGAGCAAAATGCACAATGCTATCATCTTTTCAGCAGAAATGAACACTGCAACTCTTATTTGATGAATTAAATAAGGGGCCCTACATGCACTGACCTGTCCTCTAGGATAGAAATGTAGTTCGTCTTGGTCTCTTGAACAATCTGTTGTTATTCACTGGTGGTGAGTTTAAGCCAAACATTTCTTTCCAAATGGATCTTCTCTGTCAATTTCACGACTATGTCTCTCTCAGTTGGGAGGTGTATACATCGTGGTTTCTATCTAATCATAGACACTTAACTGCACATCAACTCATAATACTAGAACCTAGGAAGTAGCTTACTTCTAACTGAATCTCATCATGACAGAGGTCCATTTTTGGTTCTTGTTAGTAAGCATAGCAAATTCTATGAATTTCCTGGCTTTTATTTTTTCAGTGAACTGGCCCACCTTTTTAATCTTGTATTAAAATTAAAAAGTTTGTTTAATGGCCAGAGTTTCATATTTCATATGAGTCTCAAAGATTATACATAATTTTTCCCTTTTAATTTAATATGAGTGGGTTTGATTCTGTCCAAGGTTAATTCTTCCTCCTTCACCAGGATTTGAAATTAATCTCTCATGAAATTTCTGGTCCCTTCTAAGATGTCATTTGATGTTGTGACAGAAAGCCACATAACTTAAGTTCTTGTATTTTCAAATAATCTCACATAATTGATCCCTTAACCCATGGCTCAGCATTTCATCTGCTTTATCCAAGCACATTGATCTCTTGGAGAAATCATTTTCTCAGGTTTTCAACAATGCTGTGGTGTCTCTGCCTTTGGTTTTGAGGCAGGGATGATGTTACTCATATAAAGTCTATGATAATCAGCAATACTACTTGGTTATGTTGAGCTAGGGTTGTCACCTTGAACTCATTTTTCAACTCTGGAAGGAAAGAACTAGCAAATGAAGTTGTTGCTACCACTAACTAGTTGTGAGCATCCCATCTTTCAATACAGTGGTTACTGACTGTTTTGATGGCAGCTGATTTGTTCTGACAGGCAGCAGCAGACTGAATTTCAAAGAGCAGCTGTTCATTCCACAAACATTAGTTGAGTATTAAGGTGCAACAAGTGAGTAGGCGTGTGGGGGAAACAGAAGGAGAATTTATCCTCAAAGAAGTCACAAGTGAGAGGAAAGAAAGAGTCCTTACAAATAAGTACTAGGATTTGTTAAACACAAATTAAAGGCAAGTTTAAGATAAAATTGTAGCACACACACCCCGACCCCTTCTTTCCCCCACAAAGAAATTAACTGTGTGTGAAAAGAAGGGAGAATGTTCAGGGAAGTTAGCAGTAGAATTTCTGCCTTATTTTGGCTTGAAAGGAAAAACAGGAGGGTAAGATAAAAGAAAAATGGAAGGAAATTTAGAACAGAATATACACTATGTTAAAGCCTCAGAAGCACGGAAAATCTTGGAACATTATGGTGGATTGTATTTTTCAAAGAGGCCCGCCCAAATACATCCTATCCCACATGCTCTTATGATGTGACACTGCCACTCCTCTTATTGAGAGTTGGGGTCAATGTCATCTCTCCTTGTATCCAGGCAAGGCTATTACTGGAGAAAGTGATGCTATGTGACTTCTGAGGCTAGGTTCTAAAAGGCAATATGGCTTCTGTCTGTATCTCTTAGAATGCTCAGTCTTTGAGCTAGTTGCCACACTTTGAGAAAGCCAAACAGCCACTTGCAGCACAGTTTAAGTCATAGCCAACTGCCAGCATCAACGGTCAGACCTGAGAGTGGGGAAGCCTTTGAGATGAGTCCAGCTCCAACCAACATCTGGATGCAAGAGCATGGCAATTCCTGTGAAAATACCACCTAGCTGGATCTCAGTCAAATCTGAGAACCATGAAAAAGAATAATAACAAGTGCTGTTGTTTTAAGATATTAAATTGTGGATTGACTCATTAAATAGCAACAGCTAACTGAACAGATATTGTGGACCCTGGGAGGAATTTGTTTGTTTGTTTGTTTGTTTTTTAATGCCACGGTTTCCTGTGGAAATCTGGCGACACCTATGGGTCCCTTCTCATATTACTCTTAAAAAAAAACCCAATAAAACCAATACATAGCATTACAGAGCAAAAAAATATTGCTATATCATTATCAATGTTAAAATGTTTTGATTTAAGAATATATGTGCATCTTTATTAATGAATTAAATTACATCTAATGGTAATTCTAATTATAATAAATTCAGAGTAGTGATGAGTATGAATGATATTTTATGGTATCTGACACAACTCTGATATATGAAAACTGATACTTTTTTATGAAAAAAATGCAACTATGGTTTATTGCCTACATTCACAATTGACAGAAATGATAATTTCTCTTAGATACTAGTGCGAATACTAATCTGTATAAAATAGATAAGTAATAAGAACCTGCTGTATAAAAAATAAATAAATAAAACTCAAAAAAGTATGCTAATGTAAATAAAGTGTTGATATCTACGTGTGTGTGTGTGTGTATATATATATGTATATATATATATATTTTTTTCCCCTATCCCAAGAGCAAGTACCCCTGAATTCTACCACAAGTGTCACAGAAAACAGTAAGAAGTAAGATAATGGGTGGTCCTTGCACAAGGGTCAGAAAATAAGCAATATTCTTGCGTTCTGAAAGCCTGAGTTCATGAACTTACTCCAATTACATGGGCTTCAAAAAATCATACCTTTCTTCTGAGACTCAGTCCTCCTATCTATAAGTACTGCAATCTCTTGATACAAAGAATCTCATCCAGTAAAGATTACATCACATGGTTTGGTAGAAGTAAAAATAAAATACTATCTCAGTGCTTTATAATATTTACAGAGATCTTATAAATGTAAGGAAGTACTGTCCCTTCTCTGATTTTATAATCTTATAACATTCACTCCAACAGAATACATTTCTTGTTGATTACTGTGTATCTTACACAACTAAAATCTTGGACACGTGTCTCATTCATTTCTGAGGCCATTGGCAACCCAAATACTTTTCCTTTGCAAGTTATTTAAGGGCAACATATATTGGGTTGTGGTGCTTTGAGTCAGAGCAATAAAAACCAATCAGAACTGGCACTTGTCCTTCCTTCCCAAGAAAAAAGGCATGGGTGGGGTTGGTATTTACTGTCCCTGTGATTTATGCTATTGAAGCCATTTTCAGCCTGAACCGTTTATGCTCATTTTGTGTGACCTTCTATGTAATTACTTTCACCTTTGAGGTTTATTTATTTTATATGTTTAATGGCAGTTGGAGTCTTCTTACTGGGCAAAGACCTTTGGAACAAAAAGATCTGAAAATAAATTTCTTTTGCATTTTAGATGCAATAGTTTGAGCACCTTTGTGGGCTTTTGCCAGGGCTCTCTGTTAATATGAAGAAGGACATCTTAGAACAAAATATCACTATCCAAATATCCATATTTTAATAAACCTGCCACTTGGTACCAAAACTTAAATATTATTGGAGATGAAAAAGACATATATTCATATTTTTAAAGGACATTATGATTCTACTTCTAGTCTTATGTCCTCCACTTTGCTCTATACTGGGGGTCAGAAAATGTTTTCTGTAAAAAGCCAGACAGTAAATATTTTCAGCTTTGCAGATCATATGATCTCTATCACAGCCATTCAACTTTGTTGTTGAGAATTAGTAAACATCAGGAATGACTGTGTTTCATTAAAACTTTATTTACAAAAACAGGCCACAACTTGGATTCGACTAGAACAGGCTTTGGTTTGCTGCTGTACACAATTCCAAGAATGATAGTTGTAAAATGAAGATTTACTTAGGTTATTTTCCAGCCAAAACCCTTTAGTAGCTCCCTATGGGCATAGTGACCAAATACAAAATTGCCTAAACTGTGACACTTTTTTTTTTTTAGCTTGTGTTTCCTTATTTTATTTTTTATTAGTTTCTGCTTTATAACAAAGTGAATCAGTCATACATATACATCTGTTCCCACATCCCTTCCCTCTTGCGTCTCCCTCCCTCCCACCCTCCCTATCCCACCCCTCCAGGCGGTCACCAAGCACCGAGCTGATCTCCCTGAACTGTGACACTCTTGAGAATGAGAAAGGGGTGCTAGTGATAATTGTACTAAGATGGTGAGTATCAATTACAACAGTTCCTGGCAAACTGGGACGTATGATCACACAACCTATGGCCTGTGGGATAAAATTCATATACCCTAGGCTAGAATTCAAGGCCATTTTGACATTACTCTGTCTTTCCAGGCTTGTACTCCCAAATGCATTCGTTCTTCCTGGACACTTTTGTATCTTTTTTCATGCTATTCTCTCTAATTCTCAAAACTCCTTCTCCCTTTTCTCTGCCTAGTGATGTCCTACTTATCTAAGACTTTTCATTCGCCATCTTTCCTGTGAAGTGCATCCCAATGTCCCACACTCTGTCCTTATATAATTTACCATTTTCTGCTATTTCAATACTTAATGCAGTGTAATGTAATCACTTACTACCCACACTGACCTCTATTTTTTCTCCTCCTCCTCTTTCTCCTTCTTCTCTAAATAGGATGAAGTTGAGGTCAGAGTGGTGTTTACTGTCTTAAATTTTTTCTCTGAATCCTTATTCTAGAATCTAATAGGTCTGCAATACTTAATGAATATGCAGTTCTGAGAAAACACTCTTGATTGCATATTATAGAACTCCTCCAAAGCTTGCTTCAATGAAATGGAGTTTGTTATACTAGAGGTATTTCCTTATCCATGAGCCATGCCTCTGAGGTATAGCAGTAAGTCTGAAAGCCTTTGCAACTAAGGGGCTACATTCCCAGTGTCAGTCTCATGGTGCATGTCATCTTGGTCTCTTTTGGAGATCACTTTCATTTCCATATCTTCTCATTAGCTGTCTCTGTGTTGCCTTGCACATTGCTACTGATAATCAGACTTACTCTTTTTTACTTTTGTCACTTCCCAGTTCAACCACCTAGAAGAGCTTAATAAAAGTCTCTGAGATGCAACTCCAAATTCTCAAAAGAGAAATGCAACTTCCTAGTCTCGAGCCAATGCATGCCATCGTCTAATCAACTGTGACCAGGGCCGGGCATTGTTTTATAAAATGAACATGATTTTAGTGGATCACTCCTATAGATGACTGCAACCTACTGTAGGATTATATTGAGAAAAATATGGATATAAATTGGACTGACATCCTAAAAGATTTCTATAATCATGTACCTATAAATTTTTATGATCAGTTAGAAGAAAAATTAATATAAACACTTGGATGTAGAAGGATTCTAAACTCATGATGCACTGCCATTCGAATCCAAAACCAACTCATCAACTCAAATGAGAAGTCTTACATTCTGAGTTAGAAGTGTACAAATGTATATCAATATACAACAACAACATATATATAAATTACATATATATTATAATTTTACTACATAATATAGTTACATACATAAGTAGTTAGAGCTTTGACAATCATTCCTTTTCTATATTTTTTCTTTCTTTTTTTAAATGCTTTTAAGAAAATGCCCCTTTCCTGGTAGGAAATTATGCAAAAATGTGTTGTAGACGTGGAATCATTAATTCATGTTAGCCACTAGAGAATCACTATAGAAAGTGACTTTTTGTTATTGTATTCAAAATATTGGACTTGAAAATCATATAAGGTTGTTTCCAAAATAATAGGACTGATATTCATATGTTGGCCATAAACTTGCTCTATGAAATAAATGTTCTAAAATGATGCAGTGCAGAGTATGTTGGAAATAGTTATTATTATACAGATAATCCTATGCCTTTGGGCATGTTGAGTTCTGAAAGGCACCTTGTAATTCTGTTTCTAGGTAAAATTTGATTTTGATACTATATATGTGGAAAATGTATATAATACTATGAAATATTTAGTTTTGTGGGAAAAAATTTTAGCTATTGATTGAATGATTTCTAAATATGTTTTGATTAAAAAACTCTTTAAAATACATCCTAAAGTGTATGTATTTTGGGTTACTTTTATGTCATATATAAATTTATTACTAGACACCACTCTTAAAACACAAAAGCACTGCTGAGCAGTGAATAATACAATTGCTAAGTTCAAAATTACTGCTCAGTACTTACTTAGCTAAAATATGGACACTGACATTTTTCAAGATTGCTAGTCTTCTTAGAGGAAGTAAATCTAGGCTTCACAAGAAACAAGAAGTACAAGATTTAAATTGCAAGATGTGGGTAGCTGATGGAGGTATTGTTAAACAACCACCAGGCTATGACAAGTATGGTAGGCAGTAGTCCTATTGCTATTATCCAAAGCCATGATTAGCATTAGAGGTCAAGGATCCTGTGGCTTATATTTGGGACATGTATAAAAGATGATTTATCTATTTGCTTCCTCTGATGTATGGGCTCTGTAATGACTTTAAGGCTACATTAAAATGGAATTGCAAGCAGTTCCATGATTAAATAGGCAGTATCATCAGAAAATACTCCAGAATTCATATTGTCTGGTATCTAACTGAAGAGAAAGATACCCAAAATGCTGAAAGGTAGCTTCTTGAACTTCATGCCATCTCCCAAGGCTGAGTAATCCAAAAGGTTGAGTCTACTTGTCCAGAGTACATATCATTCAAAACCACATTCACTCAACAAATATGTTTTGGCATCTACCATGTACTAGGTACCATGTTAAGTAATTATTTAGCAAAGCCCTTATTGATTTCCCATCAACCTGAAATTCCCTGAGGGTATTACCATGCTCAGAATCACCCTGTATTTTGGATGGCTGCACAATGGGAAAGGCACAGGGCTTTGGCTGGGAGGAAGTAGATAGACCTCACACATGCCCATTACTGAAGAATTGATGGTGTCTGGATATAAAATGTGCTAGCCAAGAATGTGGGCAGCAGATGGAAGCTGTTGTGAATGGCACATTTCTCCTACAAACTTGAAGACTGCCTCAAGAGGCATAGTAATAAATCAACAATAAATAGGGTACTTACATTTATTTATCTGAATTACATCAATTATTTAGTCACTAAATACATATTGATTTACTTCACTTGGAGTCCAAACTGTTGCCAGAGATTTCAGTGGTGAAATTCATGCTCTCAATATCTCTTAGCCCTAGAATAATCCTGTTGAGGTGAAACCAAGAAGGATCCTGTGGGGCTCTTAGGTACAAATCCTTTCTGTGTCTCCTGTTTCTCATTTGTGAGAAATAGGCTTTATTCAGCCTCCTTAACCTTCCCTGAATTCCAAAGGCAGGTTCAAACAGTTACTAATCAGGGAAGGCAGGGGATGCAGAGACAAGGGAGGAGTAGTCAAGAAACAATAGTGCAGCCTTGGGGCAGGGTCCTGGTTCCTCCTCAAGGGATATACATAGTAATATCTTTGAGCTCTTCTGCAGAACTAAGGCCCCCACCCAGGTGGAGGATGATAACTTCAGGCTGAGCACAAGATTCCTGGAGCACCACCCTGTTACCTCATCACCAACCAATCAGAAGAAATCCACATACCCTGCAACCCTCACCCCAAATTTTGCCTATAAAAACTTCTCCCCCCACACCATTGGGCAGTTTGGGTTTCTTGAGCATGAGTCACCTGTTCTCCTTGCTTGGCCCTGCAATAAACCTTTCTCTGCTCCAAATTCCAACATTTTGGTTTATTTGGCTTCACTGTGTGTCAGGCACACAAACTTTGGTAACAGAGGTAGCTTTTGCTACACTTGCAAACCTCACACCTATAATTTTTAATACACTTATTAGCATGTCCAATGTCCTTTTTTGTCCCAGAAGAGCAGAAAACAGGGAAATTTCTTTTAAAAATTAAGGAGCAGGGCTTCCCTGGTGGCGCAGTGGTTGAGAGTCTACCTGCCAATGCAGGGGACACGGGTTCGAGCCCTGGTCTGGGAAGATCCCACATGCCGCAGAGCAACTGGGCCCTGAGCCACAATTACTGAGCCTGCACGTCTGGAACCTGTGCTCTGCAACAAGAGAGGCTGTAACAGTGAGAGGCCTGCACACCACAATGAAGAGTGGCCCCCGCTTGCCACAACTAGAGAAAGCCCTCGCAAGGAAACGAAGACCCAGCACAGCCATAAATAAATTAATTAATTAATTTAAAAAAATTAAGGAGCAAAGATATAGTCTTTCCTTGGACACAACTTGCTTATTAAATAATACAAAGAGTCCCAACATCTGTCTACTTTCCTCCACTCCCATCTGTGATGCCAACAACTAAATCCAATTGCTTACTGCCCATACTTAGCTTTACCACTCACATCTGACTAGATTGCAGATTGGAGGAGTGATTGCATTGAACATTTGACATGGTAAATACATAAATGACCAGAGTCCATTGAATGTCCATGTCTCAATTCTAAAGAAATGTTTAAATAGAGCTATGAAAGGTAACTGTTGTAAAGGTTCACTTTTAGGAGTGACATTAGCTTTTATTTTCCCTTTAGTGTCTATGCAGTGGGGGTAAAATGCTAGATACAATGCCAGTGTAGAAACTGAAAAGCACATGTTTGAGAATATAAAAACAATTCACCAATAACCCCTATATCTTTATGTTAAGGTGACAGGTATGACCATGTCTTTTGAAAAGAGATAGTTTTTGTTTAAAAACTATGTGCTATGTGACAGGTGTTTGGGATTGTTACTTCTGATGCTTGCAAATCCATAAAGATGAATGTTAATTTACATAAAGGAGATGGAATGAATCTGATATGGAAACCAGTTTAATTTCATGTCTTATAATTTATTATACATTAATTTTCAAACATATCAAAATAACACCTACAGAGTCCATATAGACTCTCAAGAGAGCATAATTTTGAAATATATTTCAGCTTCTAGATCTTCTGTACATCTGTTCTGTGGGTTCATAGAAGGCAGATTCTGGACTAACTATGAATCTTAAAATGTTAATTTAATTTGATAGTAATGAATATATTAGAAATATGGTTTATTCTTCAACACAGTATTTTCATTCCTTTACCTATAACAACATATTTTCAAAGTATTAAAACTTTATATCTAAATGACAGTATTCAACCTATTGCAAGTGGTGTCCAAAGATTACTCATGAAATATATATTTTTCAACACTTGCATATAATGTAAGTTTAAAGCAGAACGTTGAACCAGTTTTAACCAACTTGGAAGCAGTTCTTTGCTGAAAAACAGTTCTCACATATTTGGAAATGTTGTTCTCTCAAGGAAACTAAGTAGCACATCCATGACATCAGCTTTCTCATAAAAAGAATTGGAAAGAGCTCTTTTATTTCCTGGTGATTAAAAAAACATATGCTAATGTCCTCATTAAAATATGGAAATTTCTCCTGATTAACCAAATCTCAAACTTTTAGGCCATGATATGTTGAATGTTTATAATGAAATATCTTCTCCAGATATTTGAAGGCTCTTGTGTGTACATTTATGATGTTCAAGGTAAATGTTTATGAATTAGCAATGGCCCTATAAGGCAAGTGCAGTTTTCACATTAAAATGCTTATCTGCCTTTATATTTTTCTCCTTCAGGAATTTTAGAATAAATTAACATGTTAAATATCTTTATTTAAAGCAATGAGCCATTATTAATAAAACAATGAAATATTCTCCTATATAAAGAGTTCTGACTTCCTGGAGGGCAATTTGGCAATACTGATGAAAAGTTGTAAAATTTAGTGTACCACATAACACAGCTAGTATACTTGTAGGAACTTATGTTGATAAACTAATTTAGAATGTACACAAAGATTTCATTAAAAACATGTTCATTGCAGCATTAAACCTAAATGCTCAAGAAAAGAGTAAAGTACATTGCGAAACAACTTTATACATACCACACAGACAAAAAATAAAGCTCAGTTTTCTGAAAGCAAATTTCTTGTCAAGGAAAAATGCTCATGATATATTACTTAATGTGAATAAAAAGTTGCAAAATAGTATTATGGTATTCTTCTATTTTATGGATAATAAATCTATTTGCATGTGTTCATCTGTGTGCAAATATTTTTCTGCTAGTTTATATACAAAAATATAAACAATTGTTTTCTTTGTTGAGTGAGTTTATGTGACTTTCTGTATCTTTTGTTTGCTATGTTTTTGTTTGTGTATATCTATATGTGTATATATATATATATATATATGTATATATATATATATATTTTTTAAATACTATTAACAGTTATTCCTTATGAAAATAAACTCAGAAAGAAAAAAATCTAGAGCATGTCATGACTTAAGAAAAATGAACACAACCAAAATACATTATTTTGAATCATATTTCTTGAAAAAGAAAACCTGTATACAATGCACATTGACTATTTGTAATTCAAGATAACATTAAATAAAAATCTATTTATTGTTTTTTTGGCATGTTCTGCATTCAGGCATTCCTATACTAATACTCCAGAAGCATCACTGGGTCAGAAAATCTGTCTGTGATTTGACATCCCATTTTCTATTTAACTTTAAATAAGTTACTCAAGCTTTCTGGATGTCAACATATTTGTTTGCAAAAAGGGTATAATAATAGTATCTATTTGTAGAGTTCTTGAATAGATTAAATGAGAAAATGAATATAGTGTTTACATAGTATCTGGCTTATAATCCGTGTATATTAAAAAGTCTAATAGAGCTTAGTACATTCTGTGTCCCATATTTCCTCAAGTTATGACCAGTAGGAAGTTCACATATTTAGACTCATTCTAAAGACCACACACCTAACAATCCTTGCATTGTCAAATAGTTAATTATAGCTCTCCTAAGGTTTTAGATTGTACGAGAGCCCTAATCAAAGAGCTGAAACTAACACATTTTAAATCAACTATACTCCAATAAACTTTTTTTTATAAAGAGCTTAATATAACATAGAAATTTGTGTCATAATAAAATAAGAAAAAGAAAATACACACAATGCTGCATACACTGTGAGCAATTAATTTGTCCTAGTAACTTGGATCAAAAATTTAGAATGTGGTTTCCACTGGTAAGGAGACCATCCACTTAATGGAGTAGGATAGCTTGGAATAAAGTGGAAATACAGAATGGAAGGTCCAACACCTATCAAGCTCTTAAGTATCAGGGATTGTAAGCTAGACTCCTTTCTTATTACAACATACTTAATCTTCAAAATTACCCTGAAAGTTAGGTGTCTTAGTCTCAATTTTTAAAATAAGGACAACGAGACTCAGAGAAATTTAGAAACTTGCCCAAGATCAAAAGCTATCAGGAGGAGAGAAGCCAGGATTTGAACCTAAGTCAATTCAAATCTACACCAAGCTCTCTTCTTAATGTCTCAAGCTGCCACGCAATAAGGAACAAAGTGGGAACAAAGTTAAGAGAAAATTTCAGTAGGATCCTGGAGGTTTTACTTTTATTATTTAAAGAGATAATTTTCTGAAGTTAATTAGATTAGTTGTTCTCAGGGGCATAATTAGGAGTAAATAATACTCATGGTTTTACACAGTCTTTCAGCTGAGTCCAGAAAGTTTACAATCTTATGACCAAGGAACAACGTTACAGTGTTAAAAGACTATAATCTGTATGATTTCAAATTTGAAGGTGTTGGACTTCCCTCGTAGCGCAGTAGTTAGGAATCCACCTGCCAATGGCACCACCGTGACATGGCTTCAAGCCCTGGTCCGGGGGCAACTAAGCCTGTGCACCACAACTACTGAAGCTGCACTCTAGAACTCGCAAGCCACAACTACTGAGCCCATGTGTCTAGAGCCCGTGCTCTGAAACAAAGAGAAGCCACTGCAATGAGAAGCCCAGGCACCACAATTAAGAGTAGCTCCCACTCGCCACACCTAGAGAAAGCCTGCATGCAGCAACAAAGACCCAACGCAGCCAAAAATAAATAAATAAATAAACTGATTAAAAAAATTTTTGAACGTGTTGGCTTGATTTTGAAAGGACCACCAAAAAAAAAAGGTATTTTAGTTCCATTTTTAAACACAGACACATACAAAAGTCATATGTATCTTCTGCCTACTGGCTTGCATATCTAAGCATAAGAATCCAAGCTGCCCATTTCTTGATAATATCATCAAAACAGGCACAGTGAATTTTCAGGGAATATACATGTGGCTTTGAGTTAACCCTAAGGTTACAAATCTGCACATTATCTGATACATTAATAGCCATGAAATCATTTGCAAATTATATTTGGTTCAATTTGTTAATTGAATTCAGAGATGCTTGCCAAATCAATTTTTTCCTTCCCAATTTCTTTAGGGCTAAAATGGTTAGATACTTTCTATTCGAAATTCATAATTTCACCTCCAATTGTTTATAGTCTTTAAGTCCAAAGATGGAAAACATTTCAACAAATATTTCCAAAACTCTGTGGTAATGTTGGGTCCTGCTCCATTTCAGTAGCTTGGTTTTAATCAAATTATAAATATTCCCCCAAATCAGTATCTTATTTTACCAATTAATTAATTTAAAAAAAAACAGCTAGGAAAAGAGTTTCCCTGGTTTCTGAGGGTTCTGATATTGTAGGTATTCTTGGAGGCTCATTAGAACTGCGGGCAGTCTACACTTTGGGTAAATCTATTACAAGTCCAGCATGATCATTTCACAGAGCTAATAGTGACCATGTATTTGTATTTCATGAATGGAGAAAAGAAAAAAAATTATACAATATTAATGAACAATTTGATTATGGGATTTTGTTAGAGACGTTCTAATGCCTGGCTCTGATACAGGCACTTCCCGCATCCCAGAATTTTAGTATTTCCCAACAATAAAATTATGTGCAAATTCCTTAAACTCTTTACCCTACTGATATTCAAGCCCTCCACCCAACCCCAAAAGAATATATGTTAACTTCCTTTAGAATTTCTGCCAAGGGCTATTTCTTGAAATGCTATCCCTTCTTTGAACCTGTACATAGTTTGCCCACACTTCAAGACCCAGCACTCCTTTCTTTTTTTTTCCACACACCTCCATTGAGATAGATGTGATCCTCTTTCGACCTTTGTAACTGTGGTATATAGTATACTCTGCCTTGCATAATCATTATTTATGTTCTTATCTGAGCATCCATTAGAAAGTAAGCTCCATAAGAGGAGGTGTCCTCTCCATCTCGTTCATCATTGTGTCTCTACGTAATGTTAGTCTCTTTTGTAATGCAGAATCTTAATAAATATCTGTTGATTGACTAGATAATTAGTTTCTCATATTTTTGGTGTAGTATTTGCATCTTGATTACCTCTGTATTCACTGAAGCACTTAGCAGAGTTTTGGGTGGAAAAACTTTTTCAACGAAAAAATGTGAAACTGAAAACTTGAGAGTAAAAATTGCTAAAATTGTTTTAATGAAACAATAAAATTTAACTCTAGGAGTAATTGTACCTTAGAATCAATTGTGTTTGTCCCTATTTTTAACAAAATTTGAGTTAAGAAGACTGCTGTAATCTATATATTTTTAACCTTATACAGTGGATCAAAAAAATCACCCTTCCTAAATTTTGTGAAGACTATGTAAAATATAACAAAACAAAATTACATTTAGTTGATAATCAGCAGAGATGTCACAACAGTGCATGTTACACATCCTCATTCATATAGGAATGAACTTGAAAAAAAGTGCCTGCAGCAGCCCCAGTGTTTCTGAATTCCAGGGAAACCATCTCCTGTGCCTGACAAAGTCAACACTTGATTCTCCAATTTTTAAATATATTTAGAAATAGAAATATACAATACATAGCTTTGTGTTATTTTTTTCCGAACACAAACCACTAAAAACTATGCTCTTCATCTCTTTTATTCTTTTTCTCTGTTCTGTAAAAGTGAAATTCATCCGGACATTGGCTACTCTTTGTAGCTTTCTCTGCTATAATTACATGTAGGTGACTTTATAACTTGCAAAATTATTTTTATATATTGTTTTCTGCTAACAATTAGGTCCAAATAGCCCCATAGGCTTTGAAATGGTCCTGACATCAGAACCCTGCTCTCCAATCCTAGAGGCTATATGTGCAATTTCAGTCATATTTCCCTTGGTGATTTTGAACGAGCAAACTGCTCTCTTGGCTCATCTGACCTGACTAAAATGAGAAAAGGCATAAAATCTTCCAAGATGGTGTGTACTAACAAGATTTCGGACCCAATTCCAGCCACCAAGGGGGTTTAGATAAGGTTTAGATACACAGTTCATCCTTTGGATTCTTTCATCCAACTCCAACCTTGGAAACTTTTGTGATTCCTTTATCTCTATTCACTTCACAGGATTACGTCCATCGCTAATCATAATACAGGATTTTGCTTAGAAGTTTGATCAGCTTTAAAGTTTGCTCTAGCTCAGCACAGACCATACCCTTAGTTCTTTAGGGTGACAGGATAAAGGGATTCTTTGCCCTGCACACTCTAGGAATTAATTGAACCAACTATAAATAGCCATTCTAAGCAGAAAGGAAACACTCATGGCATTACCTTGAAATATATCATTTCAAGATTTCCTTGAGTTCTTTATGAGGGAAAAAAAAACACATCTTCACACTGGTGAATCTTCATTTCAATTAATATAAATGCACCTCAAATCCATTGGATTCTACATTAATATTTTAAGATCTTTTACACATTTCAGGTAACTTGAGACTATGATAAAGGATAGAAAGTAGTCTGTACAAACAATTCAAAAATACCCATATTTTTTAAGCTATATTTTAAAATGTACTAGAACTTAAAATCTGGCAACTATAAATAATGGCATTTCCCCCTTCTTTCATATATATAGAGAGAGCAAAATCATATGTATATTTGTTCATATATATCCATATAGAACATGTATAAATACATAGACATAGTAAAACAAGAAAGTATTACATATAGTGAAAGAAGAGAAATGTGCTATTTTAAAATTTCAAAGGAATCATCAGTAGCACACTTAATGAGGTTTTATATATGTGTATGCTCCTGCTCTTACACTTTATAAGGCATCGTGCTAGGCATTGGCAGGGAGAAGTGTGTAAGCACATCATCACTGACTTCACTGAGACCACAGAGGTGAAACAGATGCATCTAATTCCAAAGAGAAATTTTTAACAGTGTAATAAAGGAAAAGCAAACATATAAAATATTAAGAAAGTTATGAAGGAAGAGAAGCCATGATTAAGGACCTAAAAAGTAAAGAGAAAATTTTAAATATAAAAAATTTCTAACAGTCTGAACTATGTGTATTTATGATAAAAGGATAATTTGGAGACACTATCTAGTAACCAGATTTTTAAATGAATTTAAAATTTTGTTCAATCAATGTTTCTCATCTACGTAGGATTTTCAGAAGTAATACTTGAAATGTATTGAGATGCTGAGGAATAATGCTCAGTGTTCTGACAAGAGTGGTTTGAGTTCAGACGGAAAAAAAATAGAGCAAAGCTATGTGTCATGTATATTTTTAGTTCTAAATTTGTTTAAAAACAGAAGGACCAAGTTTTTTTTTTTTTATTAGTTTCTGCTTTATAACAAAGTGAATCAGTCATACATATACATCTGTTCCCACATCCCTTCGCTCATGCATCTCCCTCCCTCCCACCCTCCACATCCCACCCCTCCAGGCGGTCACAAAGAACCGAGCTGATCTCCCTGTGCTCTGTGGCTGCTTCCCACTATCTATCTACCTTACGTTTGGTAGTGTATATATGTCCATGCCTCTCTTTCGCTTTGTCACAGCTTACCCTTCCCCCTCCCCATATCCTCAAGTCCATTCTCAAGTAGGTCTGTGTCCTTGTTCCCGTTTTACCCCTAGGTTCTTCATGACATTTTTTTTTTTAATTCCGTATATATGTGTTAGCATACGGTATTTGTCTTTCTCTTTCTGACTTACTTCACTCTGTATGACAGACTCTAGGTCTATCCACCTCATTACAAATAGCTCAGTTTCGTTTCTTTTTATGGCTGAGGAATATTCCATTGTATATATGTGCCACATCTTCTTTATCCATTCATCCGATGATGGACACTTAGGTTGTTTCCAGCTCCAGGCTATTGTGAATAGGGCTGCAATGAACATTTTGGTACATGTCTCTTTTGGAATTATGGTTTTCTCAGGGTATATGCCTAGTAGTGAGATTGCTGGGTCATATGGTAGTTCTATTTGTAGTTTTTTAAGGAACCTCCATACTGTTCTCCATAGTGGCTGTACCAATTCACATTCCCACCAGCAGTGCAAGAGTGTTCCCTTTTCTCCACACCCTCTCCAGCATTTATTGTTTCTAGATTTCTTGATGATGGCCATTCTGACTGGTGTGAGATGATATCTCATTGTAGTTTTGATTTGCATTTCTCTAATGATTAATGATGTTGAGCATTCTTTCATGTGTTTGTTGGCAGTCTGTATATCTTCTTTGGAGAAATGCCTATTTAAGTCTTCTGCCCATTTTTGGATTGGGTTGTTTGTTTTTTTGCTATTGAGTTGCATGAGCTGTTTATAAATTTTGGAGATTAATCCTTTGTCAGTTGCTTCATTTGCAAATATTTTCTCCCATTCTGAGGGTTGTCTTTTGGTCTTGTTTATGGTTTCCTTTGCTGTGCAAAAGCTTTGAAGTTTCATTAGGTCCCATTTGTTTATCTTTGTTTTTATTTCCATTTCTCTAGGAGGTGGGTCCAAAAGGATCTTGCTGTGATTTATGTCATAGAGTGTTCTACCTATGTTTTCCTCTAAGAGTTTGATAGTTTCTGGCCTTACATTTAAGTCTTTAATCCATTTTGAGCTTATTTTTGTGTATGGTGTTAGGGAATGATCTAATCTCAAACTTTTACATGTCCCTGTCCAGTTTTACCAGCACCACTTATTGAAGAGGCTGTCCTTTCTCCACTGTACATTCCTGCCTCCTTTATCAAAGATAAGTTGGCCATATGTGTGTGGGTTTATCTCTGGGCTTTCTATCCTGATCCACTGATCTATCTTTCTGTTTTTATGCCAGTACCACACTGTCTTAATTACTGTAGCTTTGTAGTATAGTCTGAAGTCAGGGAGCCTGATTCCTCCAGCTCCGTTTTTCGTTCTCAAGATTGCTTTGGCTATTCGGTGTCTTAGGACCAAGTTTTGACTTTAGCAAGCACAGGGAATGGTTTCCCTGGAATTCAGAAACCCTACACAAAACCAAGAAGAGTTAATTGAACCATGATTGGAAAAATGCAAGCTATGAAATGCAGGACAATGGCTCAGTCCATTAATTAATTCACCATAAGACATAAGTTCTAATGTAATCCAAATAATAGCAGGGATTCAATGATTAGACAGTAAGTGTTCCAATCTTCCATCACAGAGAGAAAATTTAAAAATCACAGGAAGTGCCAAGGAATTTTGCAAATCAAGAACTTACTTCTAGACTTCTATAAGGAATGACTTTTCCTATCCAAAAGGACTAAAAACCTTATCCCATGTTTAGAGATTACATAACAAAGCTTACCTTTCAGAGGGAACACTTCTAGAGATGGAAAGATAGCAGTATGCACACATTACTGCTGGTAGAGAGCCAAAGTACATGAATTACACTCTAAACTCTCTTAACTGACCTGCACTTAACAGACTGGATTAATCAAAGTTCCCTGATTCTCTATAAAACATACTTATTGATGTCTACAGCTGGTTGACCAATCATGGCCAACCATCAAGTCTATGGCATACTTTGCACTTCTGCTTCCAAAACTGACTTGTATACTGAGCAACAATATTTGCTTGTATCCAAAACTTTTATGCAGTTTTGCCTTTATTATTATAATTAAAGAATTTGATTAAATATTACATAAGCCTATGAAATATCTCAGCAAAGTAAAAGAGTTGTTGTTTCTATGAAATATAAATTGACTTCTTTGAAAATATTCAATAAAGGAGAATCAGTAAAAACTTTTTGCTGAATATTAGCTGTATTTGAGACATAAAGATGGGAAAAATCATGTGCATATAAAAGAAATCTAATTTCAGATTGTATATCAGATGGCTGTGAGTTCATGCTTCACACAAAAAAAGAAAAGAACAAGTAAAAACCAAATAGAAACTATGGACATATTTTGAGGTCTGGTGTACAAATGATAGAAAACTTAGAATTCCTTGGTCTTAGATTGAAAAATTGGCAAGATAATGTGAGTTCAAAGTTAACATAAAATGTTTAAGTTATGAATTTTATCAGTTTTAATAATCTCTGCTTTATTTGATTTAAAAAATATTTGACCAACTACTGGTCCCAACTGCATCAATATTTTAAAGATCAATAATGAGGGCCCTCCAGACAAACTGTGGTCATGATACACACAGGTCTGTGATAGCTGCATAAGAGCCATGGGACAACAATAGAAGAAATGTCAGAAACAGCTCATCCTGCTTCCTTAAATATATGTACTGATTAAAAATCAAAATCTTTTAAGTAAGTTCCTAAAGGTGGATAACAGAAAACACACTGTATTCTCTACAGTTTATTGTATTTAATCACTTATAGTCAAATACCTTGAATGCTCATTACAGAATATTGATGTAGTCATTTCAAAAGTCAAAGCAACTCTTTTTCTTTTAGTTTGTAAAGAATCCATTCCAAGTGCTGTCATTTACAGATGCCTGGACTGGGATGATGGACCATATTTCAAAGACTGCTAGATATACCCCCAAATTAGTTCTCTTTTTCTTTGGCTGAACATTTATATTTGTCAGCTTGTCTTGCACTAGGAATGGCAATATGACTAAGTTTTCTCCAACAGGATGTAAGTTGAAATGATGCCTAGGTCATGAAAACTTTCATGCCATGATCCTCTGTGCCTTTCTTTATGACACCAGCTAAAAGCAGATGAAACCATATCCCTAGGAGTACTCAGCACGAATACCTATAAGGGACTGTTTCTTGAGAGAGAAATAAACTTGTGTCTTGTTGAGCCATGAAATTTTGGGTCTGTTTTCGAAAACAGCTAGTATGATTCTAATTCAGATCCTTTTTGATTATCCACAGACAAAATTGGGCTCTCCCCAACATAGATTTGTGTTCTTTATAAAACTGTGTCTTAATGAAGAGTATTTCAGAGTAGGAGAGCTATATGTAACAGAGGCACAGAAGACAGCATGGTGATTGCACACATAGCAGTTTTGTAGAAAGGCTCAAATGATTAATTGGGTAAGTCTTATTCTTACGAGTAAAGGCATGAATATATGAAAAAGCTGGAAACAAAATTTAGGATCTGGATTAGTAGATTAAAGAATAATATATCTGCTTTTCACATCACTTGGTGCTGTGCAATTATTTGGTTTAAGTATGGTTTTCAGTTTTTTCCATTTCAAGATATTTTGTTCCCTTTGTGGATAAAAATTAAAATATATATGTGTGGGGGGGAATAGATTGAGACTGTGTGAATATCCTGTATCTGGGCAATTTTTGCTCCATGTCTTTAGTGTTCATGGATGATTCTTGCCTGAATTATTACTACTGTGGATGTTAAATGTTGACTTTATAATTTTTGCACTTTGTATCAGTTGTTATTCTTCTGTTATTCTAGCAGCTTTCCCTTCTTCATTCACCTAAAAAAATTAGGATTCATATATATTCATGGCTTCTTTATTAAATTTATAATATATGTTTCCATTATTCATTTTGATGCATAAATTGCCCTAAATTTGGCCAGTTGGAACACCCTCAGGTTGGTTTCTGTGTTATTTTGAAATGTACTCTTTGGTTTTGAGCATCTTCTTACTCTGTGAATCAAGATGTTCCAGGCTCAACTTGTGCTTTCCCAAGTCACCTGTGGAATGAAACATTTCTCTGAAGACCAATGGTTCTTTCTAAGGGAAAGCAGTTTTTTGAAACAAAATCTTGATGCTTAGTGTGCTAATTACTACTGAGTATCATTGTTTTTAAGATGCATACTTAGACCAAGTTAAAAAAAAGAGATGGATAGGTGGTAGATATTTTAAATCATGGGTTCATGTTAATTCTGGGGTTTCTTCTCCACTTTTACCCCATTTCATATTTCTATTTCTCTTTCCCCCAAATGATAACACAAATATTTACCCATCCTACAATATGTAAAAAATAATTTGGAATAGCTACTCCAGTACCAACATCAAGACTACTAACTAAAATTCAATTGTTTTTATCCTTAGGTTATAATCCCGTTGAAAGTGTAAAACAGAATACTCTGTTCAACATGTGTTTAGATTTAATCTTTTGCTATACATTTGATTAAAAGTTAGACTCTGATTTTTATTTGTTTCAGTTTTAGTATTTTTTACTCCATAATTATTTACTTATTTTTGAATGAGTATAAAGTTATTCTAGAGTAAAAGGAAAAGTATATAAAAAGATAGACAAGTCTCATCTTCTCTAAATCTTATACCTCATAACAGCCTATCCCTTGTAGATAACCAACTTCACTAGTTCCTGGCTTATTCTTTCTAAGTTTCTGTTTGTAAACATATGCAAATACAAATAAATATTCTTATTTCTTTACACAAAGATAATACATGGACAAATATATAAGGATAGCATACTATACAGGTATGTGTGTATATATACATTTTATATAAATATATAATTACATATGTGTGCATGTGTGAAGTATGATACCTTTTATATATAATCTTTTGAACTTTGCTTTTCACTTAAAAAGATATACTGGAAATCATTATCAATCTTAATGATGACTTAAACATATTTTGGGGGGAAGGGAAGAACCAGCTGAATAGGATTCTACCATCCGTGCATTTAAGTTGTTGCAATGTTTTGAAACTTATACAAAATCCTGAAATGAATAAACTCATGCATATGTTTTCTCACACTTTTGAGCTATATATTCAGGATAAATTCCTAGTAGGACAGCTGGGTCAAATGATAACTACATACATACTGCAGTAATATTTTGCCAAACTCTTTCCAATATGGATGTTATCTTTCTACATTCTCATTAGAATAATTCGAGATGATTTATTTTCTCACAACCATATGAGCAGAGCATGTTGTCAAGCTCTCAAATTTTTGCCATTTGGAGAGGTGAGAGAGAGACAAGTATATTTTTAATTTGCATTTTTCTTATTATGAATGAAATTGACTATATTTTCATCTAAGAGCCTTTTGTATGTCTTTTATTGTGTCAAATGGCTATTTATGTCTTTTGCCTACTTTATGAGCTTTTGGGCTTCCTCCTTATTTAAAAAATGCGATTTATATTAGGGATTTTAGCCTTTTATCTGTGATATAATTTGCCAATATTTTCTTTATTTTCATAATTGGCCTTTTAACTTTGATTTGTTAGTATTTGTCATGAAATATTTCTTTATATTATGCAGTCAAATTTATCAATTTCAAATATGTTGAATCTAGATTTTGAGTCAGTGTTAAAAAATATTCCTCTACAGTCAAATTACAAATGAATTCAATTTTTTTGTTTCTAGTACTTTTGTGATGAATTAAAATAAACAAAAAACTAATGCATCACATATGATGGATTTGGTGTAACTTCTTATGTATAAGAAGGGGTACAGAGCCAAACTGATCTTTTTATTTAAAATTTCTCTTTAATGGTTTGAGATGCCACTTTAACTATATAAACATAAAAAAAATAAAATAAGAACAAATCCTACATATTTGAGTATATTTCTAAATTTTTCTATTGTGTCTTCCTGCTGTATTCATGTGCTGTCATCATTCTTTCTCCTTTTTTTTTCTGAGTGATGTGTACATATTTATTATCCTATATGAGCTTTAGCATCAATTCATCTGGCATCAGTAAAATACTTGTTGATATTTTTATTGGTACCAGCTAATTTAACTAATTCACTTTACTATCAATTTTCTCACTTAGGGAGAGATTATATCTTTCTGATGTTAAGAAATCCTATCCAGGAATGATAGATGTTTGTTCATTTGTTCAAATCTACTTGTTTTGGAGTGGTTGGTTTTATAGCAATAGCTAACTAATACAGAAGGCTATTGACTTTGTATACTAATTTTACATCTTATTATCTTATTGAATTATTGCACTGTTTAAATTATTTTTAACATTGATTCTCCAGGATTTTCTAAGTATACTATTATGTCATTTGCAAATAATCTTACTTCTCTTTCAGTTCCATGCTTTTATGTGTTACCTTAATTCCAATGGCTAATATCTCCTATATAGTGTCAAACAGGAGGAGAAGTAGTAGGCACCTCTGCCTAATTGCTGAGTTTAGTGGGGATGTCTCTATAGGTTTTCCAGTAGAGAAGTCTATGGATTTAGGATTGAGGTATTCCTATTTCACTGAATTAAGAAAGTATCCATAATTTTTTTATATTATTCAGTGTTTGTGGGAAATTAATGTTAAGTGTTTCGGAGAACTTTTCAATATTTATAGAAATATTCAGGTGATTTTTTCCCTCAGATCTATTAATGTGATGAATCATATTAATAGATTTTCTAATATTGAACATCTTGCATTCCTGAAATAAATCTTAGTGGGTCATTTGGTATAATTATCATAATATAGTATTGAATTCTGTTGCTACTATTTTATTTAGGATTTTTACATAAATATTTGTGAGTAAGGTTACTTGGCAGATTTTCTCCTATCTTTATAAGGCTTTACCATCAATGTTACAGTTGCTTCATACAAAGAGATTTAGAAAGTTATGTCATTTTCTATATTCCGTAAAGATGTATGTAGCCTTGGTATGGTATGGTATTTGAAGTTTCTGTAGAATTTCAACCCCGTGAAACCATCTGGGCTTCTTGCTTTGTGTGTGGTAGTTTTTGATGACATTTAATTTTTTTTTTTTATGAAAAGTGTTCTCCTTAAGCAAAACATTTTTTCAAAGACATTGAAATATGTACAAATTTCACATACTAAATCTTTCTTTCTCATAACAAAAGTCTAATGACACCTGTATATACAGAAGCCACAAATAGTGATGTAAATGCACTAATGACAATGAAACACATTCTGGAACGTGTTTAATTGTGAATATGAACTATGCCAGAAAGTACACTTAAAATGTAATGGAGAGGGCTCTGGCAGATGGCAGAAGAGTAAGATGCGGAGATCACCTTCCTCCCCACAGATACATCAGAAATTCATCTACACGTGGAACAACTCCTACAGAACACCTACTGAACGCTGACAGAAGACCTCAGACCCCCCAAAAGGCAAGAAATTTCCCACATACCTGGGTAGGACAAAAGAAAAAAGAATAAACAGAGACAAAAGGATAGGGACGGGACCTGCACCAGTGGGAGGGAGCCGTGAAGGAGGAAAGGTTTCCACACACTAGAAGCCCCTTCGTGGGCGGAGACTGCAGGTGGCGGAGGGGGAAAGCTTTGGAGTAGCGGAGGAGAGCACAGCAACAGGGGTGTGGAGGGCAAAGTGGAGAGATTCCGGCACAGAGGATCAGTGCCCTCAGGCACACACCAGCCCGAGAGGCTTGTCTGCTCGGCCGCCGGGGTGGGCGGGGCTGGGAGCTGAGGCTCGGGTATCGGGTCGGAGCGCAGGGAGAGGACTGGGGCTGGCGGCAGGAAGAGAGCCTGAAGGGGTTAGTGCACCACGGCTAGCCCGGAGGGAGTCCGGGGAAAAAGTCTGGAGCTGCCAAATAGGCAAGAGACTTTTTCTTCCCTTTTGATTCCTGGTGCGTGTGGAGAGGGCATTAAGAGAGCTGCTTAAAGAAGCACCAGAGACGGGCGCGAGCCGCGGCTAAAGGCACGGACCCCGGAGACGGGCATGGGACGCTAGGGCTGCTGCTGCCGCCGCCACAAGGCCTGTGTGCGAGCGCAGGTCACTGTCCACCCCGCCTTCCGGGGAGCCTGTGCACCCCGCCACTGCCAGGGTCCCGGGACCCAGGGACGGCTTTCCCGGGAAAGCGCACGGAGCGCCTCGGGCAGGTGCAACGTCACGCTGGCCTCTGCTGCCGCAGGCCCGCCCCACACTGCGTGCCCCTCCCTCCCCTCTGCCTGAGTGAGCCAGAGCCCCCGAATCAGCGGCTCCTTTAAACCCGTCCTGTCTGAGCGAAGAACGGACGCCCTCCGGCGACCTACGCACAGAGGCGGGGCCAGGTCCAAGGCTGAGACCCGGGAGCTGTGAGAGCAGAGAAGAGACAGGGAAATCTCTCTGTGCAGCCTCGGAGGCAGCAGATTAAAGCTCCACGGTCCACTTGATGTGCCCTGCGTCTGGGGAGTGCATGAATGGACAGCAAATCATCCCAAATTGAGGAGGTGGACTTTGAGGACAAGATTTAAGACTTTTCCCCCTTTTCCTCTTTTTACAACGAATTATCCCAAATTAAGGAGGTGGACTTTGAGAGCAAGATTTCAGACTTTTCCCCCTTTTCCTTTTTTTAAAACGAAGTATCCCAAATTGAGGAGGTGGACTTTGAAAGCAGGATTTTCGATTTTTCCCCCTGCTCTCTTTTTGTGAATGTGTATGTGTATGCTTCTTTGTGAGATTTTCTCTGTATAGCTTTGCTTCCACCATATGTCCCAGGGTTCTATCTGTCCGTTTTTTTTTTCAATAATTACTTTTTAATTTTAATAACACTACTATATTTTATACTTTATTCTATTTTATTTTACCTGCTCTTTCTTTTTTTCCTACCTTCCCTTCCTCCCTTGCTCCCTCCGCCCCTCCTTTCATTCTTTCTCTCTTTCTTTCCTTCCTCCCTGCCTCCCTCCCTTCGTCCTTTCACTCATTCTTTTTCTTTCCTTCACCCCTCCATCCCTCCTGTCTTTCTTTCTTTCTCTTTCTTTCCTTCCTCCCTCCCTCCCTTCTTCCATTCACTCTTTCTTTTTCTTTCCTTCCTCCCTCCCTCCCTCCTTTCTTTCTTCCTTCCTTCCTTCCTTCCTTCTCTTTCCTACTTCCTTTCTTTCTCTCTCTCTTTCTTTCTACTACTAATTCTTTCTTTCTACTTTTTCTCCCTTTTATTCTGAGCCGGGTAGATGAAAGGCTCTTGGTGCTGCAGCCAGGAGTCAGTGCTGTGCCTCTGAAGTGGGAGAGCCAAATTACGGACACAGGTCCACAAGAGACCTCCCAGCTCCACATAATATCAAGCGGCGAAAATCTCCCAGAGATCTCCATCTCAACACCAGCACACAGCTTCAGTCAACGACCAGCAAGCTACAGTGCTGGTCACGCTATGCCAAGCAACTAGCAAGGCAGGAACACAACCCCACCCATTAGCAGAGAGGATGCCTAAAAACATAAAGGCCACAGGAACCTAAAAACACACCACCAGACGTGGACCTGTCCACCAGAAAGACAAGATCGAGCCTCAACCACCAGAACACAGGCACTAGTCCCCCTCACCAGGAAGCTTACACAACCTACTGAAACAACCTTAGCCACTGGGGACAAACACCAAAAACAACGGGAACTACAAATGTGCAGCCTGCAAACAAGGAGACCCCAAACACAGTAAGATAAGCAAAATGAGAAGACAGAAAAACACACAGCAGGTGAAGGAGCAAGATAAAAACCTACCAGACCTAACAAATGAAGAGGTAATAGGGAGTCTACCTGAAAAAGAATTCAGAATACTGATAGTAAAGATGATCCAAGATTCTATTTCCAAGATCCAAAATCTTGGAAATAGAATAGACAAAATGCAAGAAACAGTTAACAAGGACCTAGAAGAACTAAAGATGAATCAAGCATCGATTAAAAACACAATAAATGAAATGAAAAATACTCTAGATGGGATCAATAGCAGAATAACTGAGGCAGAAGAACGGATAAGTGAGGTGGAAGATAAAATAGTGGAAATAACTGATGCAGAGCAAAATAAAGAAAAAAGAATGAAAAGAACAGAGGACGGTCTCAGAGACCTCTGGGACAACATTAAACGCACCAACATTCGAATTATATGGGTTCCAGAAGAAGAAGAGAAACAGAAAGGGACTGAGAAAATATTTGAAGAGATTATAGTTGAAAACTTCCCTAATATGGGAAAGGAAATAGTTAATCAAGTCCAGGAGGCACAGAGAGTCCCATACAGAATAAATCCAAGGAGAAATACACCAAGACACATATTAATCAAGCTGTCAAAAATTAAACACAAAGAAATCATATTAAAAGCAGCAAGGGAAAAAAAAAAACAAATAACACACAAGAGAATCCCCATCAGGTTAACAGCTGATCTCTCAGCAGAAACTCTACAAGCCAGAAGGGAGTGGCAGGACATAATTAAAGTGATAAAGGAGAGAAACCTGCAACCAAGATTACTCTACCCAGCAAGGATCTCATTCAGATTTGATGGAGAAATTAAAACCTTTACAGACAAGCAAAAGCTGAGAGAGTTCAGCACCACCAAACCAGCTTTACAACAAATGCTAAAGGAACTTCTCAAGGCAAGAAACACAACAGAAGGAATATACTGACAATAACAAACCCAAAGCAATTAAGGAAATGGGAATAGGAACATACATACCAATAATTACCTTAAATGTAAATGGACTAAATGCTCCCACCAAAAGGCACAGATTGGCTGAATGGATACAAAAACAAGACCCATATATATGCTGTCTACAAGAGACCCACTTCAGACCTAGAGACACATACAGATTGAAACTAAGGGGATGGAAAAAGATATTCCGTGTAAATGGAAATCAAAAGAAAGCTGGAGTAGCAATTCCTATATCAGGCAAAATAGACTTTAAAATAAAGACTACTAGAAGAGACAAAGAAGGACACTACATAATGATCAAGGGATCGATCCAAGAAGAAGATATAACAATTGTAAATATTTATGCACCCAACATAGGAGCACCTCAATACATAAGGCAAATACTAACAGCCATAAAAGGGGAAATCGACAGTAACACAATCATAGTAGGGGACTTTAACACCCCACTTTCACCAATGGACAGATCATCCAAAATAAAAATAAACAAGGAAACACAAGCTTTAAATGATACATTAAACAAGATGGACTTAATTGATATTTATAGGACATTCCATCCAAAAACAACAGAATACACATTTTTCTCAACTGCTCATGGAACATTCTCCAGGATAGATCATATCTTGGGTCACAAATCAAGCCTTGGTAAATTTAAGAAAATTGAAATTGTATCAAGTATCTTTTCCGACCACAATGCTATGAGACTAGACATCAATTAATGGAAAAGATCTGTAAAAAATACAAACACATGGAGGCTAAACAATACAATACTCAATAACGAAGTCATCACTGAAGAAATCAAGAGGAAATCAAAAAATACCTAGAAACAAATAACAATGGAGACACGACGACCCAAAACCTATGGGATGCAGCAAAAGCAGTTCTAAGGGGGAAGTTTATAGCAATACAATCCCACCTTAAGAAACAGGAAACATCTCGAGTAAACAATCTGACCCTGCACCTAAAGCAATTAGAGAAAGAAGAAAAAAACCCCAAAGTTAGCAGAAGGAAAGAAATCATAAAGATCAGATCAGAAAGAAATGAAGGAAACGATAGCAAAGATCAATAAAACTAAAAGCTGGTTCTTTGAGAAGATAAACAAAATTGACAAACCATTAGCCAGACTCATCAAGAAAAAAAGGGAGAAGACTCAAATCAATAGAATTAGAAATGAAAAAGGAGAAGTAACAACTGACACTGCAGAAAAACAAAAGATCATGAGAGACTACTACAAGCAAATCTATGCAAATAAAATTGACAACCTGGAAGAAATGGAAAAATTCTTAGAAATGCACAACCTGCCAAGATTGAATCAGGAAGAAATAGAAAATATGAATAGACCAATCACACGCACTGAAATTGAAACTGTGATTAAAAATCTTCCAACAAACAAAAGCCCAGGACCAGGTGGCTTCACAGGCGAATTCTATCAAACATTTAGAGAAGACCTAACACCCATCCTTCTCAAACTCTTCCAAACAATTTCAGAGGAAGGAACACTCCCAAACTCATTCTACGAGGCCACCATCACCTTGATACCAAAACCAGGCAAGGATGTCACAAAGAAAGAAAACTACAGGCCAATGTCACTGATGAACATAGATGCAAAAATCCTCAACAAAATACTAGCAAACAGAATCCAACAGCACATTAAAAGGATCATACATTATGATCAAGTGGGGTTATTACAGGAATGCAAGGATTCTTCAATATATGCAAATCAATCAATGTGATACACCATATTAACAAATTGAAGGAGAAAAACCATATGATCATCTCAATAGATGCAGAGAAAGCTTTCGACAAAATTCAACACCCATTTATGATAAAAACCCTGCAGAAAGTAGGCATACAGGGATCTTTCCTCAACATAATAAAGGCCATATATGACAAACCCACAGCCAACATTGTCCTCAATGGTGAAAAACTGAAACCATTTCCACTAAGATCAGGAACAAGACAAGGCTGCCCACTCTCACCACTCTTATTCAACCTAGTTTTGGAAGTTTTAGCCACAGCAATCAGAGAAGAAAAGGAAATAAAAGGAATCCAAATTGGAAAAGAAGAAGTAATGCTGTCACTGTTTGCAGATGACATGATACTATACATAGAGAATCCTAAACATGCTACCAGAAAACTAATAGAGCTAATCAATGAATTTGGTAAAGTAGCAGGATACAAAATTAATGCACAGAAATCTCTGGCATTCCTGTACACTAATGATGAAAAATCTGAAAATGAAATCAAGAAAACACTCCCATTTACCATCGCAACAAAAAGAATAAAATATCTAGGAATAAACCTACCTAAGGAGACAAAAGACCTGTATGCAGAAAATTATAATACACTGATGAAACAAATTAAAGATGATACAAATAGATGGAGAGATATACCATGCTCCTGGATTGGAAGAATCAATATTGTGAAAATGACTCTACTACCCAAAGCAATCTACAGATTCAATGCAATCCCTATCAAACGACCACTGGCATTTTTCACAGAACTAGAACAAAAAATTTCAAAATTTGTTTGGAAAGACAGAAGACCCTGAATAGCAAAGCAATATTTAGAACGAAAAACGGAGCTGGAGGAATCAGGCTCCCTGACTTCAGACTATACTACAAAGCTACAGTAATCAAGACAGTATGGTACTGGCACAAAAACAGAAAGATAGATCAATGGAACAGGATAGAAAGTCCAGAGATAAACCCACGCACATATGGCCAACTTATCTTTGATAAAGGAGGTAGGAATGTACAGTGGAGAAAGGACAGCCTCTTCAATAAGTGGTGCTGGGAAAACTGGACAGGGATATGTAAAAGTTTGAGATTAGATCATTCCCTAACACCATCCACAAAAATAAGCTCAAAATGGATTAAAGACCTAAATGTAAGGCCAGAAACTATCAAACTCTTAGAGGAAAACATAGGCAGAACACTCTATGACATAAATCACAGCAAGATCCTTTTGGACCCACCTCCTAGAGAAATGGAAATAAAAACAAAGATAAACAAATGGGACCTAATGAAACTTCAAAGCTTTTGCACAGCAAAGGAAACCATAAACAAGACCAAAAGACAACCCTCAGAATGGGAGAAAATATTTGCAAATGAAGCAACTGACAAAGGATTAATCTCCAAAATTTATAAACAGCCCATGCAGCTCAATAGCAAAAAAACAAACAATCCAATCCAAAAATGGGCAGAAGACTTAAATAGGCATTTCTCCAAAGAAGATATACAGACTGCCAACAAACACATGAAAGAATGCTCAACATCATTAATCATTAGAGAAATGCAAATCAAAACTACAATGAGATATCATCTCACACCAGTCAGAATGGCCATCATCAAGAAATCTCCAAACAATAAATACTGGAGAGGTTGTGGAGAAGAGGTAACACTCTTGCACTGCTGGTGGGAATGTGAATTGGTACAGCCACCATGGAGAACAGTATGGAGGTTCCTTAAAAAACTAAAAGTAGAACTACCATATGACCCAGCAATCCCACTACTAGGCATATACCCTGAGAAAACCGTAATTCAAAAAGAGACATGTACCAAAATGTTCATTGCAGCTCTATTCACAATAGCCCGGAGATGGAAACAACCTAAGTGTCCATCATTGGATGAATGGATAAAGAAGACGTGGCACATATATACAATGGAATATTCCTCAGCCATAAAAAGAAACGAAACTGAGCTATTTGTAATGAAGTGGATAGACCTAGAGTCTGTCATACAGAGTGAAGTAAGTCAGAAAGAGAAAGACAAATACCGTATGCTAACACATATATATGGAATTAAAAAAAAATGTCATGAAGAACCTAGGGGTAAAACGGGAATAAAGACACAGACCTACTTGAGAATGGACTTGAGGATATGGGGAGGGGGAAGGGTAAGCTGTGACAAAGCGAAAGAGAGGCATGGACATATATACACTACCAAACGTAAGGTAGATAGATAGTGGGAAGCAGCCGCAGAGCACAGGGAGATCAGCTCGGTTCTTTGTGACCGCCTGGAGGGGTGGGATGTGGAGGGTGGGAGGGAGGGAGATGCATGAGCGAAGGGATGTGGGAACAGATGTATATGTATGACTGATTCACTTTGTTATAAAGCAGAAACTAATAAAAAAAAAAGGTAATGGAATCCACAGAACGAAGTATAATCCCAAAGGCTAACAGTAAAATATCAGGGTCATGCAGCCCACATGTTGGCAAAAACAAATTGGTACTCCAGCTTTTTCTCCTCTTTAAGAGGTATGAACATTCAAATGTGATATTTCTAAACACCCATGAAGGCCGTACAAGAATATTTTGATACACTGAAAATAAAATTGTGCAATTACTTGATATGGCATTTTTCAAATCTTTTGTTAGACTTGTAGCACACCTCTTCCAGTGTTTTCCATCTTGAAAATTACTGCCTGATGGGTACTCTAAGTATATTCTCTCAGTGAATCCTAAATGTGAGAAGAGAAGAAGGAAAAGAGAGGTGTACTTATTGTCAGAATACAGAGATGGGCTGTGTGGAGGAGAGAATGGAGAGAGCAGTGCAATTATGATTTCCGCAAGGATCTGTAGGGATAACCTTACAATACTGCAAGATCCTATCAACCTGAATGATACAAGTAACTGATTTTCCTTTTTTGGAGGGGAGGAAGAGGGATTGGATTCAGTTGCTTGTGTTACAGTGTTAAGTTTTAAAAATATAAAATTGACAGTATAATGATATAACACTCTCACTGGAATAGGGGTGATTACCTGGCAAATAGAATGATTTTACTGCCTTTTCAGAAGCTAATACATAAGAAAAGCCAATCTCTTTCTCTTTCTCTCTTTCTTAAAACTCATATAGCATATGATCATACACGCATATATTCTATTTATACTCTATATGTTCTCTATGTATGTGTCTGTGTTTATATAGATAAATATTTGTGTGTGTGTGTTCTGTAGGTATATATTATTCACACACAAAGAAAAAAAGGATAAAGGGTAAAAACCATTATTACTTGCTTTGAGGGTATTTATAATCTGTTAGGGGTAAGAGTCATTTTAATATCTTATAATGATATGAGACAGAATAAAATATAAGTTAAATAGAGTTACAAACATTGTACTATGGAAATACTAGTGAAAGGAGTGATTACTTTTGATATATGGAGTGAGCAGAGAAACAAAGAAAACACAAACAGTTCAATTAAAATAGTTACCTCTGAGCTGAACCTGAAACAAAAGGGTTTCAATATATAATGGTAACGATGGTGGTGGTGGCTTGCATATGTATGTGTACGTGTTGTTGAGGGGTGTGGTTGTGTTCCAGGCTGACAAACATAGAGTTACACAAATACATCACTTACTTACATGCTGTCAACTTAGCTATCCTTTCAGCATCGAATAAAACCTTCTGTCAGACACTTCAAGGTCTTTGGCTGAAACTACAGCCACTGGTGTTGTGATGTGGCTGTGTTGTGGAACTTTTTCTTCCAGCCAAAATGACTAGTACCTGTGGTGCTGAGTTACTTTTCCTTCCACTTGGACATGTAGGAGCAGATCACTTTCAGAAGGCGTCTCTGTTAACCAGGCTGCAATGAGGAAATTTATTAAGGGGATGGTCTCGGCATTTTTTCCTTTAAGATTCTTACCCAAAGCAAGGAACAAAATGCGGCAATCACTATTCAAGACAGTGTCGAAATCAATCAGACATCAAAACAGGCTATTGGAGTTCATGGGTTCTTTAATATGAACAGCTACTATCTTCCCTTTAGCTTAATTAAGGGGTTGCATATCCTTACAATTAAAGATAATTGCAGAGTGTAAAAACTGCATTGTGATTATAGAAACACTGAATGAAGCTTGGTGACTACAAGACAAAGACCTCATCAACTGAACACCTTAGAAGTGTGTAGACTTTAAAATACAATTCCTCCTCTCTACAGCTTTTTCTTTTTATAGAACCCCCTTCTTTCTTTATTCCCAACAGAAATACATTGTTCAAAGTCTTGACTGATTGGAAACTAAGCTGTGGTTTTTCCTTAATTTTTTTTTTAAGTTCATAAGTATCAATGGTGCTTCTTTAAATCATTTAGAAGTTGAGTTTGTTCTAAAATCAGGTTTCACTGCATTATTGTTTTGTGGTTCCTTTGGAAACCCTGTCAAAAATATCTTGCTAAATCTCATCTTGTTAAATAACGTCAGTATCTTTCACTTAAAATTATTTACATAGACAGAAGAAGCCAGCTTTAGATGCTATGAAATGTGAAGCACAGGTATTTTTGCCTGATCAGGCACATAGCTTCAATTTAGGGGCACTGCAATAGCCAAAGCAAGGTGATTATTATTATTATTATTATTTTTTGCATACTGAATAAGCACTCTAGCTTGATAAACATCATGTTGGATTTTTCTCTCTGAGACTTTATATAAAGATTTGTAGAACTAACTTACTTGGATAAAAGAATGAGAAGGAGGGTAAAATAAATTGTAAAGAAGCCAGTTTAATTTCTCTTTAAATTGACAAAGAGACCAATTTCTATCATAAGTTTATATGAGCTTCTCTAAAGAAAAGGTACATGTATTGCAATGCCACAAACCACGAGTGTGTTCTCTTTCTTGAATGAAATATGACTATTCAATAAAACAACAAATTGGCAAAGAGCTAAATCTTTAAGCTGCTTCAGCTACATGTCATCACTTACTTACAAGACCTGATCAGCTTTATTTATCAAAGAAGCATCCAGCAGTGTCCCTCAAACTAAGCACATGAAGTCAACAAAGCGACAGGACTCAAAAAGTGGTGAACGAATAACTGTAAATAAAAATCTCCAAGGAGAGTTCATTTGGAAAAAAATATCAATTGGTAAATAAATAAACATCTGGGTAATCTTCTAAAAAATTGTCAATTCCCAAAAATGAATAAGGTCATCTTCGCGTCCTATCCAATGTGTTGGTCAGTGGTAACACTTCAAACTGTCAAAGTGAGTTCATGGAAATGCATATAAATTAGACACTGATTTGGGCTTAATATATTCATTTTCTAAATAATATGCAAATTTGTGTAAACCTAGATTTTTAAAATAAGATTTAAAGGCTGTAAGCTCTGCAATCTCACAGTTTACATGTTAATGTGGTAATTCAATTCAACAAACATTTATTGAACTCCTAGCAAAGTACTGTGCTGGGTATTATGGGAGCATTACCATACCATTTAGGGAACATACAACTAGGAGATGAGTTAGGAAGAATAAAGTGTAATTTTGCCCCTGATATAAAACCTATATTAGCAGTTAATGCAAAATGAGATAACATATGGGACAACTAACACTTGTAAGGTGTCTTTTTCTTTATATGATACCGTCCTCTAATGTGGACTTTCCTGTAACATCGCCATTGAACCTTTGGTGGATAAGAGTTGGAAATAATATCTTGCTTTCTTTCTTACTTTAAGTGAGAAAATTTTCTCTACTCTTGATAAGCTATACATTTATCCATTTTTGAATCAATTCTTCTTTATGTAAAATTCTATGTGTTTCATATTTTAGGTTGTGGTTTTAACAATTGATTTGAACCACACTGCCACCATCGTAGGTCTCATGCATGCTCCAGGGAAGAGCCTGTCCCAGTTGGCTCTGCCCTACCGCCGCAGCATCCCCATCTGGCTGAAGCTGACATCTGATGACGTAAAGGAGCAGATCTACAAACTGGCCAAAAAGGGCCTGACGCCCTTGCAAATCGGTGTGATCCTGAGAGACTCACATGGTGTTGCACAAGTACGTTTTGTGACAGGCAACAAAAGCTTGAGAATTCTTAAGTCCAAGTGACTTGCTCCTGATCTTCCTGAGGAACTCTATCATTTAATGAAGAAACCTGTTGCTGTACAAAAGCATCTTGAGAGAAACAGAAAGGATAAAGATGCTAAATTCTGTCTGATTCTGCTTTAGAGAGTTATTCACCGGTTGGCTCGATATTACAACACCAAACGAGTCCTCCCTTCCCACTGGAAATACAAGTCATCCATAGCCTCTGCCCTGGTTGCATAAATTTGTCTGTTTACTCAAGCAATATAATCATTGTTTAACTAGAAAAAAAAGTTGAGTTGATGAATTGTTCACTGCTTTCATTGAATTTGCCTTAGTAAACACTGACTTCAACTGACAATATTTGGAGTCAACATACAATTCATTTTCATAGAATGATCATATAAAATACATTGAAAATAATGAAAAATGGTGGAAAGGATAAAGCTATTAGAAAACAAAAAGCAGACAAAAACACTGCAACCACTCATTGAACACAATGGGAATTTTCTGATGACTTAATCCATCCACTTAAGGTGGTTTATCCACAGAAATTTCAAACATAGCACAATGCTTTTTCCTATTAATGAAGTGTATAGACCAGCCGCATGTATCCTATTTCAATGAGTTACTATTTTTACGTTGTCAGATGTATAATGCAAGTATAGCAGAGTGATAGGAAACCTGGGAATTCACACCTTTTGACCTTCTGTCTTTGTGAAGCATTTATTTACAGTCCTTTTATATATGGTAGTTTCTTTAATTCTCAGATCCATCTTGCATAGCAAATATAATTATTATACTATTTGTTCAAAGGAGACAATGGAAACTCAAAAAGATTAATGATTTGGCCTAATTCACAAAGGTACTGAAGGGCAGTATTTGAATGACAAGCCACATTTTTAGGATCTCAGAAAACAACGTCTTTCCACTCTACCTGTCTGCCTTGATTAAGATCAGGAGATATAATAGACAACTGTGAATCTCTCATTTTAAGTAACCAAGGGGAATTTTCTTCATTTTCTTATTCCCTTACTTTTATAATTGTACTTTAAAATTCAGGAATAAGGTTATCTTTTAGTCATACAATATTAAGAATCAAAATAAGACCTTTAAAAAATTATTGTTATGCATTCTGATATGAATATAGATGTGATTCTATGGAGGCTAAGCTTCTCACACATAAGTTTAGGACATATCCATCATTGATCAGTAAGAATTTATTGTGTTATTTTCGTATGATCCAGACTGCTCTGGGTGCCACAGGAGATAGAAAAATAACATATTCAATTCAGAAAATAAGAAAAATAACATACTTAATTCAGAAAATATATATTGAGCATCTATTTTATTCTATGCATTACCCAAGAGAAAGAGCAGAGGTTTAGGAAGCAAGAAGAATTTCACCAGAAGAATATATAGATGAAAAAGACCTAAAACTATTATTTGAATTTTTTAAATCTGACTATGGAAACACAGCTGACACATATGAAGCAATTCAAGGAATTGAATTTGATGTGAGGTCTAAAAATAATGACAATCCTAGGGTTTAATAAGCTATGTTCATTAAAATTCAGAAAGAATATAAGTAACACAACTATTTAAGACATTTAATCAACCTTAATTTGAAGGTAGAAAACTGGTTGATATTCATATTCATGAATTTATAAGTGTGGTTTTTAAAAGCATCATAAAATCTGTATATCAAGTCCACTAGATGAATTTAGGTAATTGCAGTAGACAAAATCCAATTAAGTCACTTCTTAGAGGAAAAGTAAATATAATATATTATCTCCAATATTTTCCAACTATATCATATGGTTTATTTCATAGAGTTTAAGAGAGTAAAACGTATGCCTATCTAATCACAGACCCACCAACCTGTCATGGCACATAGTTTGCTATGTGTCCCAGGAAGTGGTGATGAATTTACTCCAATGACATTTGTTCAGCCTGCTCACACAAACTACAATATTTGCATCTAGCTTGGCTGGGGTATTAAGGTGGGAAAGGGAGCAGCAGGAAGGCAAAACTATGGTCATGAAACAAAATAAAAATGACTGTCAAAAGAGGAACAATGCTTATGGACTCATTAAGCTGGCATTATTTTCTCTCTGCTAAGTAACCACATTAACATTCTAGTAGCACATATTTCTCATTTTAATCTGTATTTAAATAAAGATGATTTTTCTTTGCAGAGTCAAAATCAGCATCAACTTTTTTTGAGATATCACAGCTTCTCTCCATTAAGTATTAAACAGTAAAAAGAAACTTAAAATTAATGAACTATCTTGAGTATATTCAAAGGTGTAAACTGCGTGGGTGGCAAATCTGAGAACGTTGATATAGCGAGACTAGTATCGTATACTCTATCCCCCACTCAAGTACATAACAAACTATGATTCATGACATCGAAATCCACTTCTTTCAAATTTGCATATGCTTTAGTTCCTTTTAACCTCTACCCATTCACTCTGTTGATGTTTGTCATCATTAAATATATATTTACATCAACTTTTACTGTGGCCACATAAAAGTACTCTTCCCTAGTGCTAGAAAAAGTAAAGAGAATTAATGAGTGTCACCGTTCAGATATAAAACCAATTAACATTGATATACGTATGTCTTATTCAATAGGAGGTAAAATTTTCATATTTAAATTCTAAAATTTTGGGGTGACACGTCTAATCCTGTCAACAGTTTTTTTGTTTGTTTGTTTTTTTCTTCTCTCCATAATGTGCCTAGGATAAAAACCAGAAACATGTATCTGTAGCAGAAAGATTATTGCTGAGAGATTTCCTGGGCAGCTCTCAAAAAGGAGAAGTTTAAGAAAAAAATCTGTATGACCCTCAACTTGTAAGTGTTCAGCTTTTAAAAAGTGGCTGGATTTGTAGTTTGTGCCTATACCTAGAACAGACAGCTGACGCAAGGCATTATTTTTCCCTTAAGATGAATGATATAAATGGCCTTTAATGTATGATTTCCACTTATAAAAGAACCTTGGAGTAATTGTGAGGGATCGGCCATTTGATAGTATTGTAACAATATGCTTCATGGAATAATAAATTTATTGTGGCTTTAGCATCATTCAGATCCAAATATCAACCCAGCTCTGCCATTTAATAGCTATGTGATTTTAATGCTTTTGAGGCTCAATGTTCTCATCTTAGAAAAGGGAATAACAAAAACTACCTATTTGATTTTTGTGATAATTAAGCAAGATAAGTGAGAACCATCACATTCTCCCATTCAAGGGGCCACCATTTATATAATATATAAATAAGTAGTGCCTCTTGGCATTGTGAAATATGGTAGGCTTGAGTAACATGTGAAAAGCCCTTGCCTCACAGTTACAAGTAGATGCTCAATATTTGTATTATTCAATACCACTGCAATAAAAAAAACAGTGTGAACTTGACATCCTTTGCATATCAAAAACACTTGTTTACTGAGCACAGCCACTTATATCTTATGCCTGTTTTGGATTTCACATGCCTAGGACAATGTCTGGCTCATAGAACTAGCTCAATATGAATATGCTGAATAGATGAAGATAGCATTAATCTTGTATGATTGGTAGATCAGGAGGCCTTTGAAAAGCTTTATCCTTCAGTAAGAATTCCCAAAGAGTTTATGAATAAGAACAGGTGTGACCTGGGGCACAGCTCTTTTGTTCCCTAAAGTGAAATAAGCTTTTGAGAATTTTTATTATGAGGATATATGTGTTAATGGTATACACGTAGCCTTCTCAAACTTAAAGTAATGCTATGTGTGGGTGTGTGTTCTGAATTTAAAAAGAGCGTGGACATGGGCCAAATAAATACATGATGCTGGCATTAAAGCATAGACAGATTTAAAGAATTGTAGGAAAACATTAAAAAGGGGAAATGAAATTAAATTTAGAAGTTAATAACTTACTTTTTTTTTTCTGTTTTGGGGAATTTATACCAATGATATTTTCTGGAATTGTCTACAAGGTGCACTGTGCTCCCTTTAAGCAGCCCGCTCTGAAGATGGTGTTCTTCACTAGAGGTCTAATTTTTGCATGAATCGTGACGCTTAAACTCACTTCTTTGTTTCCATCAACTTTTTAAATATGAAGAAGAGATTGGCTTTTACAGCTTCATCACTCGCACCATCAGAAGCCTTTGAGCATGATGAGGAAACTGAGTTTCAGAGAAATAATACAGCTTCTTCCAATGTTACATAGTAGGAGGGGTAGCTGGTACTACTGCACAGGTTTCTTCCTCATCTAGATTTGCCCCCTGACTTAACCCTACTCTGAGTGGTGAGTTAAACCCAAGATAAGGAGCTACTTGTCTTCAGTAGGTATATTCATCCTGAATACCTAAATTTATTTTATTCGACCAATGTACATTTAATACATCAACAATATCAAAATGGCATCAAAGTAAACTGGGAAATTGTCTTTCACCGAGTTCTGTCTCTGAGTCTACCACAATCCATGTCCAAAACAAAAATTGTAACTAGCACCATCTGCTTTAGAGTATGTTTCCGAGTCACAGTATTCTAACTCCTTCATGAAATTTTAGCATTTGTCAAGTTACCAGTGAATTCACTAGCCCGACAGAGAGAGAATAACATGCCCTATATGTTCACTCTGTCCAAGTTGTACTAGTCAGTTTCACTCACAGAAACTCAGAGTCAGAAGGGACCTAAAAACTAAAGGTCATGGATTCCAGCCCTAACAGGTTGTGGGATCCTAAAGAGTTGAGTCCCAATTCAAGCTTTACCAACCTTGAGCATTTAAACTTGTGCTCAAGGTAAATCTTTGTTAAGTCTCAGTTTCTTCCTCTATGAAATTAAGACAATAGTAGTTCTCAACTCATAGTAATATTGAAAGGATTAATAACTCATAAGGTTACGTAAAGGAGCTGGCCCTTTCTTACACTTCAGATTCAGTTTAAATGTCAGCTCCTCTGAAAGTTCTTCCCTAATTACCTTATTTAAATTGGTCTTTCTGCTGTTCTTTTTAACCCATCATCCTACTTATCTTCTTTATAACATAATATGTGATAAATGATCTGTTCATCTGCTCATTAGTTTAGCCTCTGTCTCCCCCACAAATCCGTAAGCTTTATGAAGCCTGGGTCTGTCTGTATTCTCAAAACCAAACGGGATAATGCTTCACATAAAACAAATATTAGGGATTTCTCTGGTGGCGCAGTGGTTAGGATTCCACACTCTCAATTCAGGGGGCCCAGGTTAGATCCCTGGTTGGGGAACTAGATCTCACACGCATGCCGCAACTAAGAGTTCATGTGTCGCAACTGAGAGTTTGCATGCCGCAACTAAGGAGCCCGCCTGCCACAACTAAGACCCGGCGCAACCAAATAAATAAATAAATATTTTAAAAAATATATTAACAAATGAATAGTGTGCAGTAATCAATTGATATATGTTTATAATCATTAGCATATAGAAATCTGCACATTTCATGTAAATGTTATGCTTTTCAATTATGGCAGTTGTCTATTTCAAACAACTTGAGATTTAATTTTTACATGTTTAAAAGACATAAAAAGCTAGACAAAAATACTGTCAGACTAAGAATTGGCAATCCCACTACCGGGCATATAACCTGAGAAAAACATAATTCAAAAAGAGTCACGTACCAAAATGTTCACTGCAGCTCTATTTACAGTAGCCAGGACGTGGAAGCAACCTAAGTGTCCATCAACAGATGAATGGATAAAGAAGATGTGGCACATATACACAATGGAATGTTACTCAGCCATAAAAAGAAATGAAATTGAGTTATTTGTAGTGAGGTGGATGGACCTAGAGTCTCTCATACAGAGTGAAGTAAGCCAGAAAGAGAGGAAAAAAATACCATATGCTAACACACACATATGGAATCTAAAAAACAAAAAAATGGTCATGAAGAACCTAGGGGCAAGATGAGAATAAAGACGCAGACCTGCTAGAGAATGGACTTGAGGATACACGAAGGGGAAAGGGTAAGCTGGGACAAAATGAGAGAGTGGCATGGACATATATACACTACCAAACGTAAAGTAGATAGCTAGTGGGAAGCAGCCGCATAGCACAGGGAGATCAGCTCGGTGCTTTGTGACCGCCTGGAGGGGTGGGATAGGGAGGGTGGGAGGGAGGGAGATGCAAGAGGGAAGAGATATGGGGACATATGTATATGTATAACTGATTCACCTTGTTATAAAGCAGAAACTGACACACCATTGTAAAGCAATTATACTCCAATAAAGATGTTAACAAAAAAAAAAAAAAAAGAAAGAAAAGTTGATTAGGCAAAAAGGACCACACTACTAAAAACTGTATATAACCCTTCTCTTTAGTGCTTAAAATCTATCCAAAATGCACCTACTAAGGGCTCATCCACCACTGCTGGTTGACTTCTAAGTGACAGTAAATTTATGATCTTATGATGCAGTCCTATCCATTTTTAGACTGCTCAGATTATTAGAAAATCTTGCTCTATGTCGAACAGAAATCAGTATCCTGGAAGCAAACATTCATTGTGACCACTTCAATCCCCCAAAAGGTACAGCACATTTCTAATTTCATATTAGCCCCTTATAAAAATAAAGACACCTTTCAAATACTCGTTGACTTTTCTCTTCTCCAGGTTAATTAAATCCACTTCAGTCAAGTTTAATCACATATCCATATTTGTATTCATCTTTGTAGGACACGTTTAGCAGATATGGTCACATATCCAGAATCATAACTTGGTGAAGATATTAAAGGAAAACATTTTATTTATATAATTATTTATGGGCCCACAAAGCACTTTCACATTCCTAAACTAATAAGATAGCATCTTGGTTTCATGTTCCTTTATGCATTGGTTTATGGAACCTCATCTAGAAACAGTTCTGGGCTAAGTATAATAAATTTTCTATATTTTTGTAGTGAGAAAGGTATACAATTATTTTCCCCATGCTAATAGGGTAAACTGCCTTTAGGTTTTTCCAAATCCGTGAGTGGCTAGTTTCTTGTTTACTTCTAACATTCACTCATTTATCTCAGAGAAGCCCACACATGGATAAGACACTTAGACCTTTGTGGTAGGCAGAATAATGTACCCCCTCCCTAAAATGGCCACGTCCTAATTTGTTACATTACATAGCAAAAGTTTTTTGTTTTTTTTTTTTTTTTGCACTTATGATTTAAGTTAAAACTTTGAGATGAGGGGATTATTTTGTATTGTCAGGTAGGCCCAATCTAAGCAAAGGAGTCCTTAAAAGTGGAAGAGACGGGCAGAAGAATGAATTGTAGGGATTCAGAAGTGAGAAGGAATTGACCTGCCATCACTGGCTTTGAAGATAGAGCAGGCCATGAGCCCAGGTACGTGAATGGCCTCAAGAAGTTGAGAATGACCCTCAGCTGACAGCCAGCAAGTAAACAGGGATCTCAGCCCTACAACTGCAAGGAACTACATTTTAATTAGCAAAGAAATGGATTCTTCCCTAGAGCCTTCAGAAAGAAATGCAGTCCTCCTGACACCTAAAATTTAGCCCAGTGAGACCTGTGGCCAGACGTCTGTCATACAGAATTGTAAGATATTAAGTTGGCTGTTTCAAGCCACGAAGTTTGTATTAACTTGCTACATCAGCAATGGAAAACTAATACAATCTGGCTCTTTGTAAACTAGTATCGATGCTCTGAGGGGGATATAATTCAATAAGTTTTAGGTTCAGCAAGAACTGTAGTTTTGGAATCCTCCAACCAGTGCTACTCCATACAAACATACTAAAGCCTACCCTTTCATGCTTCTGTAGACAATTGGCACAACTTCTCGTTGGGTACAACAAATGCAAAGTTTGGGAATACTCTTAATGATCAGTGACTTTGCAGCTGAGTTTGTTTATTGCAAAGTAATTTTATTTTTAGTTTAGGGGAAAAATGTAGATATATGTAATTCAACACTTAAGAACAGTAAATTAACCTCTTCTGTTTCTCTGTCTCTCTCATTTCTATCTTCTCCTCTTTCTCCTTCCTTTTCTCCTCACACTCAACACCACACTATATATGTATTCATATTTTTAGAGTAGGGATTATAAATACCATTTTAATGAAAATGTAATGCATTGTTTAATGAGAATATATTTGTCCCCCAGAAAATGACTGGCTTTTCTCCTCAGCTGTCCTAACGTTGAATAAGCTATTCCTTGAACCACACCTGTTATCTTTGGAGTTGTCTGATCATTGTTTACAACTCCTTTGAAGATACTTGCAACAGAGGAAGAATAAAGTTGGTATTGGTTACAAGAGCCCTAAACTTGGTATTGCCTTAGGATAGTTCCTGGCAGTTCATTCATTCTCTTGTCAAGATTATTTGAAATATGTTTCTGGTACAGAAAGTAATTCATCAGCAAAAGTATACCCCAATGCCAGAATCCCCTTTCCAGCTTGTTTTCTCTCTGTGCTTTTAAAAGATGCCTCCAGTTTGTTAATAATTTTATACTCTTCTTCGGAAAGTTGGCCATCACTCATAACTTTCATGGCATAGAGAGAGAAAATATCCAAGAGAAAAAGCCATATACATTTTGCAAATCAAAGCAAAGGCAGTGAGAGCTTGTATTTGATGGAATGGTTGAAGTGAACTCTACAAATCTGAAATATCATGCATCTTCTATCAGTATTAAGAAAACATTGTAACATCCAATTAATTAAACAAATGTTTATTGAGTACTGACTTATTTCTATGCACTGAGCCAAGGATATGGCAATCAACAAGAAAAAAATGGTGTTGCCCTTTTGGAGATTACGATCTGGCATTCTTCTCAAAAATAAAGTATTGTTGGGTATAAGCATGTAGCAGTCATTAATATTGTTCACTCAGTATTTCTAGTTTTTCTTCCAGGCATATGGTAGGATTGCACATTCCCACCCCTTTGAAGTTTATTGTGGTCATGTATATTGCTTTGTCCATTAACACATGAGGAGAAGTCACACATGTCATTTTTGGGGGGAGGATTTAATAGTCAGTGTGCAATATTCATGTTCCTATTTGTCTGCCTCAGCAAACATGGAAGCATAAAGATGAAACCTTCCACAGCTGGCAGTCCTAAATAAGAATGACATAGAACAGAGCTGATTTCCAATGTATAATAAAAAAGTATATATGTATATATATATATATATATATATATATATATATATATTTAATATATGCCTTTGTTATTTGAAGCCACTGATACGTAGGAGTTGCTTTTACTAAACTAGTCTATTTAACTCATGAAAAAAATTGATACCTAAAAGAAAACCACTATCATATCAAGACCTAAAGGCTTAATGGATAAAAATAGTGAGAAAATTGTTAAAGGAGACAAAAAAAGATGGTAACTTCTCTTATGTAACAGCAAAGCATTTGGTGAAGATGTCACCTCTTGTAAGTTGGCAATTATTCCATAGAACTAATGAACTTGGATCTTTAGGGAAAAATTAGAACATATAATGTTAATTCATTGTGTTGTCTATGTTTAGCAAATCACTAAGAAAAAAAAAAGATGAGCTCAGAACATAATCTGCCTGCTTATAAGTAATTAAAGAGAATAAAGACAGTCCACAAATTCAAGGACTTGCAGTATAAAATATAAAGCAAGAAAAACAAGAGGACCTTCAGGGCATAGTTAATTAGAACTCAGGCTGTAGTAACGATTCAATCAAAAGTATGACCAGCACACTCATTGTTAAAAGCCCTGAAGGGATTAAGGTGCCTTAGAGTAAGGATTCAGCTGCCTAGTAATTCATTTCAATTAGACACATTGGTTATGAAATTAGAGACAAGGGGTGTTGTTTCCCCACTGAAACCTAATAAGTTCTAGGTACCCATAATTCAGCCTAGAGAGAGAAAGAAGTAATTGGAGAAGAAAACCAAAGAAATGTAGCAAAAGCTAAGAGATACACCCTAAAAAGTACCACTAGAGTAGCTACCAGCACACAGAGTCTACCAGATAAGTAAGGAGCCAACTAAGTTTTTGAGACAAAGACTTACACATGAAATTTTAAAAAGACCCTTGGGCAGAAAGTGGGCTGAAAAAGCTGCTCATCTCTCCTAGGAGAGCATATTTTCCAAGGAACATTTCAGATGCAACCAAGAATCATGGTGAAAAAAGAATAATATCCGTAAAGGACAATCCAAAAGAATATAAATTAGAATTCATGAACAGAGGAACACCTCCAATAGAGCAGAATTATACCTAATCAAACAACATATCCAATCCTCCAGAAGTGTTTATTCCCATCAGTGTTTGATTACTACCTCTAAGCTGTGAAAGGGGCACATAATTTGCCCTTTGATTCATAGATCTCCAGGGCTATAGCCACACTGATGAAGACTATAGGGCCTCTTTTAGGGTCTGAGACTCTGAGCTGGACACAGCAACTGGATGCCTGTTATGGGGGAATGAATGTGTTCTACACAGAAATACAAGTCTGTATTAGTCAGGGTTCTCCAGAGAAGCAGAACCAATAGGATATGTGTTTGTTTATTATCCTCTTGGACCATATACATTTCATCCCTCTCCAATCTTGGTACTCTGCCTGAGGATTGCACTGCCTGTTAGAAGTTGGACTAATGCCTTTGAATATCATTGGATATCATCTTTTACCCATTCAAACATGATCTCTTTTAAACGAAGAACTTGTTCTGTCAGGAATATTCCAGTCCAAAGACAGACTATAGGCAGAATTTCTTCTTGCTCAGAAGAGGTTGGCCTTTGTTCCATTAAGGCTTTCAACTGGTTGAATGAAGCCCACCCACATTATGCAAAATAATCTGTTTTACTCAAAGTTTACTCATTTAAATGTTACTCTCAACCAAAAATTACCTTCACAGAAACATCCAGAATAATGTTTGACCAAATATCTAGATATTGTGGCTCAGTCAAGTTGACACATAAAATTAACTATCACAGAGTTATTTGAGTATTTGGTGACCAGAGGGAGGAGCTGTCAACAATATTTAGCTTTTTTTTTTCCCCCTACTGTGTACCATCTTCATATCTTCTTCTCAGACTCGGCTTTTCCTGCCATCCTCTTTCACTCATAAGTACCCTTGTCACTACCTTGGGCCCACCCAATTTCATTTTCCCACACTTAAGCGCCCATGAAGTTTCATGACACTCATGAAATTAGGAGTGAAATGCGACCAGATATATTACTTGTCACTGCTGACTGGAGTTTTAACAAGCCAGAACAAGATTTCTGTGCTTTGTTCCTTAGTCTTGGTAATCATAAATGGTCCAGGGAGGATTTGCTACCTCACCTTAGATCCTGGAGAGAAGACAGTGATGAGCAGAGCCCTTGGCTAACAAGCAATTATTACATGGTATACAAGAGAACGAACCCTTGTTGTTTGTAAACAATTGAGATGGTTGGGTTATTTGTTCCACAGCATTATCTAGCCTTTCTTGCAGTAGAATGAAAATATAACAAGAGAAACATTATCTTAGGAAGAGATGTTAGATGAACTATTTAGAGTATAGAGTTTGGGTTTGGACAAACTGATGGTGAATTTTGAGACAATCCCTTTTAAGCTATGCGACTCAGGTCAACATTACTCAGTTTCTCTGATCATTGGTTTTTATTGCCTGTAAATCAGAGATAATTATGCATTTCTTGAACTTTTAATATATGGCAGGTATTATTCTAGGCACTGGGGAAATAAAGATGGATAAAATGGATTCTGAAACAAAAATTACATGTCTACTGTCAAAAAGAATGTAACATAAGTGAATTCTTAGTCCACCACCTCAAACACTGTAGATAGTCAACACATTTTCCTGATTTCTTTTGAGTTCTGATTTTAATGCAGAAAGATCTTAACCTTCACTGTTAACAGTGCTGATACCACCTGCTAACAGGTGGCTTTAAAAATAAAGTGAAAGTCTAAGTTGTTTTTCCTTTAATCAACATAAATGCCAAGAACCAGTCAGACTGGAGTTTCACTAGAATGCACGTTTGCTTTGGCATTCGGTAAAAATGCCAAATTCATCACAAGTCCCCAGGGGGAAGAGATTACCTTCCAGCAGGCAGTGAGGCTTACTGGGGAGAATGCCTTCTTTCCTTTCTCCCTATGACCTTCATGTTCTACATTATGTTCTCTCCTCTTAGTTTGTCCTGAGTAAACATGACCCAGATGAGGACATAAATACATAATTAACAAAAGGAAAAAAAATAGACAATAAATATATGAAAAATATTAATGCTTATTAATGATGAAGAAAAATCAAAGTAATAATAAAAGAGCATCATCATAAGCTATAGACTAAATGTTTGTGTCCCCTCAAATTCATATGTTGAAACCTAATCCCCAGTATGATGGTATTTAGAGGTGGGTCCTGGGGAGGTGCTTAAGTCATGAGGGTGGAGCCCTCATAATGGGATCAGCACCCTTATTAGAGACCCCAGAGATTCCTTTCACCTTCTGCCATGTGAAGACACAGAGAGAAGTAAGCTGTCTCTAGACCACGAAGGGGGTCTCACCAGACACCAAATCTGCTGGTCCCTTGATCTTGGACTTCCAGACTCCAGAACTATGAGAAATAAGTGTTTGTTGTTTAAGCCACCCAGTCTATGGTACTTTGTTATAGCAGCCCAAATGGACTAATAAATATTGGTAAAATAATAAATATTTTTAAAATACTGAATTACTTTCCTACATTGTTAGATATATTTTTTTTCATTTAGATATAGCATGGATGTAAAACACTCAAATTATGTGTGATTGCTACTCCAATATTTTATTTGGGGGAATTGATTCTACTAAAATAGAATCAATCCATAAAAAAGTTATGAGCATGTCCATCCTGGCACTTTCCTAACAATATAACTTTGGATATAATGTACTTTTAACCCTAGAGTATTAGCTAAAAAAATCAAGATAGAAGTCTACAAAGAAATACCACACAAACTTTAAAAAAAATTATACACATACTTACTAAAAAGAAAAAATATTTACAATAAATAAAAAATTGAAATACATGCATAGAGACAATATTTGCATGCATCCATGCATCTGTGATAATGATGTTTGGCAAGGGAGTAGCATGAGTATTCAAGTTCATATGGGTGTTCTATGTACTCTCTAATATTTCTAAAATGAGTGTGCATTGCTATTTTATAAAGTAAAATTAATTAAAAAAACAAATTTGGTAAAAGTAAAACCTAGCTTATAGCTGTATTACAGCAGGCACTGACCATTAGAGAATACCATCAAACATCTAGTCCTTACCAAAGGTAAGAAAATGTATATTTGCTGATTGGTGATCAATTTGTGTCACCAATAAAAAACCATAGATGATTTTTTAAGTTACTAAGAAAAATATTGAGTACACAATGAAATGCTAGGTTCTTCCAAGAGTAGCAAGAATGTAAAATATACATATCAATTCTGTACATGCTGAATTAGAAATGAAAGAATTCCAACCCTTTTTGGAATGACTCATTGGAGAGATGATTTTCCTAACCTGTTATTAAAATCTCTTCAGGCAGTCAAAAACGGATTAATAGCAAAGGGCATATTGATTAAAATGTAATTTCTATTATTACAATGAAATGATGTCTTTGCCTGAAAGTGGGAAGTACTCAGAGGCTTATTTTTTTCTTTTTTTTTTTTTTTGACATTTTATAATTCACTTTAGTGTTCCACACAGAACTTGATTTCTGCTGAATTATTGGGAGGACAGGTATGTGTATTAGGCCACAATATAATTATTTTTAAACAGAAGATGTTGTCTTGGAGGAAAAACTTTTCATCTATTTTTAACACTTTTTCTTAAGGAATCAATGTAAACATTTTTCTTTTTGTAAACTGATCCCAAATATACTTGACTTCAAACATTGTTTAAAAGTTTAAAAGGGAAATGTAGAACAAATATTTTCTTAAAAACACTATAACTCAAGCAATGAAATTAACCAGTTTCTTTTGGTTTCATTGTCTAAATTTTATGGGGGTTTTTTTGGTAGCAGTTTTCATGGTTTAAAACAGAAAGGACTTCCGGACAGCATGTAAGTGAGGAGGTATAATCTTTCTTTCAGTATTCACTGTCACATTCACATTCACATTCACACACACACACACAAAATCACCAATGTCTGATAATTTAATCTCAGAAATTAAAATATTAAGATATCATGGACTCCTTGCTATTTTACATATCACATAAAAGAAAAACATGCTGAAAATTAAACTATTTTATACTATAATAAAATGTGCTTCAGTTTTAGAGCTGGAAAAATTTGCAAAAATGTACATCCTAGAATTAACGAAATTTGCTAATTCATTATATGGAAATATGTGGATATCAAAGAATGTTATTATAACGAAAGCATTCTAACTTTTTTAAACTGTATTAAATATCTGTTTCATTAAGTAATAGCTAACATTTATTGAACATTTACTCTGTGGAAAGAAGCTTTTAAAGATATCTAAAATTAATTATTATAAAACTATATAGGAATTTGGAAAAATTCTTGGCCTATGGATGCAAATAATTGTTTATGAACTAAGATTAAAACTATATAAGAAAATCGAGGTCAATGTACTAAAATTATAATAGTTCTAGGTTAGAGTTATAAACTTCTTTTTCTCAATTTCTCAAACTTTCTCTAATAGGTTTATAGTTTCTTTTATCATTTCAAAGCAGCAACTAAATTTCAAACACTCAAATGCTGTGGAAATGTTTTGGTGGGTGATTATAAACAGTATTAACTTTAATATCAAGAACTGCCTCTCTCCTTTAAAACAGACATTAAAAATGTTTAGAGTCTAATTTGTTTAATTGAATAAAAAAGCATATTTCTCATTTAAGGTTTTCTCAGATGAAAGAGATCCAATTATCTTGCTTTTCGACATCTTCTCTTTAAAAATACAAAAAAAAAAAAGCAAATCATTAAGAAATAGTTCTGAACTGTTGAATACCAACAATACTAATATAGTCAAACTTCTTTTTTGATAAATATGGCCTCCCACCAGATTCATTCATCCCTTTGTCAAGGTCCAAAAGAGCTCAACTACTGGCCCCATCAGTCAATTAACTTGTAACATCTCTAAAAGGAAAAATTAAATTGGTAAAAGTTTGATTTATATATCCTGGCAGATTCAGCATAATTTCAGTGCTATCCATCAACAGAAAAGAAAAAAAAAAAGAAAGATAAAGTACCTGCAAAATGGTACCGTCACTTAATAATTCAATTCTTGAATGTGTTTTAGGGTTCAATCTAAACGTTTAGAAGGAAACAACAAACATTGCTAATGCAATATTTTCTCATATTTTCCCAAGACCTCTTTCTGTATTGACACTTACTTCATGACTATTATCTAAATACTTATATTTAATTTGTTGCTCACCACTATTGTGATCACTTTGTAAAGTTGTAGTCAGTATGAGGCTAATTAAAGAATCTCAAAAAGAGACCTTATAACAGTGTTCTGATAAGAAATAGCTGGCACACTCAGATTAAGATAATTTGAGAAGGGTATATCTTAAAAGAGGCTATTCACAAAGAAGTAACCAGGATGTAGAGAAGCCAGGTGCAGGACTCTGAGCTAGTAAGAAAAAAGGAGTATGACGCCTAGGTCAGAAGGGTGTGGGAGAGGAAGCAGTGCATGTAGGCAGTATCTATATATTTCTTGCCTAGAAGGTAGCCTTGAAAGGAATAGACCTTTGGCTGAGGGATCCAGCCAGCCTTTGATGAACTTGAAGAGAGGGATCCTGAGGAATGAATATCCTGATCTCACTTTTCCTTTCCTATTTTCTCTTTCTGGGGCCTCCCATTGGCTGTAGAGGGACTAGTGCCCATTGTTCTAGCCTGTATAGGTCAGCCTCCAAAACAGAGTGGCACAGAGGGAGCAAATAAAGCATATCTACCTGAAAGACTAAATGAAGCCCGAATGAAAGTAATAGAATTGGGGGTCCTTTGGTTCTGTGTCTCAGATGCATCCTCTACAGACTGGGTTGCAGGAATTGGCCGAATGCATATGCCAAATAATTACAGAAGAGGCATAGATCACACAGTCATCCAAGTGACTGAATTAGAGACAGAGAGACCTCCCAAAAATAAGCCTTTGTGGTTCTCCCTGAATTGATACTGATTCCAGATTTTTAAAATGTTACTGCTTTGAATATTATTTAGATTTTGCAGATGCCTCTATGATAAACAACGATCATCTAAGTGAGCATAACACAATTAATAGAATTCAAACTTAAAATCTGCATGAGGGTCACACTCAAGACTTTTTGCAGGGAGAAAAACAAGTTGAATCCACCATATTTTCTTAAGTAAGTTATTTCTCTTTATACAAAGTTACAACGAAAGGGGAAACAGATAAGTTAATTAAACAATAAAGTACTTGGCCTGCAAGTCATCAAATAATCACTTTGGATTTGCCTAATCCCTTTCCACTGATCTGTGAGTTCTCATAATGGCCAGAGCCAGGGGCATGGGGAGAAACTTTAATCCATGGTTTCAGTACATTCAGCCCACGGGTCATACTGGACATAGTGTCCTAAAGGAGTCTTAGAATATTAGAAAATCAGACCTGGGGAAAATATTCTCAACTCAGGCTGCAAATCCATGTGAGTTGGAGGAAGAAGTGAATCAAACAGGATAAAAAATAAGAACATATTTTGGAAAGGCAAAAATGAGTAGAGCAGGAAGGCAAGTGTAGAATAATTCTATTTTTTTAATTTTAATTACATATTTTATTTAACCTAATAAATCCAAAATAGGATCATTTCAGCATATAAACAATATAAAAGTATTAATCAGACATTTTACTCTCTCTTTTCTGTATTTAGCATTAGAAACCTGGGGTAAATGTTACACTTCTAGTGCATCTCAGTATAATTACTAAATTCACATCAGATATAGTTGATCTGTATTTAGGTTTCAATTCACAAACCCAAGTTGTTCCAAGCATACTTAAAGTTTTCTAATACCTGAATCAAGTATTAGCTTCTTAAACTCAAATTTCTTAAAATTAAAGAAAATTAAAATTCAGTTCCTCGCGTGCCTTGGACACATTCCCAGTGGTGAAGACCATGTGCAGGTTCAGGCCACCAACAACACAGCATCCCATCATGCTTGTAACTGTTTCTCAAATATTCCAAATCCTTGCTCATTTTTGTGTCCTTGATCAGACAACTTTTATTTTAAAGATTCATTGATATCTCCTGCTCCAGTCATCTTATCTATGAGCCTCTGCTTTCCAAATGTGTGTGTGTTTTCGTCCCTATGGAATTTTTCTCTTTCTGGGAAGCCTGTTATACGGATAGTGACACGTCTACACTCCATAGTCTTACTTTTATTTTGCATTTTCCATCTTTATCTTCCTGAGGTCCTCAGAGGTTCTTTTTCTTTTTTGTCCCCATCTATCCTTATTTATTTATTTTTTTAACATCTCTATTGGAGTATAATTGCTTTACAATGGTGTGTAAATTTCTGCTGTATAACAAAGTGAATCAGACATACATATACATATATTCCCATATCTCCTCCAACTTGTGTCTCCCTCCCACCCTCCCTATTCCACACCTCTAGGTTGTCACAAAGCACCAAGCTAATTTCCCTGTGCTATGAGGCTGCTTCCCACTAGCTATCTATTTTATATTTGGTAGTGTATATATGTCCATGCCACTCTCTCACTTCATCTCAGCTTACCCTTCCCCCCTCCCTGTGTCCTCAAGTCCATTCTCTATGTCTGCCTCTTTATTCCTCTCCTGCCCCTAAGTTCTTCAGAAACATTTTTTTTCTTTTTTTAAATTCCATACATTTTTATCTTTCTGACTTACTTCACTCTGTATAACAAACTCTAGGTCCATCCACCTCACTACAAATAACTCAGTTTCATTTCTTTTATGGCTGAGTAATATTCCATGGTATATACGTGCCACATCTTCTTTATCCATTCATCTGTCAATGGACACTTAGGTTGCTTCCATGTCCTAGCTATTGTAAATAGAGCTGCATTGAACATTGTGGTACATGACTCTCTTTGAATTATGGTTTTTTCAGGGTATATGCCCAGTAGTGGGATTGCTGGGTCATATGGTAGTTCTATTTTTAGTTTTTTAAGGAACCTCCATACTGTTTTCCATAGTGGCTGTAACAATTTACATTCCCACCAATAATGCAAGAGGGTTCCCTTTACTCCACACCCTCTCCAGCATTTGTTTGTAGATTTTTTGATGATGGCCATTCTGACCAGTGTGAGGTGATACCTCATTGTAGTTTTGATTTGCATTTCTCTAATGATTAGTGATGTTGAGCATCCTTTCATGTGTTTGTTGGCAATCTGTATATCTTCTCTGAGGAAATGTCTATTTAGGTCTTCTGTCCATTTTTGGACTGGGTTGTTTGTTTTTCTGATATTGAGCTGCATGAGCTGCTTGTAAATTTTGGATATTAATCCTTTGTCAGTTGCTTCATTTGCAAGTATTTTCTCCCATTCTGAGGGCTGTCTTTTCATCTTGTTTATGTTTTCCTTTGCTGTGCAAAAGCTTTAAGTTTCATTAGGTCCCATTTGTTTATTTTCGTTTTTATTTCCATTTCTCTAGGATGTGGGTCAAAAACGTTCTTGCTGTGATTTATGTCATAGAGTGTTCTGCCTATGTTTTCTTCTAAGAGTTTTATAGTGTCTGGCCTCACATTAATCCATTTTGAGTTTATTTTTGTGTATGGTGTTAGGGAGAGTTCTAATTTCATTCTTTTACATGTAGCTGTCCAGTTTTCCCAGCACCACTTATTGAAGAGGCTGTCTTTCTCCACTGTATATTCTTGCCTCCTTTATCAAAATTAAGGTGACCATATGTGCAAGGGTTTATCTCTAGGCTTTCTATCCTGTTCCGTTGGTCTATATTTCGGTTTTGGTGCCAGTACTATACTGTGTTCATTACTGTAGCTTCGTAGTGTAGTCGGTAGACTGGGAGCCTGATTCCTCCAGCTCAGTTTTTCTGTCTCAAGATTGCTTTGGCTATTCGGGGTCTTTTGTGCTTCCATACAAATTGTGAAATTTTTTGTTCTAGTTCTGTGAAAAATGCCATTGGTAGTTTGATAGGGATTGCAGTGAATCTGTAGATTGCTTTGGGTAGTAGAGTCATTTTTACAGTGTTGATTCTTCCAATCCAAGAACATGGTCTATCTCTCCATCTGTTTGTATCATCTTTAATTTCTTTCATCAGTGCCTTATAGCTTTCTGCATACAGTTCTTTTGTCTCCTTAGGTAGGTTTGTTCCTAGGTATTTTATTCTTTTTGTTACAAAGGTAAATGGGAGTGTTTCCTTAATTTCTCTTTCAGATTTTTCATCATTAGTGTATAGGAATGCAAGAGACTTCTGTGCATTAATTTTGTATCCTGCTACTTTACCAAATTCATTGATTAGCTCTAGTAGTTTTCTGGTAGCATGTTTAGGATTCTCTATGTATAGTATCATGTCATCTGCAAACAGTGACAGATTTACTTCTTATTTTCCGACTTGGATTCCATTTATTTCTTTCTCGTCTCTGATTGCTGTGGTTAAAACTTCCAAAACTGTGCTGAACAATAGTGGTGGGAGTGGACAACCTTGTGTTGTTCCTGATCTTGGAGGTAATGGTTTCAGTTTTTCACCATTGAGAATGATGTTGGCTGTGTAGAATTCTTGCATTCCTGGGATAAACCCCACTTGATCATGGTGTATGATCCTTTTAATGTGCTGTTGGATTCTGTTTGCTAGTATTTTGTTGAGGATTTTTGCATTTATGTTCATCAGTGATATTGGCCTGTAGTTTTCTTTCTTTGTGACATCTTTGTCTGGTTTTGGTATCAGGGTGATGGTGGCCTCATAGAATGAGTTTGGGAGTGTTTAGAGCAATTCTTAAGTCTCTGTTGGTTCCTGAAACAGTTTTTAAGAGAGTTTCTATTTTCTCTTGTGTGCATTTACTGGGTGCATTTACAGAACCTGGAAGAGAATTTTATTTTCTTGGAAATAATTTAAACAATGGTTATTCCTTTATCAAGTGCTTACAAGCAATGTTTTTGTGTGTATGTATGTACGTGTACATATAATATACGTATGGATAAATATTTCTAATTGTTGAAATAAAGTGATCATAAACACAAAACACTTATATCATGATTCATTCAGCATAGGGTTTTAAAAATATTATTACTTTAATGATTTGAAATGGTTTATAAAAGGCTATCCAATTATATTTTCACATTTTTATTTTAGGTGCAAAATATTTCATCAAAGGTAATACTAATGTGGTCAGAGCAATGCTAGAGGACCCATCAATATTTAAAGGTATGAATTCTACTCACTAGTAAATACTGACTAGTAAACACTTTGTTAAGAGTTGTGGGTGCTAAGGAAATACAAGGTTAATTGTCCTGAGCTCTAGGGGCTAAGGCTTTGATGAAGCGATGAGGCATACACACAGTTAACGGTAATTAAGATAGATTATGATATGGCATATAAGAGGGGTATTTGAAACACGGTCCTGGAGTGAATAACAGAGAAAGGAGCTATTTTGTTTAGTTATTTTGGTAAGATTAATTTAAGCAGTGCTTAAAGCAAAATTTTAACACTCAGGTGGAGAGTGGGAAGTGAAAGGGTAACTAAAATTAACTCATTTAATTATTGAACCCCTACCATTTTAGACATTGGGCTAGGTACTGGAAATACACTGTACTACAAAGATAAAAATAGCCCCTTCTTTTCTTGAATTTAACATGAATTGGCAAAGAACACTGACTGTTCTACAGAGACTTTGAATGGGTAAAAGTGGCTAAGTGGGGGGGAAAATAAGATAATAGTGAGATGAAGGAAGCTTGTTTTGTTTTGATTTTGGTTGGTTGAATTTGTTCCAAGATAAGGGACCTAAAAGCATGATGTGTTTTTTTGCCTGTGTGGAAAGAATCAGAAAAACGGAGAAATGCAAATCAGGAAGGAATAGTTGATTTAATAAAGTTGATAAAGAAATGTAAAATGTTAGGGTTAAAATATAATATGTATAAAAAGTTATTTTGGGAAATAGGAAATAGACTATAGATAGATACAGAGATATTTTAAGGTCTAAAGAAGAACAATTCAGTGATGTTCATTATAGATAGCCTCATCTTTTCTAGAAAGCAAGAGGCTGTTTTATTTCAAACCGAGACAATCTGGGGAAGATTTGAGCCCCAAAAGTACAGAGATTTTGAACAACCATAAATATGCAGCAACAAGGATGGACCTGGATATCATCATACTAAGTGAAGCAAGTCATACAGAGAAAGACAAATATCATATGATATTACTTATATGCAGAATCTAAAAAAGTGATACAAACAAGCCTACTTACAAAACAAAAACAGACTCACAGACTTAGAGAATGAAATTATGGTTACCAGGAGAAGAGTCGGGAGGGGGGAGGGATAGGTTGGGATTTGGGATTGACGTGTACACACTGCTATATTTAAAATAAGAAAACCAACAAGGACCTACTGATAGCACAGGGAACTCTGCTCAATACTCTGTAATAACCTAAATGGGAAAAGAACTTGAAAAAGAATAGATATATGTATACATATAACTGAATTACTCAACTGTACACCTGAAACTAATACAGCATTAATCAACTATACTCTACTATAAAATAAATTATTTTTAAAAAAGTAAAAAACATTCAAAATGTCCATAAAATGATGAATTGATTGATAAATGTGGATTATTTATACAATGGAATGTTATTTGGCAATAAAAACAATGAATTACTGATATATGATAAAACATGGATGAACCTTGAAAATGTTTAGCTAAGTGAGAGATGCTAATTACAAAAGACCACATACTGTATGATTCCAATATTATCTGGATACTTCTATTCTGAAGTATCAAGAATCAATGGAAACAAAATACATTGCTGGTCACCCAGGGCTGTGGGCAAGTGTCAACATAGGGTTGGGATGGGGGAATAACTAATAGGTACAGGGTTTATTTTTGGGGTAGTGAAAATGTTCTAAATTTAGATTGTGGTGATGGTTGCAAAAGTATAAATATACTAAAAACCATTGAATGGTGCAACTTAAATGAGTGAATTGTATGGTTTATGAATTATACCACTATAAAATTGTTAAAAATGATCAATAACTTTTGCCCTTTAAACATCTGTCTTGTATGAAAAACAAATGTGTAAAGCAAACAAATTTATAATGTGATGAGTGCAATAAAGTGAAGATATTTCAAAAAAAAAAAGCCACTAGAATATATGGGCTGCTTCTCACCCAGGCAGCCAGGTAATTGCACCTCACAGCCACTGGTGTGTGATGGTCCCATGAGACCAGAAGGAAATACAGCAGGAGACCATATGGGAAGGGGAGAAAGCTGTCCATTTGGGAAGAATTCTGAGGTGGAAGCATGTGACATAGGCCTAAGCCAATCAATACATTGCATCTCCACAGTCACAGTAATTGGCTTAGCAATGTGTATGTGACCCACTCAGAGCCAATGAGACTTCATGACACCTGGAAATGCTGTAAGAGAGAAGGCATGATTCTCTCCTGACTGGATTTGGAGCTGAGGAGATACAGAGTCTGAAGATACTGTCTCCTCCTAGCCAGAGTAAGGGAAAACCTGGAGCTGACTGGGGCCACCTTGGATCTCCTGACATCTTAACTATCTCAGTGGAAGAACCTCAAGACAGAGGGAAATTGAGTCCTGATGACATTGTTTGAGCCCTGAATCCAGCCACGCCTGAAGTCAATGCGAGTCCTGGGCTTTCAGCAAGGCAATGAGTTCCCCTTGTGCCCATTAGAACTGCACTCCTATGTCTCCTGGAGTGGGAGAGATGACACAGGTGTTCCCTGAGCAAGTTCTGACATCTGATACCCTTAGGATTCCTGATATGGAGGTGGATCTGAGATAAACTCAGTTGGCCAAGGCAAGCTTCTCAGGCTCAAAACGTCACCAGAAGTTGTCTTACAAACATCCAGACCATTCTGAATCTTGGTGACCATTCTTGACCCCAGAGTGGGAACAAACAACTTCAAGTTATTAATCTGAACTCTAAGGTCAATACCAAAATACCAGCATTTCTATTGCATATCACCTGTAGAAAACAGCACACTTTGAGAAGCATCTCCTTAAAACTAAAGTTGAAACTTCAACTTAAGATTTAGAAGAGCTTCCAGCTGGAGAAGGATAATAAATTAATTGCATTATTCCACAATGACTAATTTAAATGTGTAAAGTGTCACTGATTTTCCCTTTAACAGAATGGGACAAAAATATATAAAACATATTCAAAAGACAAAAAAAAAGGTGGGGATGAACGTTTTAAGTGGCCAAACTCCACTCAGGAACAGGCAGGGGTAGTCAGCCTAGAAACGTGGACCATCTATGTTACATCAGCAAACAAGCATGATCCTTGTCTGCGTGGAGCAATTGATCTAGTGAAAGGTACATAAAATAATCAAATAATTACACAAATACATACTAACCTGACAATTGGCAAGGTAAGTATGGCAGGACATAAAGTTGATAGAGAACAAGAGGGTTAGGAAGAACTGTCCAGTTGTCTGGCGTTGTATTCAGGAAGGCAAATAAAACTAAATGTAGTATCTGAGGGACCAGAATGACAGAGGAAGATAAAAGGAGGGTAAAGAATGGGTTCAGTAGGAATCTGGGAGCAGACGAAGTGGGAATATATGCAGCTGTGGTCAGAAAGCAGGCTTTCAAAGTTTTACTAGAAGCAGAGCAGTTATCAGAGATAGTAATTCCCGCTAAAAATGGAATGTGTATCTTTAGAGGAGAAATCAAGCCTTTGTCACAGGTGCACACACAAACCCCTCTCTCACCAGTGAGAGTTTGCCCATGCCAAGGATCCAGCAATTAGCCATATTAATTCACAAACAGCCCTTATACTCCAAAGCACTTTAAGTCATATATAAGACAATTTTTCTTTTTCCTTTTTTTTTTCTTAAACGCTGTTAATATTGTACTCACATACATTCAGTGTGTCAGACGTTCTGGTCTGTTTGGTCCCACTCTCCCTGGGTGATCTTGCAGCCTCACAATACAGAGAACCATTTCTAGGAAAGAGAAAAAATTAAAATACATTACATTTAAGGAAGTTAGAAAAGAGCCCAAGCAAAATTATTTGAAATTAAAATCTGCCTAATGGAGTAACCTACAGGGAACAATTTATATTTCCATATATTTTTCCAAGGGTACATTCATTTTACACTATGTTGTCCTTGAGTCTTTTCCCACAATATAAAAGGCTTTTTAAAAAATGATAGTAATTATAATACTTGGTTCTGGGTAAATATCTCACTTTATCAGGTTTTTCTTTCTACTGGACTGTTAAGCAAGATTTTCCATAAAGGCAAAAAAGTGTATCTACTGCTATTTTACCCCCATTTCACTTTGCATACTCTATTTCAGTCAAATGAATTTATTCCTCAACCCTGTACATATTCTGCCTTCTCGTACCTCTATGGCATTTCTCGTGTCATCTTATCTGCCTGAAATGTCATTATTCTTTTGTCCATTCCCATTTCCTACCCAAAAAACTTATAGTCATTCTTTAATACCCAGCTCAAATGTGACCTTTATTCCCTCCTGAAGCTGCCTATCAAAATTAATTTCTACTTCATCTATCTATATATATAGTCCCACAGACTGTTGATGGTCATGGATTATGAGACTTATAACCTATGTTCCAAATTCTGTCTCCCTGCCTTTGAGCTTTAAAGGCAGAGAGAATGTTTTTATCTGTGAGTGTTTTTGCTGTTGCTGTATTATTTTTGCTGTATTATTTTTCTTTAATCACCACCTTCCCTGTGCACACAATGAACATTCAAATATAAGGAATAATTGTTCCTTACTCTATCTTGGTGTAAATCAGACATTAGTAATGCTGTAGTCAAGGCCTTACACTATGCCAATCTGATACTGCTTTTCAATTAAAATACTTTTTATACTTGGCTTCCAAAACATCATTCTCTCCAGTTTTCCTTCTTCAATGGATTACACTCTTTTTGTCTCCTCTGAGGTTTTCTCCTCATTTCCCCAGCTTTGTAATAATACTATACACCATGGCTCAAATCTTGAACATCTCTTATTTTCTATTAGACTAACTCCCAACCAGATCCAATCCAGGCTTAAACTTTTAAAGACCATCCTTACATCTGGGATTGCCAAATTTCTATTTTAGTGCTGAACTCTGCACGAGTGCAATACTTATAAGCAACTGTCTACTTGCTAGACCCACTTTGAGTCCTAATAGGCAATTTAAAATGAGCATATACTGAGCTTGCTGTCACCACCAATTTGCTCATCCTACAGTTTCTTCTCAGAGAAACAACTTCATCCTACCATTTTCTCATTTCAAAAAAACTTGACTCCACTCTTTCTCCCATACTCCATAGCAAGTGTATTAACAAATGCCATTGGTGCTAACTTCAAAATGTATCCAAAATGTGTCTAAACTATGACTGCTTTTCTCCATCTTCACTTTTAATATGCTGGTCCAATACACTGTAAGTTCTGTTAAGCTTTATTGCAGTGGAGACCTACTTTACTCTATTCCTTCCTTTTGTCTATTTTCAAAATAGCAGCTAGAATGATTCTATTAACAGGTAAATCAGATTATGTCTTTTCTGTGCCCAAAAGCTTCTGGTAGCTTCCATCTCATTCTAATAAAAGCCCAAATCTCTAAAAAGGGTTGGTGAGATCCTACACAAGTTAAGCTCATGTTAGCTCACAGACCTCTCTTCCTTTTTTTTTTTTTTTTAATTGAAGTATACTTGATTTACAGTGATTCAGGTATACAGCAAAGTGATTCAGTTATACATGTGCATATGCATATATATATATATGTATATATATTCCTTTTCAGATTTCAGATTTACTTAAAGGAGTTTATTCTTTTGACATGAGAGAACCTAGGTTCTAGTTCCTGTTCTGCTGCGTTTTCGTTATGTAACTTCATTCTAACTGAGTCTCAGATCCTTAGCTATGAAACTAGTGTAGTAACATCTTCTCAATTGCTTTCCCAAGGGAGCTGAGGTAATAAAATGGGACAATCAGTAAAAATATTATTTGAGTATCAAAAGGTATTAGGTAATTTCAAAAAATAGGTATTAAGCAAGATGTGATAACTTGAATATACAACAATATATGAGCTTTACCTCAATCCTGATACAATTGGGTATTGTTACACTTTACACATACAGCTTAGTTTCAGTGATTTTCGGAGATCTGACTTAGTTCATAAAGTCAAATTTTGCTGAATTCCGTATGAAAGTTGGATCTTTAGACTCTAAAGTAGGCCATTTTATACCACAATAACTTTTATTAACACCTAAAAATAAGTAATTTATATTTGCCTGATTTATAGAGCCAGAAAACTACATCTGGTATATGTAATATCTAACAGTTTTGGGCACTTACTGTACACAGAGCACTACCCTAAATGACTACCTGTATTATTTTATTTAATTCTCAAATAATGTTGCATGGTTGCAGCTGTAAACATCTCCATTTAAAAATGGAAAAACAGACATAGATAGATTAAGCAATTTGTACAGGGACACACAACTAGTAAGTAGTGAAACTGAGCTGTTAACCTAGGCACATTTGTGACACAAAAACTATTTTTAATTCAAAATTATTTTTTTTTCTTTTTTTCCCAGTTTCCCTGAGATATAATTGACATATATCATTGTATACATTTAAAGTGTAAAACATAATGATTTGATATATGTACATGTTGCCACAATATATATGATTACCACAAAAAATTTAGTTAACATCCATCACTTCACATTGTGGTTTTTTTTCCCTGGTGATGAGAACTTTAAAAATTGACTCTATTAGCAACTTTCAGGTGTACAATACTGTATTTTTAACTATAGTTATCATGCTGCCATCTTCAGAATACTTCATTTGGAGCCAATACAGTAGAGTTCCTAAAAGCCATTCACTTTTACACCTAAATGAAAAAGTTTAGTATCTGTAAGCCTAATAATGAGTTAAAAAACAGAGTAACTGATATTATGATAACATTCTTTAGGGTCTGGCTACTTCACAGCATCTAGTTACTTGAGAGAGACTAGTTTCTCTGTCTCCCTAGTAACTCACTCTTCTTTGTAATCGCCTCTGTGAACAGATTCATTGTGATGTTGGAGAGTAAGTGCAGTAATTCACTCTGTGATTATTACCAAGAGCCAATAAAATAGTTATGACAAATATCAATCTAATTGGAAGTGCCACTACTAAAGTCACTTAAAAAGAATCACTTGAGAATATTCTATCAGTAACGATTGTGCATTAGTGGAAGGGAGAGAAGAATGAATGAACAAGCCTGAGTCCTCCTCCAGTTATGACAGTTCATTTCCTTTTGATAAACCAGTATTCTGGCATAAAAAAAAAAAAAACTTAATCTCCCTCTGACCTTTCTACATTTGGTCGAGAGCACTACAATGATTCTGAATTCTCATATAAATAAGTTCCAAGAGAAGGGTGAGGAAATCCTATAGATAATTCACTCTACTTGACAACAAACTAAGGAATAATTTTAGCATACACTTATCCCACACCAAGTAGAGACTTGATTCAAATCATTATCACTATAATAAAAATCACAGCGGTATGCAGAATATGTTGAACATACACAATGTGTTTGATATTACGGTTAGCACATTACATGATTTATTTTGATTCTCTGTTGTACAGATTGGTTTGGAAATGTCATTGCGTAGTTTGATCCAGGTAGGGCATCTTAGGTAGACAAACATTACATTCCCTCAAATATACTCTAAAGTGAGGCAGAATCAAGAACACTGAGGCACAAAGGATGTGATGGCCTGAGACTACATATTAACATCACATCTACAGAACTTCCACACTGCCCTCTACTGTTCTCACCAGACTAATCTGCTTCCCACAGCCCCCTTCAGTTTCTCTGTCTTACCTCAGAGAAGGTAATTTATCCTTAAATGGAGAGAATTATTTAATTGTATGGATTTCAAGCCCTTTGTCAACTAGAAAATGCTCGCAAGATTCTATCTTGCAAATGTATATTTTAGACACAATTGGGAATGGATAAACTTCCACAGCTCTGCTGAAGGTAAGTGAGTGGGTGGCCACATAGGACTGGGGCAAGTAGAGGAAATATCATCCAGATATGAAAAAGATAATTATATAATTACATAGTGTTATATAAACATGCTCATGATATAATATCACATGAAACAAGGGAATTTCAAAATGGCATATTTTCTAAAATTATGTACATACAATATGTGTCCATGTACAGGGATGAGATAGGAGAACATAGAACAGTTTTCTCATGATTTGTAGGGCATGATGTAAGACTGAGTGACACATCCATTTTGACCATTAATGTCTTTACAAAATTGTTTGTGATCTGAATTTTGAAAGTGAGATTTAATTTAAAAAAAAGGATGGCATAATGACACTTCTGAAATTCAGAGATGCTGTGGTTTTGGTGCTTACAAAAATTATCTCCTCAGAGCTTGTTATAAATGACTCTTAAGAACCACTTTCAAATTGTTATATCTTTTTTGCACAACATAAATCCTAGCATACATTCTAGTTAGTAATTAACCTTAAATACTCAATTTTTTCCCTTAGAGATCAACTTACTGTATGTAAAGAATGGATAGTCTGAAAAATGAAAAATGCTTTTATTTATTCATTCACTCATCTATTCATTTAATACACAGTAATTAAGTGCTGACTGTTTTAGGTACTATTTTAAGAGCTGAGGATGTAACAGAAAATAAGTTAGTTTGTAACTAGCTTTGGAGCCTATAATAGGCCAGAGATAAAAGTTAACTCTATGAAAAGGGAAAAGCCTCAAGAAAGGATCTGAAACAAATTTGTTCCCCTAGTCCTCACTGAAAAGGCTGAAAAGTGGAGAAAGTTTACAGTGTCTTATTCCTGTGTCAGCTTTCTGAGCAAATGTTTACAGGAAAAAAATATGTCACAGAAAATAATTTAGAAATAGTTTTCCAACTATGCTCCCATTACTCAACCACCTAGTCATCAGAACATCTGTTCCAGCAGAAGGAAAATATCATGAAGGCAGGGGCTGGTTTGCCACCAGATCTTCAGCACCAAGGACAGTACCTGTGCTGTGTCCATGATGATCCAATCAAGCGGTTCTGATCACTCCACATTCTAGATTACCTTGTTCAAAAATGAGTCAGATCTGGTTCTCCTTTTCAAGGGCATTAGTCCAGGTGGCTAATTATAGTCGTTTATAAAGCACCTTCTATGTATCAGATATATAATATCTGATATTATTTTAATCTCATATTATCACAGCAGCATCACTTTTTTTTTTTACTTCACCTCACTGTGCCTCAGTTTCCTCATCTGTAAAACTGGTAATGATGATACTTAGTTACTGGAGTTCTTTTGAGAAGTAAATTCCTAGTATAAATAAAGTTCCCCATGGAAGTGCCTAGACTCACAGTATGTAACATACAAGTATATGATAGTATATTATTACTTGAAGTTCCCGGTAACACTTTGAAATAGATGTTATTATCTCTATTTTACAGAAGAGGAAACAGATGCAGGGTAACTAGGGAATCTGACCAAAAATCCCATGGTCCATACATTGCTGAGCCACTGGCTTTAGAAATGTTTCTCCAGGCTTCTCTTCCTCCTGTCCATACCCTTGCTGACACTATTAAATCAGACCTTAACCACTTCTTGTTTAGACTTTGTCAGTAACTAGCTTCCAAGTCACCCTTTTTCTAGTTTTATATGCCGTCCTTTACATTTTTTAAACTGCCTCCTTCTGACATTTTTTTTTAAAGTATTTATCAAATTACATTATTTTCCTCTGTGTTAGAAGTCAAGTGGCTCTCTATTTCCTCTAGAGGAAACTGCAAAGCTCTTAGAAGAACATTGTATGCTTTCGATTTAATAGACTATTGTTCAAATTTTATAGTCAAAACTCTAGACAATTAAACTAAGATTAGATAATCCAAAAATTAGGCAGATCTGGGTTCAGGTCACTGACGGTCCATTTACTAGTTGTACAATCACCTCCAAGTTATTTTACTTCTCCGATTCTTAGTATCTCATTTGGAAAATTGGGATGATAGCATTTAAGACATAATTTTTGGTACACATAATAGACTCAGTAAATGGTATTTATTATTATCATTATCTACAGAACAAGAATAAGACAAAACATATTTAGGAGATTATACTGAAAAATTCTAAGAGAGATCCCAAGTATGAAAAATGGAGTGGAACAAAGTAAAAAAATATCTGGAATCAAGCAATGACATAGGATTTTAGTTGGTGGCCAAACCAGTGTAATTTTGTGTGAAGAGAAAATTTAATGGTAAATGGAATATTTAATTATTTTTTTCCTTTTTAGCATAAATAACCCAACAACAAAGAAATAATAAGTTCTATTGCTGTATGGATCAGAACAGGTTTGTAATGGATTTACCAGTAATGAATAGAAATGTTCTATAGCCTTCTCCTCACTTGAAATATTAAGAAGAATTACTATGTGAATTTATAGCTCTCTAAGAATATGCTTTCCTACTAATGAATGTTCTCATATAGATTTTACACATGCTTATGTTAAATATAGGTTAACTGACAGAATATTTTGAAATGCTCAGAGTGATTAATCAAGGCTGCTTCATTTAGTGATGAGAGATATTCAGTGAGATTTCAAGATTTAAAGTTTAGTTAAATTAAGTTCATAAGCATAAAAACTCATTTGAACTCAAGAAAATATTTTGGGCCTATAGAAGCTGAATGGCAATACTCTGAAACACAAGCTTAGCATTAGTGACCACAAACTAACTCCCAGGTATCTTCACATTGACTGGCAGTGTTAGCTGAGAAGTTAACACACAGTTTTGCTTGTTTTGACCTAAATAAACTCATGTTAGATAACATCATAATTTTAGAATTCATTTATGCAAGTTCATTAAATACTCACTAAGTACCAAACAGTATACTAAGGGCTAAAAATAAAATAAGTAATACAATGTTCTTCCTAATTTTACTGGCCTCATATTTGAAAAGTGAAATAACAATTACAATATTTTATTCATGGTGGTATGTGTACAGGAGAGAGAAAGGCACCCACAGGGCTATATTTACTCAGGTCCATCAAGAAGCAGACACCAAGATGGGAATAGACATATAAGAAATTTATCGGGAAAGCCTGTGAAGGATAAAGGGGGAGTGATCAAGAGAAAGACTGGAGAGCTTTCAAGCTACAGCAGAAGTCTGACACGTGTAAAGGAGAATAGAACCACAGAAGGTTGGATGGAAGATTCTGGAACTGCAGCACATTTTTAAGAAAGATTCAGCTAAGCCAATGGGCAGTCCTAGAGCTACAGTTCCCCATCAGAGGAGTCTTGTAGTTCACAAGAATGGGCCTGAGACAGTAGCAGTCATTGGCTGGGAGCAGCCCTATGGAAGCACAGATTAGTAGCAAAAGCCCTGGTGGATACAGAAAGCAGCAGCGAGGGTTGTCAATCAATTATGTTTCCAGCAGCAAGCCAAGTAGCATACTTTGATGGCTGCCACCATGAAGTGGCCAATTTTACTTGTGGTCCAGAACTTCAGAAAGGTTTTGAAAGATGAATAGGAAGTCACAGGGTAGACAAAATGGGTAAACACATTCAGGAATGAATCAAATGCAGAAAAACATAAAACTACATGGCGAGTACGGCAGAGTTACAAGTAGTGCATTAGGCTGGAGGATGTACTCAAGGGCATTGGCAGGCAGGGCACCAAGAAGTGAGACTAGAGAGGGAAGCAGGATTCTGACCAGGGAGGGGTTGGCAAGTTCTAAAAAAAAATGTTTGGCTTTACTCTATATATAACGTGAAGTCATTGAGGGATTCCTTCTGGGCACAGTCAGTGTAGGGTCTACATTGCAGAAAGAGTCCTGAAGGACAGTGTGTACAGATGGAGAATTCAGAGTAAAGGAGAGGGAGATACCAGTAAATAAAGACAAGGTAGTATCGCACAGACCTGTGTCCCCAAACTGGCTCCACCACTTACTAACCATGTGACCATAAGCCAGTAATTTAATGCCCAAGAGCCTGTACAACTAATTTCTTATGTTGGCAATGACACACTTAACTTACTTCACAGAACAGAAAGATCACAGGTATAAAAGGAATAGGGGCATGCTTAGGAGGTGTTGAAAGTAGACATAAACCTACATTCATACTCTGGCCTAAATGTGTGACTATATTTATATTTTCTGTAAAGTTCTGTAAAATTAAGTTTTCTTAATTATAAAATGACAACAAAATCATATCTATCTCATGGAGTAGTTCCTTATGAGGTGATACCAGTGAAGTCTTAGCTCACTCCTTGGGAGTAGGAAATGCTCAGTGACTAAGTGCTCATGGGTGTCAGGCATACTTGGAATGTTCTGTTCTCACAGAATCTCTGCAGGCAGCTGATTTTCTGCCCCTGAGCTTAGAGGGGCAATTGATGCTTGAAGCATTTAAGTGAGTGGCTCAGTGCCACACAAATGACTGTACTGGGTTACAATTCTCTGTTTCCTGACTTCAAAATCCATGTTCTTAACCACGATTCTCCATTAACTCCATTCCAGCGCTAAAAACATTCCTACCATCCTGCCAAAGAAACTGCAATTTTAAGAACTCACTTGTTATTTAGAGAAGAGCTAACAACTATCCTTCTTAAACTCTTCCAAAATGTAGCAGAGGGAGCAATACTCCCAAACTCATTCTATGAGGCCACCATCCCTCTGATACCAAAACCAGACAAAGATGTCACAAAGAAAGAAAACTACAGGCCAATATCACTGATGAACATAGATGCAAAAATCCTCAACTAAATACTAGCAAACAGAATCCAACAGCACATTAAAAGGACCATACATTATGATCAAGTGGGGTTTATCCCAAGAATGCAAGGATTCTTGAATATATGCAAATCAATCAACGTGCTATGCCATATTAACAAATTGAAGAATAAAAACCATATGATTATCTCAATAGATGCAGAGAAAGCTTTTGACAAAATTCAACACCCATTTATGATAAAAACCCTGCAGAAAGTAGGCATAGAGGGAAATTACCTCAACATAATAAAGGCCATATATGACAAACCCACAGCCAACATCATCCTCAATGGTTAAAAACTGAAACCATTTCCACTAAAATAAGGAACAAGGTAAGGTTGTCCACTCTCACCACTATTATTCAACATAGTTTTGGAAATTTTAGCCACAGCAATCAGAGAAGAAAAGGAAATAAAAGGAATCCAAATTGGAAAAGAAGAAGTAAAGCTGTCACTGTTTGCAGATGACATGATACTATACATAGAGAATCCTAAAGTTGCTACCAGAAAACTACTAGAGCTAATCAATGAATTTGGTAAAGTAGCAGGATACAAAATTAATGCACAGAAATCTCTTGCATTCCTATACACTAATGATGAAAAATCAGAAAGTGAATTTAAGAAAACACTCCCATTTACCATTGCAAAAAAATAAAAATAAAATATCTAGGAATAAACCTACCTAAGGAGACAAAAGATCTGTATGCAGAAAGTTATAAGACACTGATGAAAGAAATTAAAGATGATACAAATAGATGGAGAGATATACCATGTTCTTGGATTGGCAGAATCAACATTGTGAAAATGACTCTACTACCCAAAGCAATCTACAGATTCAGTGCAACCCCTATCAAACTACCAATGGCATTTTTCATAGAACAAGAACAAAAAAATTTCACAATTTGTATGGAAACACAAAAGACCGTGAATAGCCAAAGCAATCTTGAGAAAGAAAAACGGAGCTGGAGGAATCAGGCTCCCTGACTTCAGACTATACTACAAAGCTACAGTAATGAAGACAGTATGGTACTGGCACCAAAACAGAAATATAGACCAATGGAACAGGATAGAAAGCCCAGAGATAAACCCACGCACATATGGTCACCTTATCATTGATAAAGGAGGCAAGAATGTACAGTGGAGAAAAGACAGCCTCTTCAATAAGTGGTGCTGGGAAAACTGGACAGCTCCATGTACAAGAATGAAATTAGAACACTCCCTAAAACCATACACAAAAAATAAACTAAAAATGGATTAAAGACCTAAATGTAGGGCCAGACACCATCAAACTCTTAGAGGAAAACATAGGCACAACACTCTATGACATAAATCACAGCAAGATCCTTTTTGGCCCACCTCCTAGAGAAATAGAAATAAAAACAAAAACAAACAAATGGGACCTAATGAAACTTAAAAGTTTTTGCATAGCAAAGGAAACCATAAACAAGATGAAAAGACAACCCTCAGAATGGGAGAAAATATTTGCAAATGAAACAACTGACAAAGGATGAATCTACAAAACATACAAGCAACTCATTCAGCTCAATATCAAAAAAACAAAGAACCCAATCCAAAAATGGGCAGAAGATCTAAATAGATATTCCTCCAAAGAAGATATACAGATTGACAACAAACACATGAATGGATGCTCAACACCACTAATCATTAGAGAAATGCAAATCAAAACTACAAAGAGGTATCTCCTCACACCGGTCAGAAGGGCCATCATCAAAAAATCTAGAAACGATAAATGCTGGAGAGTGTGTGGAGAAAAGGGAACCCCCTTGCACTGTTGGTGGGAATTTAAATTGATACAGCCACTATGGAGAACAGTATGGAAGTTTCTTAAAAAAATAAAAATAGAATTACCATGTGGCCCAGCAATCCCACTCCTGGGCATATACAGTGAGAAAACTATGATTCAGAAAGAGTCATGGGGCTTCCCTGGTGGCACAGTGGTTTGGAGTCTGCCTGCCAAAGCAGGGGACATGGGTTTGTGCCCTGGTCCAGGAGGGTCCCACATGCCATGGAGCGGCTGGGCCCGTGAGCCATGGCCACTGAGCCTGTGCGTCCGGAGCCTGTGCTCCACAACAGAAGAGGCCACAACACTGAGAGGCCCGTGTACCACAAAAAAAAAAAAAAAAGAGTCATGTACCACAATGTTCATTGCAGCTCTATTTACAATAGCCAGGACATGGATGCAACCTAATTGTCCACTGACAGATGAATGGATAAAGAAGATGTGGCACATATATACAATGGAATATTACTCAGCCATAAAAAGAAACGAAATTGAGCTATTTGTAGTGACATGGATGGATGTAGAGTGTGTCATACAGAGTGAAGTAAGTTGGAAAGAGAAAAACAAATACTGTATGCTAGCACATATGTACGGACTACAGAAAAAAAGTGGTTATGAAGAACCTAGGGGCAGGACAGGAGTAAAGAGGCAGATGTAGGGAATGGACTTGACATTGGGAGGGAGAAGGGTAAGCTGGGGCGAAGTGAGAGAGTGGCATGAACTTATATATACTGCCAAATGTAAATAGCTAGCTAGTGGGAAGAAGCCGCCTAGCATAGGAAGATCACCTTGGTGCTTTGTGACCACCTAGAGAGGTGGCATAGGGAGGGTGGGAGGGAGATGCAAGAGGGAGGATATACGGGGACATATGTAAATGTATACCTGATTCACTGTTATAAAGCAGAAACTAACACATCATTGTAAAGCAATTATACTCCAATAAAGATGTTAAGAAAAAAAAGAATCATTCTCTAAATCAACAGATTATCAGCAAACAAGGGAATATGGTATTAATAGCTGGGGAAGAGTTTAAGCCTTTAACATTAGTATTTGTAATAAAAAAATCCTTAGAATTATTTAGTATTCACAGATGCCTCAGCAAACATTTGGATCGTATAATTTGAAGAGAAGATATTTTATCTTCATCTATCAGTTGTGACACTTTTATTTTCAAGAATAATTTTAATGACCGCCCCTCTGAGGGAGTTCACTTTCAATACTGAAACTTACAAATTTGCAAGACTTGCAAAACACATATCCATTATTTTCCCACCTTCATTGGAAAGGAGACAAAGAAATTGCCTCTGGCATTAAGAAACCCATGGGCTGAAATAATTTGAAGCCTGTTGATTCTATTAACAATAGCCCACTTTGGACAATTTAGCTAGAACCTCTGTCTCCCAAAAGCTCTCTGCCTGGGGAGTGACATAGGTTCTTGAGGTGCTTGCCCTTCCCCTGCACCTCTGGAAAGCTTAGCAGTTAGCTCTCAGTCCTTGGATGATTCTGTAAACATCTGATATGTTTGATACAATCGCTTGATCATTTTTTTCCCCTGAAATTATGCTCCAGAAAAGATCTTTGTGGATAGTTTTGAAGCATAAGTCAAGACTCTTCTTCTGTTCTTAGTAATCTTGGCCCATATTTTAACATTTAATATAACATTTAACTTGACTTTTGACTAATGCTCGCCAATAGAAGAGATGGCACATTTCACAATGTAGACTTCTACATTCTTCCTATTCATCTCAGCTTGTATATCCTCAATGTTCATATGCAAGATGAACTGGGCATCAATGCTCATTTTGTCTGTTGGAAGAGCGATGGTCTCCTCAGTGACATTCATCTTGGCCGTCTCTCTCTTCCACTGGCCACACTCTACCAAATCAGCTAGTGAAACACCTATTTTTCTTGCTAATTTGATACCAAATTCTGGCTAATTTACCACAAGAATTAAAGCAAGATAACCTTTAAATCCACCATGTAAACCCATAAAAATTATAAGCAGTGGAACACAATCTTACCACTTAATACATAGTATGTGTTGGAGTTTCTATGACCCCAATTTAAAAACTCATGAAACAGGTACCAGTCACAGGCATGAAGGTGACTATAAATTCTTTCAGGAATCCTTTCAAGACAACCTTTGTTATTAAAATGAATCGGCTGTGGTCTTCAGAAAGTCAACATCTTCAAGGAAGAGAGGAACAATGAGTATACACTAACCACCCACCCACCTGACCCCCCACCAATTCTACCGGTTTTGCTTCTTGTGGTTTCAGTTACCCATGTTCAACCATGGTCCAAAACTATTAAATGAAAAAAATTCAAAAATAAACAATTCTCACACAGTCCAGCTCTGTCCTGCCTGAGACATGAATCATCTCTTTGTTCAGTGTTTCCTGCCCTTTAGGCAATTAGTAGCCTTCTCAGTTATCAGATCTAATATCAGGGTATTGCAGAGCTTGTGTTCAAGCAATCCTTATTTTATTTAAAAATGTCCCCAAAGCACAAGAGTAGTGAGGCTGGCAATTTGGATATGTCAAAAAAAAAAAAAAAAAAAGCTGTGAAGTGATTCCTTTAAGTGAAAAGGTGAGTGTTCTTGAATTAAAAAAAGAAAAAAAATCATAGGCTAAGATCCTATACACAATGGGGCACCATGATGGAATCATAACATTCTTCTGAAGAGCATTAAAGCACGAAATGAGATAATCTTTATATTCTGCCCAGTTCTAAATTTCTATGCCCAGGTGATTATTTCATTATACTTCATATCTCCCTTCCGTCTTTCTCTTTCCTACAATCTTCAGTTATTGAGCACATAACATATTCTCCACACTGGCAACAAAAAAGGGAAAAGACAGTTAAATACCTCAGCCTGCTAAAACCCTTTCTTTTCCAATCAAGTACCACTTATCTGTTTCTATCTCCTCAATATGTCCAGTGATTTTCTCCTAATCTCAAATATATGTGCACTTCTCTTCTGGAACTGATTACTTTTGTCTCTTTGTATTATAATGATTGTTTCTACTTGTCTTATCCCATCTGTTAGATTACAGTATCATCAAATTCAGAACTGTCCCACTGGTCTTTGCGTACACATGGAATCCTATAATAACAGATATGATATAAATTGTATATTTCTAATTACTATAATAATACTATATAGTACAAAACTGAACATTACAAAAAAAACTATATAAAACTAAACAATACAAAAGTATATGAGTAAGAAAGAATGCTTCATCTTGTTCCTCACTGCCCTGATACCAAAGTAAGTTTACTTCTCAAAGGTAGGTAACTGTTAACATTTTGAAATACATCTTTCCAGATTTTTTCTATATACACACATACACATGGGATCATTTTACTTTCTTTTATTTTTTGGAAAACAAAAATATCAGAGCCTGGTAAATATATTGTTTTGCAATTTGCTTTTTTTTTAAAAAAAAACTTAATATATCTTGAGCATCCTTTCATGTCAGAATATATAAAACTACCACATTCTTTTTAAAGGCTGTGTAATATTCTCGATGAATAAATGCATGACTCAGTACAGGATGTGCCCAAATAGGGTCTTAGTAACCAATATCCTTCCACTAAGGTGAAACATTAGCTGCAATGTAAAGAAAAGTAATGGAAATAATGTAGCACTGTTCTTCATAGAAATAAGGCCATTGTCATATATAATAAAATCTGGAGGGTAGAGACAGGGAGGTAAGCTGTGCATTGATTTTTCTGGAAAATTTGACAGTGAATTGTTTTATACTATTTCTGCTAAGTTCTCAAATAAAAAGCTACAAAAAAGAAGGAAGACTTGTTTTCCAAAACTCTTCCCAGATAAGGAAGTGGATTCTATATTGAGACATATTGCCTAGGATGAGACAACTGGGTTCAATACTGAAGCACACATTGCGTGATATGAAATTCATTCTACTGTGTTTGTTAGTTCAATGTGACAGGGAGGAGGAAACCAGGGGAATGAAATAAAGAAAACATTTTTTTTCTGATGCAAAAAAGGTAGTGTAGGGCTTGTGTTACAAAACAAGACAACACAGGCTTGGAGGAAAGTAGGTCACCAGCATGGGTTTACACAGATTTTATTATGTATGTAAATTGTACATATAGCAATTTTGCTGCCTAGAGTTATAGAAAAATTAATATGTTGACATTTAAATATTTTAACTTGTATCTTAAATCTCTGGAGAATTTGGATGATATTCATAATAGCGTGCAACAAGTTCTACTGTAAGATAATCATTTATAAACAAATAATCATTAAAGGATATTAATCCTAAAAGAAAGTGTTAAATTAAGGGGTTTTTTAAAGGTAAAATTAAGAAGAGGATCAGATGTGACAATATCCCAGTAGGACAAGAAGACAGAAGTAGTAGTGATAACACTACTACTGACAGTCACATTTTATTGAGTAGAGCACAGTGCCTGGAAGTTTAGTTTCTGTAGGCAGACTGCCTCAGAGTTAATTCTGGCTCAGAATTAACTAATTAATTAATTAATTGCTGCTTCTATAGCCCTGGGAAAGAAATTTAATTTCTCCATGCCTCAATTTTCTAATCTGTGAAATGGGCATAAAAGTAACTACTTCCTGATTTGGTTTAAGAGTTAAATGAGTTCATACAGGCAGTGTTAGATTATTATTTTTTTTAGCATGACTTGCTGAGAAAAATTAGTTATTGTTCATTTAATTCATATGTATCATGCATATGATGCCCAAATCTTGCATGCCATTCTCTTCACCCTTTCAATGTTATTATAAGGTAGACATTACTATTCTTTAAGAATGGTAAAATTAGCAATCCAAATGCCAAAGAAACATACACAGATAGAACAGCTAAGAAGTCAAAGAAGAGGGATTGTACCCAAGCCTTTGTGTCACCAAAGGCCAGTCTCTTTAGACCACAAGATGTCTCTGCAGAGAAAACATTTTCAACATTTACTTTGGGGACTTGGAAGCATGAAGACTGGCTTTGGAGACTGGTTTTGAAACAGTTTTCCTTCCCCCCTTTTATTTCATATTACTATTTACTCTAAAACAGAGGCTGACTTAAAGGTTCTAATACTTTTCTCTTTTGGCCACGCATGTTCCCTCTGAGCTCTCTCACCCTTTTAATCGTGGTGTCTTCTCCTTTCCTAGAATTAAGGTATCCTTGTATTGGAGGGGTAGCCTTTCAGCAATGTAAATATAAATTATGTAAATAATATATTGAGACTGGCCAAACATGAAGCCCACTGGATGCATCTATGATTAGGGTTAAGCAAAGCAGATGGGCAGAGGTCTTCCTGTACTTGCAAGTCAATAGTTTATTCAAGGCATCTCTGCATAACTCCTCTGTCCCTAGTATACACCTCTTACTTTCTACCCCCGGCCACAAACACATGAGCACACACATACATGTGCATGAGGCATGCATGCTTTTGCTTTGCCTGTGTCTGTATATCTCAGATGCTTTTACCCCTACACAGTTGCAAAATCAACTCCTTAAAAATAGGGTAAATAGAGTTCTCTGCATAAAATAGTACTAATAAGCATGCAAAGGTACTAATGAGGAGGTCTTCATAAAATAAAATTTTTCTAGGTGGTTTCTTCTTTAAGGTGCAATGATTTTTGTTTTAGACTTGAGACACTATCTTACTTTTATAACACAGTTTATTAGAAAGCTCTCCAGAGAGGGATCCTATTTAGAAGATATAAACTCTTATGGAAAAGATAAGGGAAGTATAGAAAAAACAAATGATCTGGTCTGCATATCCTCGAGGCTAATTGCTGTATAGTAATAGTTTTATAATTTATTACCAAGGCTTTTTCCCCCTTTTCCTGACTTTTACAAGGTGGGCAGTGACAAAGATATGTACCGCCTACCCCTCAGTTCCAAACTTTAACCTCATCTCTTTAATAAAGGCCTCCTTGATTATTCTAACTCATAGCAATCCTCACCTTCTCTGGACCTCTGAATATACTGCATTATAATTGGTCTTGTCACCCTAATGAAGATGCAAAGCTGTGTGTAATTTCATATACCTATTTTCCCCAATAGATTTTACATTTCAGAAAAACATCACAATGATTGACAAATCTACTTTCACACTTTCAACATCCTGCCCATGTCACTGGATACAGTGAATACTTAACTGATGTCCACTAGATAAAAATGAACCAATGGCTTAACCAGCAAGGACTTTATCTTCCCAACCAGCTTGGGAAATTTGGCATAGAGAACAGGAACCTTCCAAATTGTCCAGGTGCAATCAACAATCTTTGAGCATTCTTGGTCCTTTCAATACCATTCTTCCCTGTTCTAGAGTAGCAATCAAGGCTAACCCTAGGATAACACATAATTTTAATACTTTTAAACAAACATTCTCATATTTTCTATCTTATTTCATTATGTCATAGAGAAAAGCTGCATGCTACTGCACCTTATATAATTCTTAACTCCAATGTGATCAAGAGTCTTAGGAATTCACTTAGGGAAAAATCATAGATCTACCCCAAAACAGTTAGACATTAATTATAAGGAAGTCTAATAACACAGATGAGAAACTAGAAACTTTTCTGCTCTCTGTCCACACAACATTATGGCAATATTGCAGCAAATCTTGTCAGGGCACCCACTGCAAAGGCCTCTTCTTTCTTCCTGCTTTTGTTCTAACAATCATTTAAAACTTTTCTACTATGCATAGGATCCTCTTGGCACCAACCATATCTATACGTAAATTAAGGTAAAGTTAACATCTTCAAAGCACAAGAAATAAGAGTTGATTTATACATTTTGGAATAAAATGCCAAAATAAAAATCTTGGAATCCAGGCAAGATACTGTACAATCAAGGAGTGTCTTATAATCAATTTGTTCTATAATTTTGGAATTTAATATAAATGAGTAAATTGAAAAGCTACAGTTATTTTGGTTCTATAATATCATCTTGAAACTAAAACTTAGGTCTGAGGCAGAAGCATGATTCCAATCACAGTGGCCAACATGTACAGGCGTTTTTCTCTCTAACTGGAGAGCGCTCTTATTTTTTTAGTAGCACTTGGATGACTGGTATTATAAGGATGTTAATACTACAGGATCACTTTTTAAAAGCTTAATTTGTGATTAAATTGAGGCTATTTCAAGTATGGCGAGCCCTATCTCAATATAACAAAATAGCCCAAATAATTTAATCATGAAAATACAGGAATGTGTTACTGTGTGGTTGATGCAATAATAGAGCGTTTCCAGAAAGATAGCAGGTGAGTAGTTCTGAATCGTCCCTCCTGTATTCAAAAGTTGGCTGTGGCTTGGCACCAACATTTGCAATTTTTTCCCCAGCAAATATCATTGGAGATGACCTGGGGTATTGACTGGCTGGGGGTTCTTAGACAACAGCAGAAATTCCAAAAATTCTGCTTAATTTGTGACCATTTCCTCAGCTTGATCCCCAGACACTGGGCCAGAGAACCTTGGGAACAACATAGGGATCATATGTTTGCCTACCTTTCACATGCAACACCATTCTAGAAGGTGAGACATTTTTAACTTGAAGGATAGTTGATTTACAATGTTATATTAGTTTCAGGTGTACAACATAGCGGTTTGATATTTTTATAGATTATACTCCATTCAATGTTAATATAAAATATTAATTATATTCCCTGTGCTCTACATTACATCCTTGTATCTTATTTATTTTATATCTCTGAAACCCCTTTCTTTATCTTGCCCCTTCTCCCACCACTCTCCCCACTGGTAGCCACTAGCTTGTTCTCTGTAGACTGTTTCTGTCTTGTTATATTCATTCGTTTTATTTTTTTAGATTTCACATATAAGTGACAGCATACAGTATTTGCCTTTCTCTGACTTACCTCAGTAAGCATAATACCCTCTTGGTCCATCCACATTGTTGCAAATGGCAAAATTTCATTCCTTTTGTATGGCTAATATTGCACTGTATATATATGACACATCTTTTATTATCCATATGTCTGCTGATGGACACTTAGGTTGCTTCAATAACTTGACTATTGTAAATAATGTTGCTGTGAACATTGGGGTGCACATATCTTTTCAAATTAGTATTTTTATTTTCTTTGGGTAAATACCCAGGAGTGTAACTGCTGGATCATGTGGCAGTACTATTTTTAATTTTTTGAGAAACCTCCATACTGTTTTTCATAGTGGCTCTACCAATTTACATTCCCACCAACAGTGAATGAGGGTTTCCTTTTCTCCACATCCTCACCAAAATTTACTATTTGTTGTCTTTTTGATGATAGCCATTCTGACAGGTGTGAGGTGATATCTCATAGTGGCTTTGACCTGCGTTTCCCTGATGATTATTGATGTTGAATATCTTTTCATGTGGCTATTGGTCATCTGTATGTCTTCTTTGGCAAAATATCTATTCAGGTCTTCTTCCCAATTTTTAATCTTCTTTTTTTCTATATTGAGTGGTATGAGCTTTTAATATTTTGGATATTAACCCCTTATTAGACATATCATTTGCAAATATCTTATCCCATTCAGTAGGTTGTCTTTTGGTTTTGTTGACTGTCTCCTTCACTGTGCAAAAGCTTTTAAGTTTAATCAGGTACAATTTGTTTAATTTGCTTTTATTTCCCTTGCCTGAGGAGATAGATCAAAAAAATATTGCTAGGCTTCCCTGGTGGTGCAGTGGTTGAGAGTCCGCCTGCCGATGCAGGGGACACGGGTTCGTGCCCCAGTCCGGGAAGATCCCACATGCCATGGAGCGGTTGGGCCCGTGAGCCATGGCCGCTGAGCCTGCACGTCCGGAGCCTGTGCTCCGCAACGGGAGAGGCCACAACAGTGAGAGGCCCGTGTACCACACACACAAAAAAAAATGTTCTAATGATGTTGCATTATTTTCCTCACCATGGGGTCGGGGGGCAGGGGGAAATGTACCCTTTCGAAGATGTAAAATGGGAAATAAATATGACTTCTTTTAATTATAATCTCTTTGCCCAAAATTATCATCTAAAACTAGTGTAGAGAGTTAGGAATGTGGCTTGATGGGCAAAGGCTCCATTTTGAGATATATGGAGTCTGTTTAAGCTTATGGAATGTTCTTTCTGTTTCCAAAAAAATGTCTTAAAACACATTGGAGGGCCTCCCTGGTGGCACAGTGGTTGAGAGTCCACCTGCCAATGCAGGGGACACGGGTTCGTGCCCTGGTCCAGGAGGATCCCACATGCCGTGGAGCAGCTGGGACTGTGAGCCATGGCCACTGAGCCTGCGTGTCCGGAGCCTGTGCTCCGCAACAGTAGAGGCCACAACAGTGAGAGGCCCGCGTAACGTAAAAAAAAAAAAAAAAAAAACCACATTGGAAATTGACGACTATAATTCAACAAAGATTCTCCTTTGCTTTAGCAAATTCTGACATGTGTTCAAAGTAGTAGAAAGAGCTCTAAAACCCAGGAAGCTCTTCATTTTATTGTGACACTCTTTACAAAATTTTGATTAACATCTCTGCTTCACTATAGAAAAATACACATGGAAGACAAATTGCTTTGTCCAGTGAGTCAAGTTCCATATAAACACTGTGCAATTCTCATTCACATGCTTTGATGGAGTCTTCTCCAAATTAAAATTTGAGGTTATATTGACACAGCCCTGAAGCCAACTGGCCTTTTTGGCTTTCATTATATTCCTATGTGCTTCACTCACAAAGGGCCAGATTGTAGATGAGAAAGTGAAGCTGAGAGCTCTTGAACTAAAAGCCGTGGAACATTACATATCCGAGGGTAGCGCAAGTGACTGGGATGCCTGGAACAAATAACTTTCTGCTGATCCATTGTGAAAATTCAGCAAACTCAATAGCCCTCTAAAGTCCTCATTTCATTCCTGGAGACTAAAGTTGATTCTTGTACTTATTTGCTGGTTAACATTCTGTCCAGAGTCTTTTAAGGAAGAATTCTTATAAATTATCAGCAAACAATCTGCCTGAGTTTCAGTGCTTTAGATAGTGAGCACTGCAATTTGCTGGCTGACACTGTCTGCAATAGAAAATATTAACTTTCTGGCATTTCCAGTTCAATATTCAGAAAGATTGGGCACTCTTTAATACAAGATCTGTTATGTATTTACCAAGGGACCTTAAACGAGATGACTAGCAAATGGATCTAAATTTCTCATTTGTATTAGTGGGATAATATCATCTTTTTTATGCCTATCTCATGGAGTTTTGGTGAAGAAATAAGAAGAAATTGGAATACCTTGAAAATATAAGAAACACAGTATTATGTCACACTAACTTCCACAAACATCCCTATATGTCTACCTGAAAATCAACAAAATTCCTGATTTATCTCTTCTCTATGTTGCTACTTCTATACTTTTATAACAAGCTATTTTGTACTGGCACCCTCTTTCTCTCTCATTAGTATAAACTCCCTCTACTCCTATCCTATTTCCATCCAGACTCCAAATGAATTTCTAGAAATCTCTTCATATGCATAAATTTTTTTTCTATGACTGGGGAAATAAAAGAGAAGTTTAATTGGAAGAAATAGTTGGATACTTGCCAGGTACCTTGGGCTGGTTTTTTGGTTCCAAATGGAGAAGGAGAATGCAGAGGCAAAATCTAATGGAAGCAATTTTTAGCGAAGATAGGAATGTTTTTGAGCACATTCAGATCTGACTCTGTCCCAAGAGACAAAGTATGTCAGAATGAGGAAGAAGGTCCTTCTCACTACATCTGAATGGGACTCAACTCTGTGCTGACACAACATTTTTGGTAACTCTAAAGACAGAAACTGTGACATGCACACTGACTTTTTTAAAGGGATATAGCGGCAGTAAACTTCACTTTCTAAAAGGATTTACAAAAAGCAGATGTACAAGCTAGAAAAAGACAGGAAAAACAGGGTACAAGTTTCATGGTCACCTGTTGGTAACAGGTGGGCTAGAATCATACATGAAACATCTCTGTGGGTGCTCTTACTTTCCCAGGAGCACTTGACAGAGGGGCATGAGATGCAACTCTTACTGAGTTAATCCAATCAAGACACGTTAGACTATTTGTTCCGCAGCTATACCTCTCTGCCTCTCTATTTCCTCTTCTCTTCTCTCCCTCTTCTTTATTCTCTTTTTCAGGGTTCATAGTATTTAGCTGTATTTTCTGAGTTATTTCCGGATTCACTTAAAATTCTGTTTTCTCATCTACATATGCATTTGGGGTTATATCATGTTCAAGAATCCTTTGCCAATCACCAAACTATGGTTTTTTGAATCTAATGACAGAGGAGATCATACAAAAAGTGTATTGCAGGGCTTCCCTGGTGGCACAGTGGTTGAGAGTCCACCTGCCGATGCAGGGGACGTGGGTTCGTGCCCCAGTCCAGGAAGATCCCACATGCCACGGAGCGGCTGGGCCCATGAAACATGGCCACTGAGCCTGCGTGTCCGGAGCCTGTGCTCCACAATGGGAGAGTCCACAACAGTGAGAGGCCCATGTACCGCAAAAAAAAAAAAAAAAAAAAGTGTATTGCATGGGCACCAAGTCTGGACTCATACCCCCTAATCCTACTCACCAGGGAGAATCTTTAAACCTGGTGGAGTAGAGTATGTGAAAACTGGAATCTCACACTCCCTTCCCTTATGTAAAGCCATAAAGTCACTTCCAAAGCAGGTTTCTGCCAACTTCCATTCTGACAGGAGGTGGTATAAAGGAGGGATTAAGGGCACGGGCTCCAGAGCAAGGTTGCCTCTGTTTGAAACTCAGTCCTTCTACTTACTAGCTTTGTGGCTTTGGCAATTTAATTAACTTCTTTATGCTCTGACTTTCCTCAACTGCAAACTGAGGATGAGTGCAATATTACCTAAGTCATGAGTTTGTAACAAGGGTAAATAAATTTATATACAAGTGTCTGTTACATAATTTATATAATATAAAATTTGATAATAATCAAGAAAGAGCTACTCAGACAGATTAGAGTATTTGTCACATTAAAATCATTGTCTGATTATGATTTTAATATCCCCTCTAAGTATGTGCATCCCACGAAGGCTGGACCAAATGGCACGTGAAACATATTTGATGACTGTTAGTTAAATAAGTGAAATATTTGGGTGAAGCTCTTCATTTCTTTCATTAAAGGAAAAATTCTATGGTTGACAAATAAATTGAATACTCTGTGCATGGCACTACAAGTTATAGAGTTAAATAAGTCACAGTCTTTGTTCTCTGAAAATGTTTAGTCTATTTCTTTTAATCCTTAAGATCTCAAATCTTGAATTCTCAGTTTATAGAATAGTTTACAGAATTCAGATCTCATATTGATGTAGAAGATTCCTACATGGCAAGGAGTTGGAGAGGAGGAGAGTAGCAAGCTTTAGAGAGAAAACTAGGGCCTGCCTCCTGCTACCACTGGGCAAGTTCATGGAAAGGGCCCAGTAGGATTAGGTCCAATCATCCCTGGGCTGGGATTATGTCTTCATTTTGCTGTTTTTCTTCCTGACTCTGTGGACTGGCATTCGGAGGACCCAGGAACAGGTTGTTGTTAGCTCTGCTACATATTAGAATCACCTGGGAGCTTTCAAAATATATTGACTCTAATGTAATTGCTCTTGGGTGAGCCTGAACATCAATACTTTAAAAACCTTCCCAAGATAATTATAATGCATAGCCAGAATTGGAACCCAGGGGATGAAGTGAAGCTGCTGTAATTAATTATAGCCTTACTAAGGATGCAGAACTTAGCACAGTGATTTCTAAAACATGGTTCAGTGGTATAACTAGAGTTACCAACTTGTCCTGTTTCGCCCAGAACTTCCCAGGTTTATCACTAAAAGTTCCACCCCCTACCCCACAGTCCCAGGCAAACCAAGATAGTTGATCATCCTAGATATAACAAAAAATGATAGAAAGTTATTTTATTTATAGTATTCAGTATGAAAATGTACTGAAAATCTATGGATATAACCAATTATATTTAATGCCAATTTTTTTAATAATGGAAACCACCAATGTATTAATTTTGTGAGGTAATTGTATTTGAGCACATGTCAGACTTTATAATAAAATGACTCCTGGGGCCTCCCTGGTGGCGCAGTGGTTGAGAGTCCGCCTGCCGATGCAGGGGATACGGGTTCGTGCCCCGGTCCGGGAGGATCCCATATGCCGCGGAGCGGCTGGGCCCGTGAGCCATGGCCGCTGAGCCTGCGCATCCGGAGCCTGTGCTCCGCAAGGGGAGAGGCCACAACAGTGAGAGGCCCGCGTACCAAAAAAAAAAAAAAAAAAAAAAAAAAAGACTCCTGTCACTTCTGCACCTATATTTAAACATTTTAAAAGATGTTTCCAATTTGCAAGTTTGTTACCCTGCACTTCATTTTTAAAGTCATCCCTGAACAAGTCTGTTCACAAAAAAAATTATGAGTACTCTCACGAAAGTGTGTCACGTTCAATCAAGTGCTGAGAAGGTTTAAGTACATCTGCTCCATGATAGCTCTTTTAAGAGCATCAGAGTCAGTTATGCAAGAACAAGGAAATGCACAACAATCCACAGTGGTATCACTTTAATAGATATCTTAGGCTTCATTTTAAATTTTAGGTGCTTTTTTCTGACTTTCATTTTTAATAAGGAACACAAGCAATTGTAAAATGTTCGGTGGTGTTAATTTTATTTTGAATTATTAGTAAGGGTTGGTACATAGTAGGCAATCAATAAGAATATGTTAAAAGAAAGAAGGAAAGAAGGAAGGAAGGAAGGGGAGAAGGGGTGAAGGAGGGAAGTCTTTTCTACTATTCTTATTGAAAGCTCTTTTGGGCTACTGTATTTATGGAAAAAAATCTTAAAATTGCATTGTAAAGTCTTTAGAAAAGTTTCATTACCAAACTTCTAATCTATTTGAATTCATACTTCCTTTTCGATATCTAGCCAAGATAAAACAGTAATAATTAGATGTCAATGCTGATTTCAAATTTGTTCTCTAATTGAAGAATTATATGCACACATATATATTTAAAGCATTCTTGAGCTAAAGTGACACTGAACTAGACAAGGTATAAAATTAAGTTTCTGGGTTTAATCTTTCTGGATCAGTTCTGTGGGGAGACAAATGGATTACTTCATGGATTGAGAACATAATTTAGCTTCTAGATACATGAGATAATTTGTCCCCCCCTTATTTATTCCTGGAAATTAAGTTCCACAGTTCTCTTTGCAATATCTGCCTGATGGGGCATGTTCTAGCACGGCGGAAAGCTAAAGATGTTGGCCACCCAAGTCAGAGAAATTGTACATATTCACTGGGCTCAAGGTAGATCTTAGTTGCCTGAAAATTGCTGAGAGGTGGTATGTCTCTCAAGTTAGATGCTGAAACTTGGCAGTTTACCCAAAGAAACACCAGTTTTGAAAGAGTAAGAGATGGGGGGAGCAGTTTGCTTCTGGTGTTAGAGGGTTGCTACCATGACTAAAAACAGCTTTGGAGATTCAAGGGAAAAGCAGATAATAACCTTTTCTACTGGGACAGCCCCTCAAAGGGCTCAGATTATATGCACGTACATTGCTTTTGCTTCCTATTTTTCTGTCTAAATCCAGCTGAAGCTGTCAGCTCTCTGACACACTTGAGATCTTGAGTCCTGGTCACACTGTATCTCTAGTACATAGTGATGCTTGATGAAAGTATGTTGGATAAAACTTCCTTTTCACAGGCCATCCTGTACACCCAGATGGAAGGGTGGAAAGGTTAAGATGAACAGGAAATTTGGAAAAGGTTCAGCTGTATAAGTTATTACAAGTCTTCTGATAATAGAGCAGTATTAAATTCATGAGACACTGAAAATTGAATTGCTGAGACAAGAGCTATTGTGACTAGAATAGCAAATGTCAGATCATGAATCTATTCACATGGCAAGGATCAAAAGATGATTAGTACAGGTGACAGAGTTGATCTACTTTACTTGAAACACTGAGGCTTCATTTGGTTACTAGGAGGTAAGAAGATGGGCTGCAAACATTTCTTCCATGTTATCTGTGCTCTGTGTTCCAAACTCTTTTAGCCTTCAGAGTTTGGGAGATAAGAGCATAGCAAACTTGTTAATATCAATTTCATAATTTCTTCTTACCTATTTCTTCTTTCATGACTTTTGAAAAATGCACAACTGGTCTTATATCAATAGGCATTTATATTTTCAAAATGGCTCTATATTTTATAGAGAGTAAAAATGAAGTCAATAGTGATTCTCTGGGTTCCATTTGCATGAATGCATTTATACAGGGTCTATGGCAAGAGAAAGGACTTACAGAGTGAAAGTTAATCTCATACTGAGGTCAGGATTTAGAGCTATTAAAAAATAAGTGGATAAAATTCCTATTATATAGGAGTTTTTCCTTAGAACACCAAACCCAAAAATCTGTAAGAACTTACTCCCAATCCTTGATTGATTGATTGATGGATAAATCTGTGTATTTAGTTATTTATTTACTTATTAAAACATTATCAGAAATATTTTTTAGGAACATCCATATAAGACGCTATGTGTCTAGGCCAGGGGCTTTCAAACTATAGCCCATGAGCCAAATCCTGACCATTGCCTATTTTTGTAAATAAAGTTTTATTGGAACACAGCCATGCCCATTTGTTTACAAATTACCCATGGCTGAGTTGAGTAGTTGCCACAGAAACTGTCTGACCTGCAAAATCTAAAATATTTACTATCTGGCCTACAGTAAGCAGAATAATGGCCCCTCAAAGATGTCCATGTCCCAATTTCCAGAACTTGTGATTATGTTACCTTGCATGGTAAGAGAGAATTTGCAGGCATGTTTAAGGATAACAAGGGTCCTTATAAGAGATCAGAGTCAGAAGACGTAAGGATGCGAGCAGAAGCCAAAGAGGAAAACAGATGCCATAAGCCAAAGAATGCAGGCAGCTCCTAGAAACTGGGAAATGGATTCTCCCCCAGAGCCTCCAGAGGTAAAGCAGGACTCCTCATGGCTTGGTTTAAGCCCAGTGAAACTGATTTCAGATTTCTGACCTCCAGAGCTCTAAGATAATAAATTGGTGTTACATTAAGCCACCAAGTTTGTGAGTTACAATTGCGGCTGAGTTTGTGAGTTTCCTATTGCTGCTGTTTGTGAGCAGCAACAGGAAACTCATACATGGTCCTTTACTGAAAATGTTTACTGACCCTGGACTAGGATTTAGTGTTTCCAGAATAATAATTTGTTGTAATAAACAAAAACCTTCAGCCAGGGCAAGGAATCCAAGTATAGAGAAAAGCTGCTTTTCAGTGTGGTCTTGGGCAAATATCTTACCCAAGTAAATCCTCTTTAAAGCATTTAAGACAGACAAACTAGGCAAAATAAGTGAAGGGACCTTTAATCCTTCTGTAAATGTATAGGGTGTAGTGCATTTCCTCAACAGATAGAAAGGTATACCTATGCTCTCATAGATCCCAACAGGGGACAACTCATTTGGCTAAACTCTAAAAAAACAACCATGAACTTTAAGGCAGGTTAATTTTTCCTCTAATTAACTCACCATTTCTGATATGGAAGCTGGGAAGTCTCACAGTTGTGCAATATTATTTGAGATAAACAGGTCAGGAAGCAGTAGGAATGCCTTATTAGTAAAGTGAATAGCAAGGTAAGCTTATTAAGACTTAATTCTTAAATTCTGAGCTTAAACTATATGGACTTATTCCAGGAGGCTGACATGCTTTTAGCTGTGTGATAAGGAGTAAATACCTGGACACTTTTCACAAGTGCAAAAGATTAATATCTCAGTTGTCTGGAATAATCAGCAGTGCTATCTTTAGATATAAAGAAAAGTTAATTTTTCATGTCCATAATTATTATTTTTATTACAACCCATTTTAAATGATATACATAAAATGACAAAATTTCCTCTGTGTTAACACATCTTCATTGATTTACCTTAATAAAAAACCTTTAAATAATACAATGCTGTCACAATGAATATCTATTAGATCTTTCAATTTTACACTGTTCTGAAAGTGGTATGAAGTTACAGACTAAGTCTGTACTGATCTTTGGTTATAAACATGAACTTAGTTCCTCAAATAAGTCTCATCAGTGATGCAAAACTCAAAAGGAAACAAATGTTTCCAACACCAGTGTGCATATTCTTCTGAGTCACACAGAAATTAAACAATTTTCCCCATGACATTTAGTAAGTGGAAAAGATGAGATCTGAACTCCAGCGATAACTCTTCCCTTGACTAGCTCACAATATGGCTCAAGAATCAATGAAGATGATGTAAAATGAAAAGGCTTTGCTAACTCCAAGTATTTATTTGTTTGTGGGCATATTACAGAAATTCATCACTTAGCACTGAGTCTTAGTTTTTAACAGCAAAACTCTCCTTCCAAAAAGCACCCAGGGTTAACAAAATCAAATAGCTCAAAAACACTTTTTGTCTTGTCAGCAAATATTGGAAGAGATGGGGTATCTTTCAAAGAGAGTCACACACACAAATAAATGTTTTAAGTGTTTGATCCTATTTAGGTACAAGGAAAGGTGGCATGTCTACCTGTAAAGAGTTTGACTGGCAATGTTTTCTTAGCCTTATTATCATAAAATGCATAAATGCCAATTTTGGGGAAGCCCTTAAAAATACATGAAATGGGAATATCTGGCTTTGAATCTGAACTCTACCACTCACTATGTGGTTTGGGCCCATTATTTGATCTCTTGATTCCTTGGTTTTCTCATCTGTTAATGGGAGTTACTACAAATACCTACTTCTATTCCTCAGTGCATCTCAGTGTCTTCATCCGTAAATCAGTGTAACAGTACTATCAACCTCATAGGGAGGTTGTGAGGATGAAAAGCCATAACACAGGTAAAACACTTACAGCAGAGTCTGGTGCATGGCAAAGAAGCCTTATATGGTAGCTATTATTTTTATTATTGCTTTAGGCCAGACACCCCAGATACCATGCAGAGAAGCTGCAAATGGTAGAAACAAAACAAAACAAAAGCAAAAATCAAGCAAACAACAACAGAAGAGAAAGCAGAAACAAACACGGAATTTACCTTTAAGGAGCTAGTTTCTGAATTTAGAGTCTAGTAGAAGTATTTGTGAGTAAAGATGATCTAGAGCAGACGTGATTCCATTAGCATGTTATTGGCTCATCCTTAACCAAAAACAAACAGGACAACATTTCATTAAAGACCTTTGTAGGCTCCCCTGGTGGCGCAGTGGTTGAGACTCAGCCTGCCGATGCAGGGGACACGGGTTCATGCCCCGGTCTGGGAAGATCCCACATGCCATGGAGAGGCTAGGCCCGCGAGCCATGGCTGCTGAGCCTGCATGTCCAGAGCCTGTGCTGCGCAACAGGAGAGGCCACAACAGTGAGAGGCCCGTGTACCACACACACAAAAAAAAAGACCTTTGTGTACACTTTACCTATTTTCATGTTTGCAAGTCTATATATATATATATATATATATATATATATATATATATATATATATATATAATTTTTTTAAAAATAGAGAATTAGAAAGTCCTGTAAGTTTGCAGACTGGCATGGAAGAAAGAGAGTAAGTTTAGAGTTGGAGAAGCCCAAGTTTGCCCTCAACTCACCTGGGATTCTGCTCCTGCTAGAGAATGGAGGTGAAGCATAGGAAGTTTTCCCAGATGAGGCTTAGTTGACCACAGCTCATATTTCTTACGTGATAGAGCAAGGCTTCAGACTGGGGTCTATCTCTGCTTCACGCAGCATTAAACTCCTCCCAAACAGCATTTAGTCTGACAGTGTTTGCGCCTAGGATCCTTACAATTCCTTTCTTTTCTTTCTCTTTTTAGACCCCTCCATCCTATCCTTCTCTCCTATAGACTCCACTCCCATCTGTATCTCTGCTCAGGCACCCTCCATGGAGCACGTGGACCACCTGCCAGTTCTTGCTCTCTGGCTTCTGGCCTCACTAACAACCTCTGTTTCCTTCCTCACTACTGCTCTGTCTCCACACTGCTTTACTCTTTCCAAACTGCAGCTTCTCTTCCTGGTCACCCACCCTGCTGGGATTGTTCTGTCTTTTCCTCCACCTTTCCCACGCTACCTGAATAAGAGTTCCACGGTTATGGTTGGCCTTGTCTTCACTGAGTAGAGAATTTCCCAGATACCAGTCCTACTGATGTTACCACCAATATGAGGCATACCTTGTTACTGCCTTCCAGATGCTCACAATATAGCTTTCATGAGAGAAATGACATTCTTGTATTAAGAGTCCTAGAAGAGTGGGAAGAGGTCTATGACAGTTAGTAGAGAAATCACCTATGAGTGTGGTAATCTGGGAGGGCCTCATGGAAGATGTGGCACTTACGCAAGGAAATGAGGATATTTGTCACTCATTTTATCACCTAGTTGACTAATCTGATCTTGACTTTAAAAGTTGGGAATTTTTGTTTTTAAAGAAAAAATCCAGAGAAGTGGGAAGAGAGAAAAGGGCATAGTAAGTAGCAAGATAAAGAACTGACGGCATGAATAAAAAGCAGGATCAGAAAAATGAAGGACACAGCCCTGAAAAATTTCCTTTTTGATATGTAATTTTTTGTAAAGGATGGAGGCTTAGGAGTCACAAGGCGGCTTGGAATCCTGCCTCTGAAACTAGCTGAGCAATCTTGGATAAATTATTGTTACTTTCTAAGCCTTAATTTCAGTATCAGTTCAATGTAGATAAAAATAATAGAAACTTGCTCCATGAGGTATTGAGAGTATTAAATGAGATAGTGTGTGATAAACATTTAGGTATTAGCTGTTATACAATAAACAGCCAATTACCCTGAGCTATTTTTATGGGGATAAGGGAGCCAGGCGGATACACTGTATAGAGGCTTCTCTGAATCATCCATATTCAGACAAGGCAATAGAAGAGTTAGCTTGATGGACGTCAGTCCCTGTGATACTGGTTTATTATTAACTGGTCATAGAAGAAACTTAAAGATATTACACACCAAGGCTCTAAGTATGGTGCTTTGCATACAAAAATATCACAGTTCAAGAATTCCCAGTAAAATGGCTGCTGCTTCTGGAGAAATGTGTGCTTAAGAAAGTACATTTCTTAAAGACTTTCTCCTCTAGGAAGTGTCCAAGGATAATTAAAAGGAAATGTCAACAAAGTACAGGGATAGAAGACTCAAATGGCTAAGAATTACATCTTCCCAGAGACATAAGTATCCTTGTCTCTTTATTTTTGTTTACTATGTATTTGTAAAATTTACTGTTCAACTGAACATACAATGCTCCCTTCAGTTTGCCAAAGTTGTGTTAGCCTGTAGGGATCCGTGGCTTTCAATGTCAAAGAAGACACTGGGGACATCACCCATCCTCCTTGAGCCTGGCACTGATGAAGCTTAGTAAGTATCTAGGTACTGGATGAGTGACCTTGGATAAATTACTTTCACTTTCTCAGACTTTCTCCCATCTGCCTTTCGCAAGCTCTCTTCTGCCTTCCCATCCTCCCATGGTCCTTCCAGCATGTTCTTCGAGCACAGTGTCTCTGAACTCAAGGATTCTGGTCACTGTTTCTTTTGCATGGTGTCCCTACCCTGACCCTAGTCATTGTGCAATTCAAGGAAGCAGTCTGAGGCATGTGAACCCAAGATTACTCAAACCTCTTGTTTGTGACTTAACTAAGCAGTGTAACCTTACATAGGTACATCTACTTTCTGAGCCTCACTTCCCTCATTTGTGAAGTGGTGATAACCAACTCCATGGCTGTTGTGAGGATAAAAGGAAATAAATCACTAAACACAGAAATAGGCACAAGATGCTTTGGGATTATTTTGTTTCTGTTGTTGTTGTTATTTTACTTTCAGGAATCCTGAAAATAACGATGGGAATGTTATGGGAATCTATGAAGTGAAGGAAAAGTACTTTTAGCCCAGAACTTTATAGCAGTGTATACTAAATATTACAGAAATTAACTCAGTAGTTTGTATGTGAATGAAAGAGTCCCCCCTCCACACTGTGCTCAATGCTATAGATGTCTGATCCTGTCTGTATCTGACACTGGACTTTCTTTCTGTTTAAGTTTGCACCCTCAAAAATATGCCCCAATGACATCTTGCTGCCCTGGTTACCACTAGTCACTCTATATGCCCACTGTTTTGCTTAATCTATGGATTTTTGCTTAATCTGTGGCTCCTCAGGCCTATGTCTGTCCCCATACTTTAGATCAGATGTCAGGGCTTGCCTTTAGTCGTGTGCTTTGTCCTGCATGCCCTTTACAAGCTCTCTTCTACTCATTCACCGTCCTTCCTTCGTGCACTCTGCATCCACCCTTTAGACTCAATTCCTTTTGACCTCCATTCTCTCCAGCACCCTCCCATGGACACACATGCATTTTTATACTTTGCTTCACACTGACAATGCTCCAGTGCAATTTTTTTTTTTTTTGCGGTACGAGGGCCTCTCACTGTTGTGGCCTCTCCCGTCATGGAGCACAGGCTCCAGACGCGCAGGCTCAGCAGCCATGGCTCATGGGCCCAGCCGCTCTGCAGCATGCGGGATCTTCCCGGACCAGGGCATGAACCCGTGTCCCCTGCATCAGCAGGCAGACTCTCAACCACTGCGCCACCAGGGAAGCCCTCTTTGTTATTTTTTACAGAACACATTTTTCAAATCCGAGGTGTCTTAGCCATCTCAAAGTCAGAGAAAAGAGCCTAAATAACAAACCACTTACTGTGTGTCTCTCAACAGTGTTCTGAAAACAGCATGGCCTCATACTATTCTTATTAAGATGGTCAGATATAAAGGGGAGAAGAATTCAATGGCTTAATTTAACATGACTCAGAACCTAGTTACATCATCTTTGGAAAGTTCTGGAGCTTAAGAGAGCCTCTGATTGTTCAATGCTCCTTTAATCACTACATGTGGAGAATTGGAATGTCAGGTTATTTGCCATTGCTACATCAATATCTACCAATGTATTATTGTAAATGCAAAGGTTAAATGAAGCAGCCAGAATTGATTTATGCTCTATGGCTGATGTCAAAAGTGCACGGGAGAAAGTAATGAGCTTTTTTCCCATTTTCCTCAGCACCTTCCCACAGACACACTTGCATTTAGGTACTTAACGTAATCCTGAGAGAAACCCAAAATACCTCCTGGTGTTATGCATAAAGGCATAGGGCAGATAGAAGTAAGAGACTGCTTCTTTGCCATTCTTTAATTTTGCAATGCTCTCCAACTGTGTGTGTGTGGTGATCTGCCCATACTCTGACTAGGCTTGGCCAGGGGACTTGCTCTGATCACTAGAATGAATCAGAAGTGATAGTCTGCCAGTTCCAAACCTGAGCCTCAAGTGTTTCTCTGGCTCTCTGCACCATAAGAACTTGCCGAGGGTGAAAGTTCTGGAGAATGAAAAACAGGAGGGGCAGAGACCCAAGTTTCTGGGTTCCTCCAGTTGAAGTTAAACTGTAACCTGATATTCAGCTGACCCCAGACTCTTCAATAAGACCAGTGAAGATCAACAGAGCCATCTAGCTAATCCAAAACCAAGAGATGCTAGCTGTTGCAAGACTTCATTGAGGGTTTGTGGTTGTTGACTTGACAAGAAATGGTGATACAAGACTCAGTTTAACTGGGGACATAACTGATGAACGAGAGAGATATGAAAAAGATAATAACAGAGGAAGCCAAACAGTGCCTTACCTAGAGATGCAGACAGCTCTCCTTGAAGAAATCCCAAGCTGATTTACAGGAGACCAGCTAGAGTTGCCTCTGGGGTCTCACCAGAATGTCTAAGAGGTCTATTGGAATAGGAAAGATGTAGAAGGAGAAAAGCCACTGAAGTTGGCCAAAGGAAGGATTTGGAAAATGTAATAGGTCCAAATGAGCCAAAATTACAGAAGCTCTGGCTTATTTATTATTAAAAAATAAGTGTGACTTCTTATACCAGAAAAAAAAAAATCAGAGTTGAGGATTATGGCTAGTGCTGGAGGAGTTAATTAGCTATTGGAGCTGAGATAAAAATTAGAACTAGATTTTTTTTTTTAATTTGAAAGAGATTTGGAAGTGACTCAATCCAGTTGTTGGTTTTTAAAAGCTTTTATGTTTCACCCCCTTTCTTCAAGTAACTATCCCAGTGGGATCCTCATATATAGCAGGTAAATGAGCCCCTAGCTGAGTTTGGGATGGAGTAGGGAGCATGGAACCTTTTTCCCCAGTCTCCATGGTGCTCTCTGAGTCACTACTGTGGAACTTCTAGGGTTTCACTGGTCACGTGTGCAAACCAGCCACAATAGCAATGTTGGGACTTGAACGCCTCACAGAGGGCTTTATTATACAACTGAGCTCCTCTAAATGGCCTAAAAATTATTTTTATACTTGTGGACATAATGATGTTTACATTTTTCCTCTTCCACCCAATATAGGATACATTGAAGCCTGATTTGGGTATCTTTTCTTTGGAAAAAATTTCAAGGACTAGTCATCCACTTAATTGTTAATATTTTACATGAATGGTAGTTTTTCAGAGGACCTTTCCTTATGAATAATCACTCTACATTTCAATTTTCCAGTCTCGGCCAAATGAAGTCTTCTTTCCTTCTGGCTTAGAGTTCAGTACATTTCTATTTCCAGCATCATATTTTATTTCACTGGCTGATGAATCTTAACATTTAGTGTCCATCTGAGGGTGACATAGGATAGTTCTATATCACCTTTAAAATGGTGCCAACTACGACCACATCCAGTTAAAGTGAATGTTGGATTAATAAACAAAGCCAAGATACACTTACAATATAATGTCTAAGTTAGAACAAACATACACTAGAGTCCTTATCCTTTTACCATAAGGTTCAAGCTCTTCGGTATGGTAAGCATGACCCTTCATTACAAAAACTCTGCCCATTACTTCTCCATCTACAACTTTGAAAACATATTCAAAGTTTTTGTACTTCATCAAAAATGCCACGATGCCTAATCTTGTTATATCTTCACAAATGCTGTTCCCTTGCCTGGGATGCTCTTTCTCACTTGTAGACATATTAAATTTCTCTTCTTCCTTTAAAACACTGCCTCAGCCTTACTTCCTACAATGAAGCTATATAGCCCCTCTTCTCAACTACTTGTTTTATATAAATATATATATATATATATATATATATATATATTCTTTTGCCATTGCACTGTACCATAACTGTGTATGTGTCCTGCCTCTACCCAATGAGAAGAGCAAACTCCAATATAACGTTTGCTGTATGGCAGACATTCATCACATATATAAACTCATTTAGTCTTCATAGCTTTATGGGAGTAGGACTATTATTGTCATCTTCCCCTTTTACAGATGAGGAAACTGAGGTACCAAGAGTTTACATAGCTAGTTGGAATCCGAATCCAGGCAGGCAGGTTCCAGAGGCTATATATACTATGTTGTCTCTTGACATTGTAGGCTCCCTGAAAGCACAGAGAATGTCTTGATGCTTCCATATTTGCCAATCTGAACCAAAGTTAATATGGCACACACAATTTCCACTACTGCTATTAAGAGGTGCAACAGTATCTTATCTGGGATACTCTTGTTTTCCAGGGGGATACTAGTATTCTGGCAACTATAAATCCGTCCATGAACTTGAATGGCAACAGTGAAAACAATCTGTATGCATTCACTCTGATCACAGCAATCTAGCCAGTTATATGCTCCTTGACTCAGATCATATTTCTTCAAAGACATTTTATTACATGATATCCTATATGCATTTGTTTAATGAAACTGATGCTATCACCACTCACATATGGTTGTCCCACAATTCTGCTGCTAAAGCAGATTGGGGAAAAATATTTTCTTTGATACCAAGAGATGAATTGACTTGACTTATCAATGTACGCATGCTTTCCTGATTTTACTTTGGCTATTGGAAGAATTGTATCTGGGTAGATTTCCCATTCTAATCACTCAGAAAACAGCTGTGGGGTCCCTGAATATTAACAAACAAGGGTTCCAAGGAAAACAAGATACTGGCTTGAGGGCATTTTCAGTGATTTGACAGGTCAGCAAAGCATTCATTTTGTGAACACCTGTCACAAGGTATTCATAACCAGCATGATGCTGTTGGTTCTCAAAAGTGGTGCACAGCAAACAAAGTAGAGAAACGCTTCAGAATGTGGAGAAAGGCAATAACTAAACTAGCAAAGCCAATTATGATTTTTCAAAATGTAGTTGGTAGGGAGTTCAGCAGTCAGTCAGTGAAATGCAATTTTCTGTGAGGTAGCAGGGATTTATTGTACTACAGTGCTCTTATTTCTCCAGTTATGGAATTAAAGGACATGACAGAATAGAGAGTAGAAAAGAAGGATTCCAGAAAGAAGGACTGGATAACCGTAAGGGAAAGCATCCCTGATAAATATATATCCTAGAGCATCTTGTAATTAGACTGGCACTTAATTTCTGATACTTAAGTCTGGGGTTTGCATACACTACTAGTTTTGATGTCAAATATCTACTACTGAATTTGTGCTTTCCCTGTGTAACTGTAGAGGGTCAGGTAAAAGACACCTCTCCATTCTCTTTTTAATCAAGTAATTTCTACGTAGTGTGTAAGTCATTTTCCAAGGGAATACAGTGACTATATAGTATTGGGGACTGTAAAATTTCTCCCCTGGACAACTAGTTAAGGGCCAATGTAGAAGTGTCTCTGTCCTTATGTTGCCAGTCCAGACTCATCTTACAAACTCTGTTTCTATAGTATCCTATCACTACTTTTTAACTCCATTTGGGCATCTCACAGGGCACTCAAAACTTAACGAATCCCAAATGCAACTCAATTATTGCTCTTCTGACAAAACTTCTATTTTTTTTTAACCTTGTGCTTATTAGTTCAGTAAATACTAACATATCTGCCTACTCTCCAAGTCAGAAAGCCAGGTGGATTCAGAGGGTTTGCCAGAGGACTGTGGGAAGGCATAAGGCAGAAGAAGGGTTATGGAAGGCATACCAGAGTAGGGTGCAGAAATAAAAGACAAACACTAAAATATGAGAATGGGCACCTAATTCTTCCCTATTCCGATGCCTGTGTTGCATCTATCACTAAAGTCAGCCATTTCTATCCCTGGGAGAGCCCTCCATCTCTCCATTTCTTTCTCCTTACCTCTCTAGTCAAGCCACCATCATTTCTTCCATTTATTACTGCATGGGTCTCCCCAGTGACCTAAGAAATCCTCTCTACTTTCTACAATCCACAGGCTCACATCTGTAATCAGAGCTTTTTTTTTTTTTTTCTTTTCAGTGTAAAGCTTACCATTTCACCCTCCAACTTAAAATCCTTCATGGTTTTCCATTGTCTCCCAAAACAAACCTTTAAATTCCTAAAAAGGCTTTGACAGAACAACTAGCACCAGGCTTTGATTCTGCATTGGCCCTCCCCTCTAGTTCTTAACTGGATGTAGATTTTGCATCTCAGGGGATGTTTGACAATGTTTGGAGACAGTTCTGATTGTCATAAGTGATCAACAGTGTGCTGGTTTCTAGTATGTAGAGGCAGGGATACTGCTAAATAGTCTACATTATACAGGACAGCTTTCTTAAAACAAAGGATTACTTGGCCCAAAATGTCAATAGTGTTGAAGCTGATAAACCCTGAAATCACCTTATCTCATGGCCTCTTTCCTTTCACTTCCTTCATTTCAGCTATTTGTTACTTTTTTCACTTGCATGGATACACTATATTTAACCACATCTTTAATTCTTCCATATGGTGTTTCTTCTTCCTGGAATAATCTACACGTCTTCCCCTCTGACCCCTAACTCTTGACTTGACCAACTCCCACTCATCCTTAGTTTTCAGCTTACTTATATACTCAGGGAAGCTTTTCCTGAGCCATCATACTAGATTTATTTCCATTGCCATATGTTCTCAGAGAACACAGTATCTTTCCTCATAAACATACTTTTATTGTCAGCTCTCCCACAATACTGTGGAATTAATTCCTCAAGGGTAGGGACCATGTCTGTCTCATTCACCTGAACTCCAGGGCCTAATATACTATAATATGCTGCCCTTAAGAGTCTCCTTATATACAATTAAAGTACTCAATGAGTAAGGCCTAAATTCATGCATGAATAAATGAATTAAAATTGCTTCCATTAAACTACAAAATATTTTCAAACCAGATCTTAGCTCAAATTTCAGTTGGCCTATATTGGAGGCAGTTGGTCTGTAACTCCCATCACCACCAATCCTTTTTCCAGTGTAGGGCACAGGCTAACTAATGACATCCATGAATGTTCTGTGACCTTTTATATTTTGGAAGTATGATTTCAAGTATCCTCACTGTGAATGAAGTTTAAGAAGCCTGAATCTATCCTCACCAGCTTTTAGTACCAGTAAAAGTCTTTGAAAATCCACAACCAAGTGTGATGTGAAAGCAACAAGAGATGAAAAGTTTCTCTCTTGGAATCACAATATATGAGTATCCCAGTTCATCTAGGAAAACATATTTTCCTAGATCCAAATACAATTGGATTTATAAATACCCATTCCTATCATCATCTCTTTGAAATAGCAAGGTTGGATGTCCTTTGCTTTCCTTGATATGAAGTGTCCTCATCACCTTTTATACTTACCTATTTCCTCTCTTTGGAGAAAAGTACCATCTTCCCAGTGCAAGGGGCTCAGTGAAGACTTTCACACAATTTTTTAGAGACAGGAAATTTTTGTTGTTCCCACCAGACACTAGTTTCCTCAAAATTCCAGATACAGATTAGATGGCATTTGAATATCTTGATCACAAAGGAAAGGCCTATCTGGTTGAAATGAAAGGAAAGTGGCTGTCCTGTAGCCTTCGCAGACATAGATGCAGCTCACAAACTACTCATTCAAGCTGCAGACAATAATACAATGATGTAATTTTGGATGTATTCCATTGCGACTGGAACAATCTGTAACCCTCCTAAGACTGGGCATAAGGATACTGAAGCAGGAATGACACCGGTTTCTTTCAACAGGGTGACATTTAACGGACCCATACAGGAAATTTCATGACTTGGCCAAATGTGAAAGAGAAATATTCTCTTGGGCAGGAAGAGTGTGTATCTGTCCAAGGGGTATTGATACTCTACTCTCGCTGCAGAGAGAAAGAAGGAAACTTATAGAGTAGATTAAGAAAAAAAAAAAAAAAAAAGGTGTCTGTAATAGTTGATAGTCCCCAGCACAGACTGTGCTACACACTTTGCAGCCATTTTGGGGTGTACAAACAAGAACTCAGAATTTAGGCAAGAACTTTAGACATCAAACAAACAAACAAACAAAAAACCCAAACAAACAAAAACTAGGCAAAAAGAATTGGATGAAGACAGATCAAGAACTGAGACTTTAGGGAATTTCTAGCTGTCCAGTGGTTAGGACTCCAAGCTTTCACTGCGAAAGGCTAGGGTTCAGTCCCTGGTCGGGGAACTAAGATCCTGCAAGCCGCTTGGCACGGCCAAAAAAAAAAGCTCTGAGACTTCCTTTCCTTTGAATGGTTATAAGGGTTACATTCAGTTCCCCAAGCAAGAAGTAAACAGGTTGAGATTCCAATCTTTTGTCTACTGTGGCAGTTCATGTTCCATCCCTCACTACTGAATGACAGTAAGCAGTGTGTAGTCCTCTTTATAGAACAGTATGGTTATTCATACTTTATAACTTCTTTTGACATATTCAAAATGTGATGAGTTAAAAAACCTCTTCATGTTTATGTAAACGCCTAGACTAGGCAAACCCTATTAGCATGTGAGCTTTGTGCTCAGACTGGACCCATCCCCCCAAAAAAAACATCAACACATATCTGCAGGCACTAAGCATCCCATTTATATTAATATATTTAATTCTTATAACAATCTGTAACAATTCAACAAGAAAGGTACTATTATGATTTTCATTTTACATCTAAGGAAACCAGGCCTAAAGAGGTAAAATGACATGCCTGAGCTCACATAGCTAGTGAACAGCTGAGACTCAAATATCTGAAATATTTGTGGTTTAATTAAGCTCATTTGTGATAAGCATGTCTATTTCTTCCCTGTTCCAGCAGGAGTGTTATATTGTTTGCACCTCTCTACTCTATAGCCTCACCACCAACTTAAGCAGCTCTCAACGCTCCAGCTCAGGCTGGAACAAGAATAATGTTCAGGCAGAAGTTTTCCCTAGGGCAGGGCAGAAATTACATGCACTGTCATGCACACTACACATTCAAAATACCATGTGGAGCTCTTTCCTTGTAATTTAGGAAATGAGCTGTCCCCTTGAAACACCAGTGATGACACAGAGAGACCCAGTATACCTATCCAAGTTAAAGGAGATGGATCAAGTATATGAAAGCAAAAGTTGATTTTTTTAAAAAAAAATCTATAATTACAATATTCCATTGGCCAAGGTGATAGTATCAATACAGATAAGTATCAAGGATTTCCCCCTAACGATCTTTATCTCAAGATGAGTCCTTCGGCTTAGCAAAGTGTTTATACAACAAAGCATTAAAGATTAATATCTATAATATTTTCAAAGGAAGGGAAATTTTCCCTTGACATATCTTATTTCCCTTAAGGTCCCAGAAGAGGGAGAAAATGATATACCCTGCAGTTCGCTATTCAATCAAACTTAAATTCCCCATGACTAACTTCCCATAAATATTTCTGGATAAATCATACAGTGTTCCTCTTGCGGCACCTAGAAACACCATGACTGTCACTCCCTAGAACCAACAGCTAAGAAATGGCAGGTAGAGATTATGGAGACATGCTAATATATTTTGATGAATAAGGTACCCTGAAACAGTGGCTGAAAAATGTAAAATACTTCATTCAGTCATATATCAACTACATATTTTACGTAGCTTAATCCAAATATAATGATGTAGAAAGGGAAATAAGGATGCTAAGGAGAAACTGGTGATTCTAATCTAAAAGTGATTCACTGGACTCCAAGGGCTTCCTTTCTTTCCTTTATGTAAAGTAAAGGAGGACGTTCTCATTCATTTATTTCTTCATTCAAGAAACACTTACTGCATACTATGATTATTAACTAGACCAGTACGTTACACACTTTAATGTGAATGCAAATGATGCCGTAACATTGTAAACTGCAGATTGGTTTTGGGGTGGGGTCCAAGAGTCTGAATTTCTAGGAGGAGTCGATGCTGTTTGTCTGTAGACCACCCTTTGAGTAGTAAGAGTCTAGATCAGAATTATCCAACTGAAATTTCTGTAATGATAGAAATATTCTATATTAATTAGCCCAATGTGATAACCAGTAGACACATGCAATTATAGAGTATGTGAAATGTGGCTAGAGTGACTGAGGAAGTTTTAATTTAATTTAATTTAATTATATAAAGTTTAATTTAAATAGCCACATACGGCTATTATTGACTACATTATTGGAGAATTCTGTCTCATAAGGAAGAACAAGCTTACCATTTAATGGAAGATATTTAACCAGATTATTGGGATGTGATATGTTCAGTCCTTTAATGATATTATTAATAAAATGAAATTAATAAGAGAGGAAGAAATGAGGGGATATGAAGTATGAGCAGGTTCCAGTTAAATGATCTGGTCTTCAATTCTCCTGAGCTCAAACGTAATGGCTCTCTAGCTCTGTATATATGGCTAGAACCCTAAAAGCAAGGTGAAAAGGAAAAGAGGAATGCATGTTGAATTTTACTTTGTCAAGGTATGAATTAGCCATGGTGACCCCTCCAAATACAGGAAAAGACTCTTGTCTGAGCTGCTGTATCGCTGCAACTTTGTACCTTTAGTTAGAAGGACTAGATGAAGACACCATCTTTGCATCAATTGGATTATGATTAAATTCCATAGGCGAACACAGACTCATCAATTCTCATAGGGAAAACTGGTTGACACCCATTATTCCCCTACTCCAAGGCAGAAATAATTTGGTGTGATAGTTATAGGCAACATCTGACCTAAAGAACCACATCAAATTGTCATGACAACTGATGGTCTGTAGTCTGGAGATAACCATCTGATCTCGCTGACACTCATTAATGGAACTCCAGCTGTGCCTGCTTTTGAAGCAGAGAAAAGCAAGACAGGGAAGGGGGGAAGATGCAAGAGGTCTCTGTGACTTGTTAATAGTTCTCAGGATTCTTTCCTAATGGGCTTAGTTTGACATGAAAACAATAATATTTGGTGTCATCAGCATTGTCTTTTGAAATACACACTTTTTTCCTCCTGGTACATGTTTCAGAAAGAATGAGTCGGTCATTAAAATTTACACAGTTCCGAGTCTATTGCTTTTTCTTACCCTAAATTATTGCTGACTCGAAGCGGGTAAATTTATCTCCCTTTTTGTTTTTGTTGTTTTGTTTTTCAGTTAATGGGGGGAAATTACTTCATTGTAACTATGGTAACAAAGATGCACTTTTTTTTTCTTTCTTCTCCTGTAGTTTGGTAGATATTCAGCTTTGGGTTGTGGAAAATCTCAAAGGTCTTAACCAGTTTAGCATTAAAAATAAAACCCCAAACCATTTTCTTCTTACATTTTAATAGCTATGAAATACCCATTAGAAGAATAATATCACAACCATGTATGAACTGCAGAATGTTCATGTCATATACATTAAGGTTCAATAAACCATTTTTGCTGTATCTTATCTTTTACGAAATAGGAATGAGTGACAAACTTCCTAGAAGATAGATCCAGCCTCATTTAGTTAAAGCACAACTCTTATCAAATAGAACCCTATTTAAAGACCTTCAGTAACTTGTGGTTGCTTATCAGATCAATTCTAAACAGTTTTGCCTTCTATTTTCACACAAAGACCCTAGGACCTTCTAGGAAACCTAAGAGGACTCAATCTTATTCAATAGATGCCCCTGCCTTGCTTATATGCCTGATTTTACTGATTGTAGCTTATATTGTTTTCCTCGTCTCGTTCGTGCTCCCTTCTCTGTACTTCCTTCCTCTGTCTCTAGTTCCTTAATTCTACTTCAAATACCAAGGCATGTGGATCTCACAGATATCCTTTACCTAAATCCGGCAACACAGTTTGGGACATCGTCACATATTGTGCACTATCTACTCTAATTAATATTAACACTCTCAACTTAGTCTGTCTCTATGTTATTGCCCACTCACCTTTCCATCTTCTGACATACATCTAATGAGAGAAATAGAGGAATAAAAAGCTGTGATCATTCACAAATGTCCTTGATAGTTCCCCATGGAAGTCCAAGGGTGTTCTGAAGTATTATATTTTTGTTTGTTTGTTTGTTTGTTTTCGTGGTTGTAGTTGTGGTCGATGCTGCTGTGATTTTGGTGAGCCTCTGATAAATCTGTTCAAACAAATTCTTGTTCCAATCCTCCTGCTTCATTTAGCTTATTCATTTATTTAATCATTCATAATGAGCATGTAGTAAGTGCATCCTATGTACCATTTACCATGCTAGATGATGAAAAAATTGCAAACGAAAATACAAAATAATGCTGTCTTCAAAATGCTTAAGTCTAATAGAGACCAGAAAGTAAACAATTACAAATGAACATAAGAGGTCAAATACATATGACAACTAAATCCAATATGTGTTCACGATCCTAAACTGTATCCAATATTGGAGTTCTTTTTTTAAAAAGCCATAAATGACATTTTTGGAAAAGTGGACAAGAATATCATTGTAAATTAGATAAAATGATTGTGTCAATATTAAATATCTTGAACTTGGTAACTGTACTGTAGGTAAAAATCAAGGGGTAAGAAGGAATAATGAATATAACCTACTCTCAAATGATTAAAAATAAACCATTATATAATTGTTATAAATATATATATATATATATATATATATGTATATACATGTACACATACACACACACACACACACAGACTATAAAACAAATGTAGCGAAAATACAAAAAATGGTGAATGTGGTTAAAGGATATATGAAAGTTCTCCAAAATACCCTTGTAACTTTTCCGTAAATTTGAAATTGTCTCAAAATAAAAAGGAAATCAATATGGTGTACCACAAAAGAGATTTTGGTCAGGATGTTCTGGATGTGGTGAGAAGAGAGAGCTTCACTCTGCTTGGTCAAGTGGGGAAAAAATTGGTAAAGAAATGCCTGACCCATGATTTTAAAGGGTGACAAGTTCAAATCAAATAGAAAGAGAATTGGGGCTGCAGGCAGGGTTGAGAAAACTGCAGGGATGCTATTATACAATTTGTGAATATAAAAGCTAGTTCTCCATTTTTCCTGCCCCACGACCATAAAACAAGAACAATGGTTATAGTTAAAATATAGTTATTATCATTCCCATTAGCCTTGAGAGCAGTGGTACTCTGTAATTAAATCTATCTATCTAAATGATATATTGTATATTATATATTTCTACAATTTATAGAGCAATATTTAGTATTTTGAACTGTCAATTAAAAATGCAAAAGTGATGAACATATAAGAATTCAAAGTACAAAATATAAAAATACAAGAATGAGACAGTTGTCAGTTTGTCAAAAAATACTCATGATGCAAAGGCGAGACCAATGTTTGCCTTCAGTTTCTCGAGTAGTTAGTAACAACATAAGCTATGTTGAGTTCTGGCTCTTTCCTTGGAACTTTGTAAGCACTTTTTGCATAATACTATATTTAGTATATATCCTCACAAAAACCCTCTGACATAGGATACATTTTTATATTAAGCTATATCTGAGCAAACAGCGATTTGAAGAAATGCAGTACTCTCTCCCAGGTCAAGCGTCCAGGATGTGGCAGAGGTGGGATTCCAACGCTAACAACCTGGTGACAAAAGCCTCCGAACTTGACCATGCCTATGTAAAGGGAGAGGAGTTCCGTCTAAGGAAATATTTTCAATTTGCCAAACTCTTGATATAAGTTGAATATTTAATTATAAAACACCTGCAAAGTAGTAATATTCCTATTTTGTCTATGAGAGAACAGAAACTCAGAGAGTACAATAACTTTCCTAAAATAACAAATGTCTGACTTTTGATTTACTCTCGTCTGTCTGACTTCAAAGCTCCTCGTAATTTTTGCTCTGCTTTCAAATCACTCTTCAGAAATCCCTGCTTTTCAACTGGCATCCTTCATTCACGATTCCAATTTCCCCCAGGGCTTTCCAAATTGAATCTGGTATCTGAGTGCAGAACTGTGGTGTTGCTTAATTGGTCATCTGCTGCTGAGTGAAGGGCTCAGCAGATTACAGGTGGGTAATGGGTATTTATATGTATATATATATATATTTTTTTTTCTTTGTTTCTGACTTGAGGAGAATTTTGGGCTCTTTTACAGAAGCTTATTCAGAAGCAAGAAAATATAATTCTGCCCATCACTCACCACCCCTCAAAACACAGTGATAGCTCAAAGATAGACTTGACAAATGGTGCCATGCTGGTCTCTTTTCTTTTAATGATGTCTTGATTGAATTTTCTCAGTGAACAAATTAAAAGAGGATTTGCCTAGTGCCAATGCCTCTGACTCCTTGTGGGATTAAAAAAACCCAGCTGAACTCTTCCTGCCTCTGTGAGGATCAATGCTTAGGAGATTTTGCAACGGTAACTGACCTCCCAAGGCTTTTGATGAGTTGCAGGACAGGATCAAGTCCAGTTGGTTCTTCCATAGATATACTGGCTCCTGCAGTGTCTGTTCACAGGAGTAAAGCAGTTTTTGTTTGTTTGTTTGTTTGTTTGTTTTTAAGAAGCTAGGGATAGAACTCCTATGCTCGAACCCCTAAACTTGTCACCTCACTCTGGAAATTATTCCTTTTCTAGTATTGAGAGAGGATAAAACAAACTGATCAGCAGCCAGTAAAATCATGCTTACCATTTTGGAACGAATTAGCCAATAGGCATGAGTACAGCTATGCTGAGCCCACAGAAAATGCTGTGGTCATTCTTACGGAAAAGCCCAAACAAACTTTCTGGCCAAGCCAATAGTTATGTAATTAATGCTCACTGACAATTCTTTTAAAGTCGTCTTTACCTTTTGACTCTTAGAGCCTTGAAGGATATAAAATTAGTTTATTTATCTCTGAAATCCCAAGCCTAGGACAGTTCCAAAAAACATGAAATATATACATTGCCCATTAGGTATGTAAAAGTTTGCCAGAAATGGCACCTTTTTTGACAAAGGAAATTGAGAATTCTTTCTTGAATATCTATTCTGTATCAGGCCCTGTTCTAGGCACTTTACAAATGTGATTTTTCATACCTGCTCCATGAAGTAGGTGCAAATATTATCCTCATTCTTCAGAGGAAGAAACTGAGGTACAAAGCGGTTAAGGAAAATGCCCCTAGCCCCACTGCTAGTAAAAGAGAATGGTGGGATTCAAACTCAGACACTCACATTTCACAGCCCTCATGAACCACTATGTCACACTGCAAAAAGTTAGAAACAAGGCAAAAGTACGGCACTAACTTTTACACAAAAGGATTTACATACAACAAGGGGTAGGAAGGGGTAGGCTTGAAGTTGACTTTACCTAGCATTTTTTCTGTTTTTACTCATAGGTGTGTTTATTTGGGTTGACTTTGGAAATGGGGAAGATTTAGCTTCCTCCCCTCAAAACATCTTCTGATGCAGCTATATCCTAAGTTCGGTGGTAATAGTAGTGGTGGTTTTTACACATCAAAAGTAATCAGAGAATCTCAAACTTGAATGTATTTTAAAGGTAATTTATTCTAACTTCTACTTGCTCAAAATCACACAATTTTACTCTCTTTTACAATGTAACCACTGGATCGTTATCACCATAGCAGTGACATATGTCAAGTAGCGAGCTACTTGATTTATAACATTTTCTTCTTAACTATTCACAATTGCCTGTGTGATAGTTATTTTGATTTTCCCCACTTTATAGATGAGGAAAGAAAAATGTCGTGTACCTTGCCCAAAGTCACACAACTTGTTAGTAGCTGAGCCAGAATTCGAAACAAAGTAGTCTCATCCAGACTCTGTGCTACTGATCACTAGATCAGTGGGTCTGAAATCGTGGTTTGTGGAAGACTGAGGAGTCCCTAGACTATCTCAGGATTCCAGAAGGTCAAAAGAATATTTAGTTTGCAGGGCAGAAATAGAGACACAGATGTAGAGAACAAACGTACGGACTCCAAGGGGGGGAAAGTAGTGGGGGGGCAAGGGGGGTGGGATGAACTGGGCGACTGGGATTGACATGTATACACTAATATGTATAAAATGGATAACTAATAAGAACCTGCTGTATAAAAAATAAATAAAATAAAATTTAAAAAAAGAGTATTTATACTGATACTAATACATAGTTCGCCTTTTTCACTGAGTTAGTTGATATTTTCACTGATGGTACAGAAGCAATGCTGGGGGTACCTTAGCAGGAATCAAGGTGGCAGCACTAGATTAAATTAGTAGTCACTGTATTTCAAACTCACATACTGGTAGCAAAACAATGTCCATTTCCCTTAAGATAGTCTTTAATGAAGCAGTAAATGTTATTAATTTTATTTAATCTTGACTTTTGAGTAACACGTTTTTTTAATTCCATGTAATAAAATGTGACATACAAAGAAAGTGCTTTCTTCTACACTAAGGAAGTATAATGGTCATCTCAAAGAAAAGCACTTGTATGATTGTGTTGTGAGCTAAACCAGATGATTCTTCATAGAACTCCATTTTCATCTGATAAAAAAACTGACAAACAACCTATGGTTTTTCTTGCTTGGATACTTGCAGGCAAGCATTTGTTCCAGAAGTGACAAGTAAGCCCATCACGCCAAAGAGAACAACTGACACTATTTGTGTTCTATGATCAAATTTGACCTTTCAAGAAAATATTAGAATTTTGTTTTTTTGTTTTTTTTTAATTTTTTATTAGTTTCTGCTTTATAACAAAGTGAACCAGTCATACATATACATCTGTTCCCACATCCCTTCCCTCATGCATCTCCCTCCCTCCCACCCTCCACATCCCACCCCTCCAGGCGGTCACAAAGCACCGAGCTGATCTCCCTGTGCTCTGTGGCTGCTTCCCACTATCTATCTACCTTATGTTTGGTAGTGTATATATGTCCATGCCTCTCTTTCGCTTTGTCACAGCTTACCCTTCCCCCTCCCCATATCCTCAAGTCCATTCTCAAGTAGGTCTGTGTCTTTATTCCCGTTTTACCCCTAGGTTCTTCATGACATTTTTTTTTTTTAAATTCCATATATATGTGTTAGCATACGGTATTTGTCTTTCTCTTTCTGACTTACTTCACTTTGACAGCTTCTCAATACTTAAAATATTTTTATTATTAGATGGGCGATGATATTAATAAATGTAGTTTTTTATATCATATAATAAAATTTGTCGATAGTTAGAAGATCTGTATAACTCAGTGAACCTGTATTTTCCAAATGACCAACCAATGTTGTTACAAAGTCATCCATGGGTAAAAGATCAAAGGGCAAATTAGACCAATGCCTTGTAATGTAACAGATAAGGAGAGCTCATTAGTATGGTCTCAGATTCTAACTGCAGTTAACCTTTAAGAAATGTCTGCTTGTTGAACTTTCATATATTCACAATTATCTGAAAAGGTAATTAAAACAACCTCCTTTCAAACTATATAACTGTGTGAGGACCTATATTTTTCTGTACCTCAAATAAAACCACATATCTCTACAGACTGAATGAGAACCCAGATCTCTGCTGTTAAACCAGAGAAAGGTAAGATAATGCTATTCTTCTCATTACATTTTATTGAAAAATAGATACCTTCATATAACTGTGCTATTTATGTTAACATGTAACACATTTACTATTGTTATTTGAAGCCAATTACTGTCTTAAAATTTTGTTTCATTTTATTAATAGATATAATGTACATAAACAAAAGCTTTTTTTGGATCTCAGTAATTTTATATGAATATAAATGGATCTTGACACCAAATATTCTGAGAACTGTTGTGCTAGATTATCTCAAAACCTGTCAGACATAGGCTTTTACCTCTTTGGTTGAATACTTCCAAAGATGGTAAAATCACTACCTCTTAAGAAATTCTGTTATATTTGAAAACCAATCAAATTATATATTTGACTCCTACCCATTGGTCCTGGTACCATGTTCTGAAACCACAAAAAGGAAAGCTAATCCCTCTTCCTTAAAACAGACCTTAAAAACTATAAGACTGATACAATATTAATTTAAAATAAACTATGAACCCACCAATTAGTACTCTCATCTAACATTTATTTTTCTATCTTGTTCGTAAGGATATTGAAAGATTTTATCAACTGTCTTTCCGAAATGCAGTCAAACAAGAAAACTATTTTCTCCTAATCTGCCAATGAAGGAACCCTAGAGAAGAAAACTATGAAGTAAGTGTGACACCGTATCTTCTCAGAGGAGCCAGGTTGGCTCCTGGGAATTACAACTTCTTTTGCTAACTGTTCACAAACTGTCCATGCCTGAAGCTTGAATGAGATCTGACACAGTTATTAGAAAACTATGGCAACCAAAAAAAAAAAAATCATTATAGTTGACTAAGTATTTATAAATCCAAGTTACATTTTGTGCATATGAATTTATATGACTCAGTTGTACTGCAGTACCATCTTTAATTGGATTGTTGGGAGAAATATTGGCCTTAGAAGTAAGCATGTCCTGCTCTGTCTTCATATTGGGCATATATAATTTTTTTCTCATTTTAAGTTTCCTTAATTACCAAATTAAAAAAACTTGAGTTAGATCATCTTAGATGTCCTTTATCAGTCCTTATGTTTGATGCTGACCATATATTATATATAATCTATCCATAATAAATTAAGAATTGGAAAAAGTTCCAGATGAGTTATTGCCTGTTTTTCTTTTTAAGCACCCATTAAAGTCATCTGTTTATGACAAAAAATAATTTAAGAAATACCTAACTCTTCTTAATGAAAAGACTGAAGAATTGAAACTTGTTCATCGTTCTGTTGATTGCTTTTTCCCTTCTCCCTTTTTGACAAAGGGAGTCTCAGTTAAAAACTTCAGGTTTGAATGTTTTTTCTCCTTCAGATACCTTCTCAGCATCATTCATATATTTTTTCTTGTTGACAGCTAATATTTCTATTGCAAATATCAAACAGAAAAACACAGTGTTACACAAGTCACTGAAGACAAAAAGGCAGAAAGTAATGACTCTATGTTTTGGTTCATTTACTGTGAATCCCAAGTCAAGAATATGATACTCAAAACTTGGGGAGCAGCAGTGAGACAATGTAAAAGCATCAGATAAACATAACAATTTGAGAATGATGCGGCAGAAAGTCTGTGCACAAGGTGGAGAATAAAGCTCAAAATGGTCCCAGGAGCAGTAAACACTGGCCCTCAGCATTTAAAAAAGCTATTATTGTCCCCCTGATGCAGATAACAGGATCTGGAATTGAGCATATTACTATTGCTTTTCACTACTTTTTCCTCCGAACCACTGGAAAGTACTGTTTTTAAAGAAGTTCCATGTGTAGTGGAGTGTTACTCAATTTTCCTGGAAAACTATTGATTTGCCACCCACAAACTTTGGCATAATTAGTGCATTTCAGAATTATGATATCTTACCAATGCCTACGTAAGTTTCTTCTTCCATAAAATTCACAAAAGCAGCATAGAGCATTACTCCACTCCTAGAAAAGCACTCTTTCCTCGGCATTTTTATTAACTAACAGTGAGGCGTGATGTGACATTGCTGGCCAGTTGGCAACCCAGGCACTCCCAGGGCAGAGAGTTGGCAATAATCTCCCCAGAAGCATAAACACTGGCTGCACTGTCGCAGTGGGGGATGCTGAAAACATGGGGGCTTCCCTCTCTAGACATATGTTAATTTGCAGTTAACATAGGATGAAGGAGAGTCTTTCAGAATTTCTGGCTTGTAGGTCCACCACTGAGACTTGGGCGTTGTTCCTACCCAGAGTTGAAAACTCTGGCAATGTATTTTATATAATTTCCACTGCTGCCAAAGGTACCTCCAAAATGAGCTTGTTGCTGTTTCCCCATGCCTTCACATTTGCAGGTCTCCAAATCCTCATCCCTTAGGAAGCAATAATTACATTTCATAGAAACTAAATTGTCCACTAAATAACTATAAATTAATCTTTAGAGGTCAAAGTATTCAACCCTTTATCCCAGCTTGGAATTCCACCATCTTTCCTTCACTCTCTCTTTACCTTTTCTCTCTCTGTTACTTTTCCTTCACAACTGCATTAGCCATTCTTCCCCAATGCCCTCTAACTCTTAGGCACCTTATCCTTCCCTTTCCCTTTCATTCTGATTTCCCTAACATAACCAACAGGACCAGAAACCTGACTCAGCCAGAAAATATGTCTTCTTTATGAAAACAGGCACCAAAAATGACCAGAGGTGAAGTTCAGACAAGACTGACATACAACCTACCTGTGATCTGGGAATTTTTGTTGATGACATTGTAACATCTCTCAGAAACATTTTAGAAATAAAACTTAAAGTATCCCCCACCTACCCAAGAACTGATTATTTCCTTTCTCAAAGTTGTATAAGTAGGTAGACTAGGAATCAGTGTAGCCAGATGTGACTGTGCTGTTTGTGTCCAATAAGAAGCCTCCTGCATTGTCAGGTTTTAGGTCTCCATATCTTTAGAGCTATGTTAGCCCAGAGGAAAACCTGGTTCTTATTTATATTAAAGCAACTAAACATGATAGGATTCTCCTCCTATGAAATATAACAACTAATACAACTTCAGATTGATATACACAACTGCACACTGCACTTAACCAGTTAATAGGCATTTCTAATTTAACACAGCTAAAACACTAACTTTTTTTTAACATCTTTATTGGAGTGTAATTGCTTTACAATGTTGTGTTAGTTTCTGCTGTATAACAAAGTGAATCAGCTATACATATATATATCCCCCTATCCCCTCCTTCTTGTGCCTCCCTCCCACCCTCCCTATCTCACCCCTCTAGGTGGTCACAAGCACTAAACTGATCTCCCAGTGCTATGTAGCTGCTTCCCACTAGCTAAAACACTCTCTCTTTTTTTTTCTTCAAATCATCATATTTTACACTTTATTTTATTTTTTATGGAGTGGTGTCAAGAGTTGTGTTTTAGAGGTATTAAGAGTTAGTAAAACTTGATACCTCTAAAACACAACTCTTGACACCTCTCCAAATTCTGTTTCTCCTCCAGTCTTATAATTAGTACTGTTATCCACCCACTTGCTCAAGCAAAGAACCTAGGAGACATTTTTGTTACTTTTTAATCACACCCAGTCCATCAAAAGATTTGGTAATGCTAACTTCAAAATATACTTCCAAATTTTTCATTTGTCTCCATGTCTATTACTACCTAACTTTAGACATTGTCATATATTGATCCTTTTTTTGCTTATATAAATAAAACCAAGTCACACAGATGATAGAATTATATTACATCCCAGATAAAAAAGCTTAGGAAGCTTCCCATTGCATTTGGGACAAATGCTAAACCACTGCTTGGTCTACAGGGTCTTTCCATCAACCTGACCCAGACTGTATCTTCAAATTCATCTTGTAGTAGCCTCTATCCTCCCTCACTATGATTTGTACAGCATAGTGGATTTCTTGTCCAAAGCACACTGCCTTAATCAAATCAAGGTCGACTTTTAATTATCTTGTAATAGGACACAGGGAAGTCTGTATTAATTAATTCTTTACTTAATTCCACAGTTCTTGAGATTCCTGTGGTAGGAATACTTTTCTTTTTGTTTATGAATCTGAATCATTCTTTTAGAAATACAGACAATGCTTGTTTTTTATAATGAAATAAAATAATTTGTGGGTGATAAATTTGTTTTCCTTATGCCATTTGGCATCAGAGGCATCCTGGGGGATAGAAAGAGGAGTAGCTAAATTATGAAGTTGGATAACAGTCATCACCTACTCTACACATTTGCTGACCATAGACCCTAATCTTCTCTGCCCTAGTATCAGACATGATCCTAGTCTAGCAATTCTCTGTGATTCTAGCTATCTTCAGATTTCATAGTGCCTTTTTTGAAATTAATGAGAAAAAAATTGTCAAGGCTTTAGAAACAGTCACTGCTTTTTAATGGCAGGTGAATATAAAAGAGGTAAAACCAATAGGAATGTGGTGGGGTTCATAAAGGTCAAGAAATAGTGGAGTCTGACAAACAGAATGTGATTGGTAGTGCCATTCCATGAATAGACAGGAAACATAGGAGAAGGGGTTGGCCAGGAATGGCATGAGAAGTTCAGTGTTGGACGCTCTGAGTCACAGAGGCTTGAAGTGTATGCAAGTAAAACCATGCAACATACAATGAGTGTTAAGGCTTAGCTCTGCAAAGATATCTGTGTGGGAGACAGAGATTTGTGACTTACCAGAATATTAAGGGTAACTGAAGAACTGGACGGTGAGAAAATCAATAAAAAGAGTATATACTGTGAGAAGAAAAGAGAGAGAGATATGAAATGAGGATAAAAATGGAACCACAGGGACCACCATTACTTGTGATGCAAGTTAAGAGAAAGGAAACTAGAAGAGACAGTAAAGGGCACGGCAGCAGGAGTAGGAGAAAGGTGCTTTTGAAGCCAAAGAAAGAGAAGATTTCCTAAGGCAGAGAGTAGTCAAGGATGCCGTAGGCTGCAAAGGGGTCAAATGAGATAGGAGTCAAAAGCTCCTTGGCATCCCAAAGCAATCTTTGTCAGACCTATATTGGAGGAGCAGTAGGAATTGTAGCCAGATATCAGTATGTTAAGGAGTGACAGGGATATGTATAATTATTTCAGAAAAATTAGTGATGAAAGAAAGGCCATAATTTGGGTGATATCTAGGGATGGGCAAAAAACCAAAGAAGATTGTTTATGTCTCTACCTCTGTCTCTATATTTGTATAAGCTATAAGAGAGTAAGATTCCTAAGAAAGAGCAAGAAATGATGTGCAGATCTGAGGTAGAGGAAAACAATCTAAATGAACATAAGGAGGGCTGTTCCACTGTGACCAATGGTTTTAAAAATTTACTGACACATTAATAGTGAAATAAGCAATAACATCAAACCTGCAGCTATTCACTTCCAAGAAGCCCTCACTAAAGCTTTCCTACAACCCAGGCTTGGGTAGATGTTCCTTTGAGCTTTCCAAATACCTTGAGTAAAGATTGCCTTTTTTTTCCTATTAAACTGTGATAAATGTTTTTAGAACATTATTCCTAGCATCATACCTGGGTAGATAGTATGTTGGTTCAAATAACTGATAAATTAATAATCAAGTACATTAGAGAATGAGAGCTTCAGAACTGATTGTTTTTATGAGAAACTAATTATGAATTTAATATTTAATGATAAAAAAGAATTATAAGCCAATGCCATTTAAAATTGAAATTAATATCTCAAACTGACTGCACTTTACAGGTCTATAGGATGTTTTGTTTTGTTTTGTTTGTTCTTTATACAATATAAGGGTTTTCCCTCTTGGAGACAGGAAAGTGGATTGCATAACCTTTCAAAGTCCTTCTTTGGCCTATGGCTTTATGATCTATTGACATGCCCTAATTCATTCTGCCCCATGAATATACCCACTCACAAATAAGACATGTATTAAAGTTCTCTCAGCTTTTCTATCATTTTCTTAGAAGACAGTTTTTCTCCATTGGTTCCCCTGATCAAGATTCATCACCTGCTGCAATAGAGAATTTCAGTAACAAAATACTGTAGAAATTCCACAAGCAGCCACATACAATACAGTTTGGGCAGATTTCATACTCCTTTCACTTTCTGGGGCTTTGCAATTTTCTTCAGCAACCCACCCAAAATAATTTGATGAGATACTCAATATCCCTCCTTTCCTTCATCACCTATGTATATATTAAGTTCTTAAATGACAGTACCAACATGACATGAAAAATGAATGTGGTGACTCCAATTCCCCTCTCAGCTGGCAGGAGCTCCATCAATAAAACCGCTCAAGACATTCAAAAATATGTGGAGTTTTCCATGGGATACTGCAGATCGATGAACACACAGAACTCGTCCTTGTCATCCTGCTGTGGTGCCTTCTTTTCTCAGCCTGTTGACACATTAGTAAAGCTGTCTGAGTCCCTGGCTACTGTTACAGACATAAACGTCTCCTGGCATTAGTCTTGCTGAACAGGATTCCCTGCATGCCTCCCTGTCACACTGTCTAGCCCTTGCCTCCACAGAGATTTCTAGCTCCTGAGCAGGGTACACTTAAATTGGGACCGAAACTTCAACAAAGAGATCAACATTTAAAAAAACTGTAGCATTACCATGGGTACCATGTAATTTGCAGCATTTCCAAAACCATGTATGACTAAAGTGATGGAAGAATTTTTTAAAATGATTTAGAAAATGAATTTTTTGCTTTAGTCTAAGTTCAAATTTTAAGGGGCAAAATCAAAATTTAAAAACTTAAGCCCTGCAAATTAAGTACCTAGTGGATTGCTTCTGATTCACTCTAATTTTCCTTAATGGAACATCCCCCAGTAAGTGAATAAAATGAGAACTTAGTGAAGAATAAACCAAAGTTACTCTATTCGCTAATCTCTATTCAGATTAATGTTTTCATTTTTTTGCTATCAAACATTTTCTAGAAACCTGAATATGCCCTGAACACTATGTACTAAATGGATGTGTCCCCTTAAAATTCATCTGTTGAAGCTCTAATCCCCAATGTGATGGTATTTGGAGATAGGTCATGAGGGTGGATCCCTCATGATTAGAATTAGTGCCTTTATAAGAAGAGACACAGAGAGATGATTTCTCTCTTGGCTATAGGAGGACACAGTGAGAAGACAGTCGTCTGCAAACCAGGAAGCTGAGCCTCCACAGACACTGAATCTGCTGGTGCCTTGATCTAAGACTTTCAAGCCTCCAGAGCTGTGAGAAATAAATGTTTGCTGCTTAAGCCACCCCATCTATGATATATACTTCTTATATCAGTTCAAGCTGACTAAGGCAATAGGTAGTGAGAAGACACATATAGGAACAAATAATGAAAATACATCATGGCAGAGATCATTAATTCAGGTAAGTCTAAAGTTTTTTGACTTTGAAAAGAAAGAACAGCCAAGTTTACCTAATAGAACACAAAAGCATTGGAGAAGATGTAACATTGGAACTGGTGCTTGAACGATCAGTAAGAGTTTTGTGTGAGAGAAGGTAGAGGGTGACAAAGTGGGCTTTATTGGCAGATGCATCAAGCATGAAAGTCATGCCACATACCTTCCTGGTGTGGCTGGAGACTGAGGGTAAGAGAATATTAATCAGTGAAATAAAAAGATAATATTTTGAAGGAACTTTTATGCTAAAAAAATTATCCTTCATTCTGTACATCCTTAGTTTCCATGCCTAGCTCATCATCAGGATCATGGGGGAAAGTATTTTAAAAGGACAGATTATTTACTATATTTTTAGAGATTCTAATTAGTAGGCTGAGTTCTAGAAACTTGTATTTTTAAGTTTCTAGAGGTAATTGTGATGCTCAGCAGATGTGAACATCTTCTAATGTAAAAAATGAAGAGACTCTGAAGGACTTGGAGAAAGAGAGATGATCTGATTTAATCTGGGTTTGATAATCATCAATCCTGTAGGTAGATATATGAGCAAAAAGCTATTAGAGTAGAGAGGTTACAGACACATGGGCTATTGATTTATTTTACTATGTGTGCAAAGAATTGCTATACTCTGTGTGTGTGTTTATTAATTAGTTGCCTATACTTCACAATCTGGAAATTTCACATAATAAACTGGATTTCATACTTCCCTTGCAAATTAGGAGATATGGCAATACTGAGCTCATTTATCACCATGACAACAATTGGCTGGAATTCCTTATAGACTTGACATGTATCCTCATGGCTGCATATTCCCCACCACTGCCGTTTTCTTTCACTGCAACTCAATTCACTCATTTACCTCTCTGGCTGGACGTTAAAGGCATTTAAGTTTGTTATCAATGGGTAGAGGATGTTATATTTGAAATGGACAAGACTAATCTTGTCTGTTGTTTAATAAGTCTACATTTGACAGGGAAAGGTTAAGTCAAAGTGTGTCAAAGTCCTACTGTGCTGGCTTAAGATTTTTATTCATGAATTTGGAAAGAGTAGTATATTGGAGAAATAGAAGAAACATAAACATTTATTGAGTACTTACTCTGTACTAGGCACTATGCAAGAAGATTTAAATGCATGCTCTCACTTAATCAGCTTGATAATCCTAAAAGTATTAGAAGATAAACTCTGGAAGGGGCAGAGTTCTTTTATTGCTAAAAATTTACAGTAGTTGGAATAATGCCTGGTACAAAGGAAGTGCCCAATAAGTATTTCTGATTTATCAAATAATAGGTAAGTTGCAATTAATAAAATTGGCATTCAGAGGCTCTGACCAAGGTCATACAGGTAGTAAATTTTTGAGTCAGTTAAGTTCAACCTGTTGACCTTCAGAACCTACGAGTTTCCACTGCCCAGTATTGGCTTCTCCTTTTCACAGAAGTAAATCCTCAGTCACATGGCTCATTTCTTGACATAGAGCAGGAAGAAAATCCATTGCCATATGTCACTTCAATTTCTAACCAAATCTTTTTATGCACTATCTTGTTTTTCTTTCTTTCTTTCTTTCTTTCTTTCTTTCTTTCTTTCTTTCTTTCTTTCTTTCTTTCTTTCTTTCTTTTTTTTCTTTAATTCTACTTATACCTCTTAACTCTTAAGACATGCCTATAAGTGTGTTAGTGGTAAATGAAGTTCCTAGAGAAACCAAGTTTCATACTATCAGGAGCCTTGTAAGACCATGTTTGAAAGTCACCCAACCTGGCATCTCCTTTCTAGCCTGACTTAAGTCTAGGCTAGGTTTTGTTTGACAAGCTAAGAGGACTTTACATAATTTAAAAAAATACACCCACAATGCAAATATCTTCTGAATTTTAATGCAAACCTTACTTGACCCAAGATATTAATCAAATAGAATTAGATTTCTGGAAAAGACCTTGATTTTTTTTTTTTTTTTTTTTTTTTTTTTTTTTTTTTTGCTGTACGCGGGCCTCTCACTGCTGTGGCCTCTCCCGTTGCGGAGCACAGGCTCCGGACACACAGGCTCCGCGGCCATGGCTCGCGGGCCCAGCCGCTCCGCGGCATGTGGGATCTTCCGGGATAGGGGCACGAACCCGTGTCCCCTGCATCGGCAGGCGGACTCTCAACCACTGTGCCACCAGGGAAGCCCAAGACCTTGATTATTGATGAGATGATTTAGCATAGCATAGTTTGGCTACTTTCTACCTCTAACATGTATTAGGCAGTGCCGTATTTGAATCTTACTCTGTCCTTTTCCAGCTTCATACATCTTTTTGCTGGTCAATAAGCTCAGCTCTCTTCTTATGGTCTATGGCAGTTTTAGGAATCCAGGATTCCTAAGGAGGCTATAGATATTTGTGATCCTAAGAATAAACTGTCTTCCATTTAACATGTGTTTACATTAAAACAGGAGTCAAGCAACTGCCTAGATTTACTTAGAGAATTTTTCCTCTTTCATTTAGATTTTTCATAATCGGGTTGCAGTTTTGCAAATCCTTCACAGGGCAATCGAGATTTATCATAAGTCTTCTTTGAACTACTTTCCTCCGTGTACTTTGGAGTTAAATATTACAAACAAATAAGCCAACAATTGTTATCTAGTAAATTACTTCAATTTAAGTAACAGAACCTCTGAATAGAGAGTCCTATGGGGTAAGAAGATATATGCATATAAGTTATACAAGGATCCACATGTAGATGTGACTGATTTGGTTGGCCCTACCTTGCAGGGGGTTCTTTATTCTAATGAACCCAGGGTCACTGTGTTAACACAGTCTGCCACAGGTCTCTCCAAGTGCTGCTCTCAGATTGCCCTTTATTCATCTTGCCACTGGATCTGCCTGCCTTTGTTAAGCCTTAGCGGAGCAGCTTCAATTAAAATTGGAACAAACCTCAAGAGAAGCAAGGTTCCAGACACCTAGCTGTAAGTCTGGGCAGTCATCAGACAGTGGTATGAGTCATAAACCTATGTCTGTGTTTCCACTGCCAACTTCATCAAGAGCTCCTCATTACATGGTAGGTAGAGAGAAAGAGCTACAAGTCACCCAATTAAGGCCAGAATTGCAAGCAATGGTATTTCATGTTATTCATGCTGAACACTTTAGTCTAGCAGTCTTGAATAAGAACAAGCCTTCATATTTCAAAGCCTGGTTAAGAAGCCACAGTGAGTTATGTTTAAAGTAAACCTTATGACCATTTAGCATTATAAGAAGAGGAGTAAAAACTCAATATTCAATGTTTATGATAACTACATAACAATATGGGGAAATGCTCAGGATATGTATTAAGTGAAAAAAAGCAAGAGAAACACAATATGCTTCTCATGGTTAAAACTTTCAGAATATGTATAGGAATACACGTGCAAGAGAATACTTTAAAATATTAATTTGAGATGTTACATTAAGGGTATGGAGTTGAGTGATTTGTTTATTTATATACTTTTTTGCAAACTCCTATTATATAGATATATTACTTCTATAATGAAAAAAATTGAAAAGTCACACACATAAAACAAAATAATGTGAAAAAGATAATAATTTGTCACTGACTTTGTCTAATTTTTGATATGAGGAGTATTGCCTGAATAAATACAAGCACCATTACACCAGTTTAATGGTTATAGCTTTTTCAAGTATTTTCTTAATATTCTAATACTTTTAAAATAAGATTTTTCAGAGGGAATACTCATTCAGTTTAATAAAAGCAAAAAATAAGTCTATATGTGAAGTAAGACATGTTCTTGGTTGAAAGAAGAAAATATAGAATAGGCATGTAGGCCATTATGACTATACTACAAATAATGCGGTAAATGCTGATGAGATAGTCTTCATGTTGAGAAAGCAAAGTAAAGGACACCCAGAATCTTACAGTTTGACTTTGACTTATTTGGAAATGCTACATTCACAGACACATTGGGGAATAAGGCACGGAGGCTACAAGAAGGTTATTTGAGATCCATTTGAGATTATGTCAACCGCCAGAGCTAAGGGATTGACAAGATAAAAAGGCAAGACGTTTTTCCATATCCAGGTCTTCTGATATGCTTCACTAAACACATAAAAACAAAGACAAATCACAAAGGGAAACTGTTTACACAGTTTGAGTTTTGCGAATAGTTTCAAGGGAGGGAAGGGACGTCATGAGGGTATCTGGTAGGCCGTCATAAATACTTTAAAATATTACTTGTTGTGCACAAGTTGCAGTGTCCTTGGCAATCAAAATAGACTTCCTTTCTTTTGTTGGTTCTGAGGGACATCTTCTAGCAGGGTCTTTTTCGTGTAAGGTTCCTAAGTGGAAAGAGCCTATGGGATGAATCTGAGCCAAGTCCTTTAAAGAACGGCAGCCTAGGGCTTCCCTGGTGGCACAGTAGTTGAGAGTCCGCCTGCCGATGCAGGGGACACGGGTTCGTGCCCCAGTCCAGGAAGATCCCACATTCCGTGGAGCGATTAGGCCCGTGAGCCATGGCCACTGGGCCTGCATGTCCGGAGCCTGTGCTCCGCAACGGGAGAGGCCACAACAGTGAGAGGCCCACGTACCGCAAAAAAAAAAAAAAAAAGAACGGCAGCCTAGTAAAAAATGACAGTGTGTACTTATGGGCAGCAAATGGAGTCAAGGACAAAGATAAGATCAAATAGACAGGTGGATAGGAAACAGGAAGTTGTCTGGGACAGAATATGGTTATAAAGAGCATGGCACACCTACTGCTTACCTCTGCAGTCCATAGGTTTGTGGAAGCTGACACAGCAGATGAGCTGGAAGACTCTTCACGTTTAGCAATGCCCTTTTTTCAGTGTCCTCAAAACTTACTCTAGGTTGTTTCCAAACCCATAGCCGAAAACCTTACTAGCACCAAGTTGAGCGGCTAATGTATCTGTGGCTAGTTCTCACCATGCTGGGTCCTCCTCTATTTTTCCTGAAGTTTTACTGAAACAAGACCATCTGTTTTTTGTAGTTGGGTAGGAAATATTTGCACATTATCAGCAAACTGCTCCTTTTACCCTCTGCCCACTCACATACCAAGAAATATGTGAAAGGGTTAAGACTCATGTTAATGTCCACTAGTTCTTGAAATAGGCTAAAACAATGAAAAAGCCATCAACAGCCAACATGTTACATTGATCACCTTAAATTTGAAAAAGTATATATTTATTTTCTCTTTTCTTAACACTTTCCTTTAGAGAAGGGACCATACTCTATTCATTCTCATATCACCATGATCTACATAGCACAGGAGGTGACATATGGTATGTAAACAAAAAGTGAATGAATAAATGCAAATAACCTAGTGTATTTCTTGACAAAAGTAAGCACACAATCAGATGTATGAATTTTGAGGCCCTGGAGTTGCATACTACCAGTGACTCTCTTCTTATTAAAATGTCATGCTATTTTAACCATGCAATCCTAACTATGGATGCTGCAGGATCGTTAGAAAATATAGGAAAAGTGTTAGGGAAGTCAGTTAGATCTTAACATTTTTTTGTAAAGCTTTACTTATTTTCTGGAGAATTCAATGTTGTAGAATCAGTCAAATAACTAGAAACCATTCAAAATGAGTGCCAGGGATCTGGCAGACACCTATCTCTCCCTGCTGTGATGTTTAGATTTAATAGTTTAACTTGAGTATCATAGGGATACTTATCTGATGTGAGATAAGGAAGCAAACACTTCTAATAATAATTCCTGGTCACTTTAGGGTACAGAGTAGGGATTGAGAAATTGTTCTATTTTCTCTTCTCTTTCATCCTTCCTACTCTCCTTTCCTTCCTCCTTTCCCTCCTTACTTTTTCCCTCCCTCTTTCATTTCCTTCTTTCTAACAGCTGTTAGTAGCAAACTAGTCCCAGAATTTAATGTCTAAGCCAGAAATTAGGCAAAGATAATACAGATAAGGGGTTTTCAAAATGTGTTTTACAAACACATTTTAAGGGTTCTGTAAAACCTGATGCTGTTGCTTTATTTTATTTTTGTTGATGAAGAGGCGAGGACTGAGTCTGCCATTCAGAATCCCAAATTTGAATTTGAATTTTTTGCTCATTGAAAGGGTGACGTTCTTCTGATTGATTGAGTTTTAAAATAAGTAAATGCTGTAAGTTTTATTTTATAAGATGACATAGTAATAAATCACTACTACATATTCAGTAAGAGACTCTCAGCTTCCTCTCCGGTCTTCAGACTCTCAGGTGAGTGCTCTTCCCTTTGCACAGTTTGACCACTTCACAGGGAGTTATGAACACATCCTTCCTCTCTTTATCAGTACTGGTGACTCCCCAGTTATCCAGCCTAATTCTTCAGCATGTTTAACTATCAAGCAGATGTCATAAAAAAGATGCAGAGGACAGAGTTTCTAGTGATCACCAAGCATGTATTTTCCTTATCATTTTACAAATTTATCCAGATTGGTGTGCACTGCAGTTTTCCACCAAAATGATGGAACCAGAAATACTGTCACATGTAACAGAAAAATAAAAGAGAAGGAGAAAGAAGAAAAGGAGAAAGACGAGAATAAAAAGGAGAAGGGAGATAAGAAGGAGTAAGGAAAGATGAAGCTTTAGAGATTATACGACACTCTGGAACTTCTTAGTATTTTGCAATGTTGTGTATTCAATATGTTATTGAATCTACCTAGCATGCATAAATTCATATGTTGAGAGTATTTAAAACCCAAAAGAGAGTTATTATATTTATTCATAGATTTCTTCTTAAATAAGTTCTTGAAGGTAAGGCAGAGACTGTGCTTTCCATTTTGCAAGGAGGAAACTAAGACACATTATTAAATGACTATCCCAGTGGCACCAGCAAATCTGCAGCAAAATGAAAATCATAATATACTAACTCCTACCACTTTCATAACTTCATCTCCAGTGTTGTCATGCTGAATATACAACTATGATCAGTTAAGCCATAAACTTGTGTTAAAAACAAACATTTCAAAAATCCTGCTGCCAAAAAAATGCCAAAGTTCAAAGACAAGTAAAAATTCGGAAAATATTTATCCTATCATGCAACAGAGAAAGAAAAACTCCAGAAATAAACAATAACAGCTCAGTGGGACAATAGGCAAAAGATAAAACAGGCAGTTCAGTTCACAGAAAAAGAGATTCAAGGAGCTTAAAACCATATGGATAGATGCTCAACCTCACTAATTATTCTGTAAAATGCAAATTAAATAACAAAAAAACCTTCTTTTTTAACCTATCAGATTGGCAAAGATTATGAAATTTGGCTAGGGTATGAGGAAGCAGACATTCTTATATATTGTTGTTGGGAGTACTTCACAATATCTGTCAAAAATTTCAATGCACATATGCTTGAATGCAGCAATCCCACTTCTAGGAATTTCTCTGATAGATAAATACCCACATGTGTGCAAAGATATACTTACAAACATGGCCACTGCAGCCTGTTAAATGCCCTTCAGTAGAATACAATGGAAATCCACTATGTCATTAAACAGATAATGTATAATACAGATATTGCTGCGGAAAGCTTTCCAGATAGATTATTTTTAACAAATAAAAATGTAGAATATTTTTTAGCCATGTCTCCATTTTGTGTAAAAACAACTTATCTGTCCCATCTATATGTTGATGACTCTAAAATGGAGATATACAGTCTTGACCTCTTCCTTGAACTCTAGATTTGTATCCAAGTTAACATGACCATTACAGAACATTTGATTTCCCCCCTTCCCTAAACCTACTTTCTCATTCTAAGAATTAGCAGCACTATCCATCTAGTTACTTACGACTGAACCTCCACCGTTTCTTTCTCCCATACAGTAAGTCCCCTCCATATGACTGAGTTCCATTCCTAGAGTGCATTTGTAAGTCCAATTTGTTCATAAGTCCAACAAACTTAGCCTAGATACCCAACTAACACAATTGGATACATGTGCTGTACTGTAATAGGTTTATAATACTTTTCACACAAATAATATGCATATAAAAACCAACACAAAAAATAAAGGAAACGTTTAATCTTACAGTACAGTACCTTTAAAATACAGTAGTCCAGTACAACAGCTGGCATACAGGGGCTGGCAGGCACGTTCGAATCTTTGAAAGTTTGCAACTTGAAGGTTCGTATGTAGGGGACTTAACTGTACTCCATTTCCAATCAATCAGCAAGTTCTATTGCCTAAGTCCTGAAAACTCACTAAAAATAAGCCATTTTCTTCTCACTCCAGTGATGGCATTCCAATCCAATCCAAGCCACCAGCCTTTTCCAGAGATGTTTGCCTCATATGCCTTTCTTCCACTTTGCCTTCCCTAAATCCATATTACACACAGTAGTTAGAGTGAGGTTACTATACAAACACTACTCCTCACCTAAAATTTTCTAATGGTGTTCCATCACATTTGGAATGAGATCTTAACTCTTTAAGTGGCTGACAAAGCCCTACATTATCTGGCCCCTGCTTATCTCTCTGACTTCAACACCTGCCTTGCAAGTACATAGAAAACTTAGTGCAAATGCACACGATCAGATAACAGATTGATTCTAGTGAGAGCTACTTTGATATTTTGAATTTTCAGAACTTACAGCCCATACTACTTACATTCTGATTGCTGGACTCACTCACACATATATCCTGCAGATCCTCCTCTCAGTTTTAGCTGCTCTTCTCAGATTGGCTCTTGGCTGATTTCAAATCGTTTCCTTATTCTCAGGGCCATTAGTGGAGATGCTATTATGACCCCTTCCTTCCTCCTATACCAATGAGAACACCAAAGGGGTTTTGTAGCTGTCAATGGTTTGTCCTCATCTACTTGTATTTGGGATTTGGCGGCTACCTTCTCATCTAGCTAGATTGTTAATTTTCTTATTAAGTGTTAGATTTTTCAGTCCAAATTTCTTTCTTAAGGGAGGGATTACGAGAGATTCATAAACTTTTTTATAGCTTCCTCCATCACTCCCAAATCCTCTTCACATACCCACAGTATATTCTGGGTATCATTTTTGCCTTTTTATAACTTGCCTTACATACTTATTTCTTCTTCAATTAAATTATTTTTATAAAGGAGAAAATCTCAACAGAAAGTGCAATTTAATTCTTCATACACAATATGGTTCCAAGTTTTAAAAGACAGAGAAAGAGAAATGATACATCAAAATAGCAAAAAAAAAATTATTTATTTGATTCAGGTAGCTATTTAAAAAGCTAAATGTGTTTTGTTTTGATTATATATAACAATTATGTAATCAATCAATATCTATATGCATCTGTATATAATTTTTTGAACAGACCTTCCTTTTTCACTTTGTATATCATTATCTGGCAAAATTTGGGAAGTTGAAGGAAGATTTTTCTAAACAGTTAGGACTTGATGTAACTGAATGCAGAAAGGAAGGCTGTTTGATCACTAACAAAGATTTTCTCTAATCAATCCCTGCTTTTTGTCCAAAGAAAACAAAATTAGAAGCAGGAGACTGTGAGCCTTGCTCTTACACTAACAGCTGTGTTGCCACAGGCAAAGTTTTCAGCCCGTTGGGGCAATGGATTAGGACAACCAGAGAATCTGGGGACTCGCTGAAGTCTCGGACCTTAACACATGCTTAGTTTGATTATCACAAAACAGGAAGAATAACTTGCAGATATTTTCCATAAAATGTTCAGATTTCCAGCTTCCCTTAAAGAATAAGAAGACTTAAAATTAGAGCAATAGGCTGGAGCTGAATGACTGCCACCCTTTTGGAGATAGTATGTACGTTACATTTTATCATTTTATGGGTTAAATTCTGTCCCTCCAAAAAAGATATATTGAAGTTCTAATCCCCAGTACCTCAAAATATGATGTTATTTAACAAAGGTAAGTAAATTTAAATGATGTCATTAGAGTGGGCCCCAATTCAATACAAAAAGGGAGAAATTTCATCAAGAGACAGACTTGCAAAGGGAGAAGACAATGTGAAGACACACAGGAGGAAGGCAGCTATGTAGTAGGAGTGATGCACCTATAAGCCAAAGAATGCCAAGGATTGTCAGCCAACAACAAAAGCTAGAGGAGGCAAAGAAAGCTTTTCCCCTAGACCTGTCAGAGAGAGCATGCCCTACAGAAAACTTGATTTTGAACTTCTAGCCTCTGGACCTGTGAAATAATACATATCTGTTATTTTAAGCCACCTAGTGTTTGACACTTTGTTACAGCAGCCCTGGGAAACTAATACAATCCCAGTACACACTTGATGTTCCTTAGTCACCTAGGTTGCCTTTCTAGCCCCTGGAGTCTTTGGAATATGTTGTCCTTTAGATGAATTTTGTGCCTTCTTCTTGCCTTTATAATCTATGTTTCCTCACTATTTAGATAAGAAAACTCATTTAGAACACAGCACTTTAAAATAAGTAGTGAAAATTCACCAGGCATTCAAATACTGAACTCAGACTGCTTTTATACAGGCAAAGCCCTTGGCTAATTTCATGTAAAGAGACCAAGAAAGTGGAGCTGGTTTGGCAACAAAGGATGTCGCCAGAAGGGAACTTGCTGGGAAACAATGTTTTGCCTGAGAGGTTCTCCAAAAGAGATTTAACAACTGTTTTTAAGGTACTGTATTGGCCAGATTCTTGCAAAGACTATGCTGTTAAAGAAGGCGTGTAAAATCATATTATCGAGAGAAATCAGGAAATAGACAAAGGGTCATCATTTCATTAAGAGTTTACTCCTCCCCCAAGAATGACTAGCCCCCTTCCCACTGCTATCTTCACATGGCTATGGCTACGGATGCCATGGCCACCTTGGAGATAGCCAATGAACATATTGCAAATACAGTAACAGGTGGACTCTTGGGAATGAAAGATAAAGTTGCCAAATGCGTCTTGGATGTTCCTACTTCATCAGATGGTAGGATCAAAAATACTGGAACCAGAAGGAAGGAAAGATATCATGGAAATAGCATGAAATGGACAGCTAGAAGCTCAGTATTTTAGTTCTCCCTCTGGTTGTTACTGGCTTGAAGGAGTGATTTGACCTTTCTGGGGCATAGGAAATTTACTCGTATAAGCTATGAATAAACACCTATCTGTTCTATTTCACAGGTATCAAACAAAAGAAAAAGAAAATTGACTTGTAAACTATATATCAATGTCTATGGCTTATGTGTTACTATTGTTGTTAATATCATTATCACCCTCATCATCATCACTATGACTTCATGGAAATTTATCTGATGGGAGTTTATACCTTTATTCATTAGAGTGTTAATTTTTTTTATGTTCATCTGAAACTTGCAGATTAGGATTTCTTCAGAACTGAATAAAACTGAAACAAATATAACATACATCTTTTGATAAGGGTCAGCTAAATACAAATGTTAACTGTTTTGATATTCTGCAGCCAATTGGGTCGTTCAGTTCAGTCTAAATTATTAAGTTGATTCTGCAAACTTGATCTCATTTATTTTTTTTGTTGTTGTGATTTGCACTAGCAATTAACTACATATAAAATGTGCTATTTTAAGAAAGAGAAAGCAGTAGTTGCTGCTACCCTGACCTTCAAGACAGGGAAAGCTGGTTATTATAGAAATATTGTACAGCATGGGTATATTTCTAGCATGCCAGAGAAACTGGGCCTGTGATGCAAATTGATGACAATGTTCCCTGTGACACAGTGGGGCACACAGTAATTACAGAGTCACAAAGCCTAGGTCTCAGTCCAGACTCACCATTTGCTAGCTAAATCACCTTGGTGGCTCATTAATCTCTAAGACCCTCAATTTTGCATTTGAAAGTAACGCATAACTCGCATAATTTTTTTGGAGACCAAGTAAAACAATGCACGTGAAAGTGTTTTGTAGACGTAGAGTTCCATAATTTCTTTAGGGAATAGGAATTCATGTAGGACTGTTTGGTGGAATTCAACTGAAACAGCAAGCAAACCATTCAGTGACTAGCAACTGGGCTATTGAACTATCTCTTAACTGAATCTCTGGACTCATTTTTAATACCTAGTTTAATACCTAATCACTCCACTTCTTTCAACCTGTTTCCTAACTTAGCTTACTTGTTTTCAATGTCGAGCAATTACTTTTTTCTTTTTTTTTTTTAACTTTCTGTTACTTGACGTCTTCCTTGGGCTGCAAGTTTCACAGCTGAAGTCCTATGACTGTTGGTTACTGACTTACTGATCTCCCAATTATTAGTGATAATAATAATAAGTAGATATCTTTTAGAAGAATCTAATCTTATGAAGCTAGCACTGTACTAAGCACTTAAGAGACAGTGTATTATATAATCTTTAAAGAAGCCTAAATTTTACAAATAAGATGCTACAATTTATAAAGTTTCAGTAAATTTCTCATTGGAAATAGGGGCCAGAAATTGCAACCCAGGTCTGGCTATCTACAAGGAATCTCAACCTCCACAGCAAGGAGAATCTAAGATGAAAAGCAATGGAGGGTACACACATGTGTCACTGACCATAGTTGAAACTATTTTTCTTACCCCAGAATTTTGTCTGGGCCCAGAGCTCTTCTGAGTCTTTGTTTGGGTAATGTGATGTTATAGAAGACATACTTGGCTTATGTTAGAATATCAACTTGGAGGCCCATAAAATTTCATCAAAATACTTCACAATGGTATATATGTCTTTAATTGCTTGCATGTGTAGAGATTATTCTTGCTCAAAAAGTGTGTTTTTTTTGTTTGCTTGTTTGTTTGTTTGTTTTTGTGTGTGTTTTTACACCTACTACAAGTCTGTGAAACAAGGCAAAATGTAGAGTAAACAAACCAGACTGGTTTGCCTGGGACTGAGAGGGATAAGACCCCTCAGTGGGACTTTCAGGGCTAAAACTAGTGAAAGTCCTAGGGAACCCAGAACAAGTTATTTACCATGAAAAGAAGGAGATTATTTCCATTTTATAGATGAGGAAGCCAGGAGAAAGACACACAGCCAGCACCTGGCAGAGCCAAAGCTTTGATTGACATTTTCTGACTCAAGGTCTAGTGTACAATCTGCCACATGACCAGGAACAACTTATTTTAGTAAAGTGGGAAATCGTAAGTGACTTGGGGCTAAATGAATGTCATCATGTGGGATAATAGACTAGAACAATAATCTAGCTTTTTAAGCCAGAGCAAATATTAGCACTTAAACTGCTAATTCCTGCTCTAAATTGAATTTTCTCTACTTTTTTTCTAATGGCTGATAGAGAATGAACATTTCAGGAGTCCACCAGTTCTATGAGAATTAAAAAATACTCATTTTTATTTGCTATTACACTATAAAAATAAATTATTTTACCTGCAGTCAATAAATGTGATGTTGTAATAATAACTTGTTACTAAAAGACATTTTTATACAATCTTTAGGGATTTACATCAGTAAGGACATGCAGATGTATTTTAGGACAGTGGTCTGAATTTATTGATGTTATTTAAATTTGAGAAAAAAATAGCAAGTGTTAAATTGGGAAGTAAAATTCTTGGGGAGGTCCTGTTGCACATTTAAAATCAATAGTGCAACTGAATACATTAGGGAAATTGGCCATTGAAATAGTCCTTTAAGAAGGTACTAAATACTCAGAAGAGCCATAGCTGTATTTCTATACTAGGGCAAGGCAGGGAACTGAAAATAATATGAAAAACCTTGCACACTCTTCTTTCTCCTGGAACATCCCCTTGGGGTGGTTCTAATAAAATGGAACTAGAAACGTGAGGCTCTTCCTCTTTAAAACATTCAAGAACCTGTAGCTAGCATGCAAATACAATCTACATTTTCAGAGAGAGGAGGGCAAGCTGTAGATGGAAAAACACTTACATAGAAAGAAAAATGATCTAAAAACCCCACAAACATATCTTATTACAGAAAAAAAAGAGACTATTAACTGATACCATTCACATCAGAACAGTTTCTCCTAAAAAATAGGAGAAATCATACAAGGGCGTCACATATTTCTCTGTCTCAAATCACTTTAGGTAGGAGTGAAGATGATGTTTTCTGAAAAATTGTGTAGATGACTCAAGTGGCTCTACTCAGAAAAAAAAGCCTTGGTAGCGGGAGTGCTATGAGAATGGGAAAAACATGTCTTTCTAAATTAGCATATAATATATATTGTGTAACTACTAGAAAAGAAGGAGGAAAAAGAGGAGCAGGACTGAGCTCAATTACTTTTCTTTTTTGTTTTATTTCTTTTGGCTGTGTTGGGTCTTCATTGCTGCACGTGAGCTTTCTCTAATTGCAGTGAGCTGGGGCTACTTTTTGTTGCGGTGTGCGGGCTTCTCATTGTGGTGGCTTCTTTTGTTGTGGAGCATAGGCTCTAGACATGCAGGCTTCAATAGTTGTGGCAGACAGTATCAGTAGTTGTGGCACACGGGCTCAGTAGTTGTGGCTCTCAGGCTTCAAAGCACAGGCTCAGTAGTTGTGGCACATGGGCTTAGTTGCTCTGTGGCACGTGGGATCTTCCTGGACCAGAGATCGAACCCATGTCCCCTGCATTGGAAGGCAGATGCTCAACCACTGCACCCTGAGGTAAGTCCCTCAATTACTTTTCCAACAACAAATAAAGAATACTTCTGTGGACAGATGTCTCCCATTTTGTGATCTTGCTACAAATAGATATTTAGTCCTTTTCCATTGTCCTTTTCATAACAACACGATTCTCAGAAGGAATTATGAGAGCATTGCCCAGCGGTGAACTCTAGAAGATGCAAGCCCAGCTCAGCCTTGAGAAGGTTGAGGCCACACTCTGTTTACTCTAATAATGGTGAATGAGCACAGAGAGGTTTTCATCCTGGAGAATCAGAGAGTTAAATCCATAGCTTCCCTTTAGCAGCTCACTCAGCTGGTTTAAGGATGTGATAAATACCAGAAGTATGTGCATTGTCCCCTGAATTAACTTTCTTCCAGAGGAGACTCTTGCCTCTAAAATTCTCCAGCAACAGCTTCATTAGGTGCCGTGGAATTAAACATGCCAATAAAACATGGCCATGTTTGAAGGAACGGGAAGGATTTCAGGCAATGCCAAACTCACACAACTCAGAGAATTTTTAGATTAGATCAATGAAAGCAATGAATGAATAAAGCTGTCTATTTTTTGCTCCAGAGACAGGATCATTGATATCTGCGCCAGAATTCAAAATCAAGAGCCTTTCACTCTGCCTGTTACTGAGAACATTTCCTTCTTAGGGTGAACAAGAGTAAAAATAAAAGTTTTATTCTCATATTCCATTCCATTATTCATGAATAGCTCTATATTTGGAGGGTCAGGCGATGTCCAAAGTACAGGAGCTGAACAAACACTGGGGTCAGGATGCTCTCCTAGGCTTTGCCCCTTCTTCCCAGGTACTAATACCCTGGATTTCTGTTATTTTCACCTGATTGGGCAAGGAAAGGAGTTTTCACCCAATTTAAGGTGGTGAAGCCTTTATTTTCACTTGTACCTAAGGCAAAGACTTTGATCATATCCAAGGAACAGCTAGGAAGTCATGCTACTGAGAAACTTCACAGTTTTTAAACTTATATACTGCTGATCAAGGGAAGAGACTAGTATTATTACTAAGAATCATTTGTTCATTTGTTCATTAATTGAACAATTATTTTTTGTCACCTACCAGCCACTGATCTAGGCACTGAGGTTACAGAAGTAAACAAAACAGACTATTCTCATGGTTTTACATTCTATTGTGGAGAGAAAGAGAAAAGAAATAAGATATAATATATGCTATATAACAAGTGCTATGGGGAAAAGCAAAGGGGAGTAAGAATTAATGAAGGGAAAAATAAATTACAATGTTCTACCTAGAATAATTTCAATATCCAAATTTACTAAGTAGATAATACATATACACACATATATATATATATTGCATATGATACATTATAGAGGAGGATATCTGATCTAAGTGAGACATACTAATTTGCACAAAATCACATATCTATTAATTCATAGGGCTAAAATTAAACTCTGGATTTTTACTGTGTCAAGGTCTAGAGTTAGTGTGACTTTTAAGGTATCTGTGGTACATTTTCTCTTCATAGAAATAGCTTTCAAAATGATATTCCATTGCACGGGTCCAACACTCTTCCCTCTAAGATTTATTAGAGTTTAGCTTATTCCATGAATCAACGGCAGTAAAAGAGCTTGAAAACATGTTAACTGATTATTTCTCCTACAAAAAGACTGCAAGTAGAAAAAAAGGTATTTGTTATTTAACAAAAATAAGTTATAAAAATCTCCCTTGTCCCAACTAAAATACACCAATAACAAAAGTGACTGTTAAGAAAAAAAAATACATATATTCACTTTTTCCAGGGCACCTTGTTTTCGCAAGTTTCTTCTTATTGTCAATGAAACATTTCTAGATCAGCACTAAAGTCTTTCTTGGGGAATTTAAACTGCAAGGGCACAGCTGAGGGAGAGCAAGTTTCTGCAGCTAAGCCTTGGCAACCTCTTTGGGGTGGGGGAGCATTCTGAATCCCCCCAGCCTCTGGTTTCTCCTCAACACATCCCAACAGACTGACCTTCAACTCACGTGGGACAGTGAGACACTTCATTCAGCTCTCTACTTTCCTTCTTAGGCATCTGTGTTTTCTTTCTCCTTAATTATTCTGAGCAGTAACAACCCTTGGGAAAGCTGTGTAATTCCTGTCTTCTGTTGACCTCAAGGCCCACGAACCTCTACTCAGGCCCTCCTCTGGCAGGTGCCCCAGGTTCTGAGCCTCTTCCTTCACTTCTCTTGTCACTAAAAACTCTTTTCAGCAAGCTGCCAGAATGGTAAGGAGCTGACAAATTTATAACCGATTCCAAGCAGACTCGGCACAGCAGTGAAGTAGAACAACAAGAGAGTTTATGACCACCCTAATCTAAGCAACAACTTTGTCTCAACTAGACCACCAGAGCAGAGTCTGATATGAGTCCATTCTCACTGCTTGTTTGATGTTGAGTAGCATTTATGTACAGTAAAATTTTCCCATTTCAGGTGTACACATCCATAGATGTTTATGTAATTATATTACAGTCAAGATATCAAATATTTCCATCCATCCCCCAAATCATCTATGGCCCCTTTGTGGTTGATCTCCCTAACCCCTGGCAACTAGCAGACTGATTTTTGCCCCTATACTTTTGCCCTTTCTAACATGTCCTGTAAGTGGAATTGTACAGTAGACAATAAGTCAGATCATGCTAATCCTCTGCTTAAACCATTCTAATGATTTCTTAGTGAACAAAACAATCACTCCTCAGCAGAGTTTACAGACCCTACTGCTGTGGGTTGAATTGTGTTCCCCAAAACATACACTGAAGCACTAATCCCTTGGTACCTGGGAATGTGATCTTATTTGGAAACAGTCTTTGTAAATGTAATTAAGGTGCAATTTAAGATTAGGTCATCCTGGAGCAGAGCAGGACCTTATTCCAATATGACTGGTGTCCTTATAAGAAGAGAAGAGACACAGAGACAGACACACAGAGGGAAGACAGGCAGAGATGGAGTTACGCAGATGTTAGTCAAGGAATGCCAAGGACTGCCAGCAACTACCCAAAGCTAGGAGAGGGAGCATGGCCCGGCCATGGGGCTTCCTCAGCTATTCAAATGCAGGCCAGATTTCCCACCTCAGATGCTTCACACGGGTTGTTTTCTCTTTCAGGAACATTCTTTCCTCTATTTCTCTGCCTGGTTAAAATCCTACACATCTGTCAAGGCTCAGCTGAAATGTCATTTTCTCTGAAAAGAATTCCTTGATCCCCTCAAATAAATTAGGCTGATTTGCATTGTTCTCTGACCTTTTCCTTTGTAGCATTCATTTCAATTTACAATTATATTAGTTGTATCTTTTGACTTATTTATTTACCATGTGTCCCTCAGAATAAGTCATAAACTGTGAGGACCAGACCCATTTTGTTTTGTCCCCTATTGTGTGTTTGTGAGTGTGTGTATATGTGTGTATCTGATTAAGAAAATTTAATTCATAATCTCCAGCTTGTGTTCCTGGGAAAAAATTTCTCCACAAAAATGAGGAAATCCTGACCCTAGAGTTTCTCTTACTTCAAATATTATGGCCACCTCCATTCTGGCTCTAGAATGCTCTTTGTCTCTGTAGTGATAATGTAAGTAAAAAGAAAAGCAAACAAAATCCTACCCTAGACTCCTCTAACATTGCTGAGGCAGAGTGGAATATTTCAAAGGCTTAAACAAACCCTAAGGGAATCTAAGATTTTAATACTTTTTGAGAGTTGGTTGATAAACGGTTGATACACAAAACTCTCAAGTTATCTATCCTATAACTCAAATCTATCCTATAACCATCACTCCAGATATTCTATCTCCAGAAACAGCCTGAGGGAGCTCCTGTTTAGACACCATGATAACATTAGTTTCTTTCAGATAAAGAAACAAAGATTTCCATATTGTGTATACCAAGGGCTGTTCCTTAAAGTCCTTGCTGTATGCCTAAGAAACAGAATTTGTTTCTAGGTGTGTGACCTCAGGAATGGGTATTCTTTCAGAAAAGATCCCCTTCCCACAGTCTTCTACACGCATGAAGGTGCCATGTCCTCTCTATGTAATGAATTCTATGACAAACTCATAACCACATCCTAAACACAGAATCTTTTAAACAAGTTTCTTGTATTCACTCAGGCTTACTTCCATCAATATTTTCCACTGAAAAGTTTGAAAGAAAATCAACCTTTTTTTCTTTTTAATATCTCCATGGCGCTAGTACAGTGCTGGGTACATAGTATGTACTTAGATAATCCATGTTGACTGAGTCAATATTCACCATCTGTTATCTTAGCTCTCCACAGGAATGCCTTCCTGAGCACTTGTGCTAACTTTTCTTTTATGAGCTTAGAATTTTATTAGTATATACATAACTGAACTGAAAGCAATTCCCCTTTCTGAATATATATAAAGTATAGAGATATATATACAAGTAGGATACATAGACTACTGTTGAGAGGACACTGTTTGACATTAGGTGCTGAGAGTCTTAGGCTGTTACCCTTACAGTAAAGTAAACCTTTAATCTGAGTAAACCTTTAATCAAGTGCCCTGGAAGTACCTGGGTCACAGGTAAGCAAGGACAATCTCCCTCTACACAGAACTCTGAGTTAGTTAGATCAACTGTTGTTGTAACTGCGCTACAAGAGGTCCGTGATGCTCAATGTACTGTGTTTCAGAGCACTTGTCAGGTGGTACATCATTATGTGAATTAGATCTGTATCAGGTCATTAGGCCTTTTGCCAGTACCAAGGGAAGAGAAACCCCAGGTATAATAGTACACATCCTCTTTCCATCAGAGGACAAAATGTGTTTTGTACATGTGTATAACTTGTCAATGGTCACACTGGTCTGGTTGGGTCTGAAATAATGGACATTTCAAAGGTTGGGAGGAGATGACATTAGCGAAGCAACTGAAGAGATTTTCTATTGTGACTTTAAAAACAGAAATGCAACTGTTCCCCGTCATCAACTTGGTGACCTAGGAAAACACATTTTAGAAGCTATGCCTGAAAATGAGAACAGTAGTCTTTTGTCAGAGTGGAAAAATGATCAACTACAGAAGGCGTGGAAAACTGACTTCTCTTTGGGTCAGGGGTTAGCACCAGTGCACTTTATCTCAGGAATTACTGTGACTCCCATGTCTGTGGGTAAAAATCCAGATGCGGAAATTGGTGACTCCAAAGTCATATATCCTTACTCTACAGTATAACTATATAAAACTTAAAATACATTTTGAGTTTTTGAAAGATAAAATAAATGGAAGAAAAAGAGACAGAGAGAAAACCACTCTGAACAGTAGGAGACACAATGTCAAGTCCCTGTTCTGCTTTTTACTGACCTTGCAAATGGAAATTTAAAAACTGACAGATATAAAACTAAACATATTAATTATATCAACAAATTTAAATAGGGGCAAACTCACCTATCGTTAAAGATTATCATATTGGTCAAACCAGTATCTAACTATATGTAGTTTATATGACACTCCAAACAATGTGATATATTAAAATTAACAATATAAGGACAAGTGAGGACCTGAAGGAAACATGAACAAAATAAGAAAGAAGGGCAGTGCTATCACATAAAATCACATCCAAATAAAAGAACTAAGTGGGATAAAGGGTGATATCTTTAAATTATAAAAGTTGAAAAACTAAAATGAAGATAAAATAATGAAATGGTAAATGCTGGGAAAACATCTCTATCAGTATTTTATCAACTCAACAGAAAAACATTCTAAACAGAGCAACTCCAGAAATTCTAGACATAAGGAGCTTAAGAACAGTAATGGGGTTGGAAAAGAGAGCCAGGAGAATATTTTAAAACTGTGTTTGCATAGTAGGCAGACTTAATTCAGACTGCATGTCATAAATTTAAAAAAAATAGTAAAATTTTCTAAAAATGTTTTAAGTCTCACAACACAGGTTTGAGAGAGTGTTAATTGTCCACATTGAAAAATACTGTACTTATTTTTAGGGTCATATTTAGGGATAGGAGATTGATGGCTTGAACAGCAGAAATAAAAATTGGAATTAAAAAATAAATTCAGGGATAGCTATTCTTTTGCCCCCAAACCAGACCTGCTGTTCAAGCCAAACTTACTGGCCATTCATCAGTTATACCCTGTCAGTTTGTAAAGTGCTTGACTTGAACTGACATAATTATAATTGGACAAGCAATTTTCTTTTTCAGTTGGGTTTGGATCAATTCCTTAATTCTTCTATTTTTGTTTGTGATGATCTTCCTCATCATCCATCTTTGGTAAAGTAAATAGTCCTTCCTGAGAGCCAAACTATGCCTTAATTTATTTACTATCTAAGTCTGGGTACTGGCACACTGGCTTTTTTTAAAGCTCTGTGTAAAGGTATATGATGTTAGCCAGAAGGCAAGCACAGGTATATGAATGAGATAGAAACATTTACACATCCTGGTGAAGGACTAGTTAAGCAGATCAAATCAGCAAGAATGACCTGGATCATATTTTCAGGCCTGAAAAACGTATGTTTACTTTTTAACAGCAACATAAATTTCGTCATGAAATCTTGGTCTTCATACTATGGGCACCAAGCTGGATTAATTTTGTGTTCATTGTCAAAATAATAAAATAAAACACAGTAAGTCCCCTATATATAAACAAATTCCATTCCGAGAGTACATTCATAAGTCCAATTTGTTCCTAAGTCCCACAGAGTTAGCCTAGGTACCCAACTAGCACAATCAGCTCTACAGTACTGTACTGTAAAAGGTTTATAATACTTTTCACACAAATAATACACAAAAGACAAACAAAAAATAAAGAAAACATTATAAATCTTACTGTATAGTGTCTTGCGAAGTACAGTAGTCCAGTACAACAGCTGGCATCCTGGGGCTGGCATCAAGTGAACAGGCAAGATGAGTTACTGACTGGAGGAGGGAGAGGAGGTGGGACATGGTAGAGCTGAAGGATCATCATCAATAGGAGATGGAGGGCAAGCTGCAATTTCACCCACGCCTGACGTTGAGTGAAACCAACCACAGGTTCTGGTTCCTAGGTGGATTCAATTCTACCTACCCTCTAGAAAAAATGATCTAGAGTAGTAACTCTAGATCTGGGTAGTAACTCTTTTTTTCTTGTCATATATGACACAGTAGCACTGGATTGCATTCTGAACGGCTGCTGCTACATTTGGGTCCTGTGCCTCAAAAACTAACAGTGCCTCCTCAAATAAAGAAAATCCCCTTGCCATTTCCTGCATTGTGAACCTCTTCAGTTCTTCAGTTACTTCTTCCTCCTGTCTCTCTTTGTCCTTTCTTGCCACTTAGCTTTTCTTAGCAGTACCAGCTACATCATCATTGCTTTTACGCTTGCTTCCAGACATCCTGGGCTTGAAATAAAGATACTGTACTACTGTACTCTATACAGCACTGTACAGTAAAAGTACACAAAAGCACAACCACTTGTAGAGGATGCATGCATGAGACAATGTACATCAGACACGTGAACTAACTTACATGACTGGACATGTGAACACACGTTTGCACCTTTGAAAGTTCGCAACTTGAAGGTTTGTATGTAGGGGACTTACTGTCTATTGCTGAAATGGTTTAACAATGATTCTAAACCATTGACAAGTATTAATTTACTTAATCCTCCCAATGGTTTTCTGAGACATCCCTTTTTCCCAAAAACTTCAATGAGACGCAGAAAGATGACATAGCAAGTAGATGGCAAATCTGGCATTCGCACCAGGCACTTGGCCTCTGCACTACACTGCCCTTCCTCCTAGGATCCATTTGTAGATGTGTCTTCCCTTTGTTTATACACCACTTTGTGGGATGGGGGTAGTGTGGTCTATAAAATTAGAAAAATTATTACTCTTTACTTTTTATAATTAGAACTTACACCTAGCTTACTGTCAGCCCAGTGTTTGCAACATAGAAGGCACTCAGTATATTATTTAAAAAGTAAGCAAGCCATGTCAAATTTCTCTCTCTTGCACACAAACAGCCCAGCATTGATCCAACAAGTTCACATCTCAACAAAGGTAGCAAACATCTATTCTAATCCGACCTAACCTGGATCACAGACAGAATATCTATTTGCTTCTCATCTCTTCATTGTAAAGTGATCAACTCCTACTTTTTTTTACTAAACCCAGGACTTGGGAAGAAAGAAAGAAGAAAAATCTCTTACTCTTAAAGATACCAGTCCCTGCATTGTCATATCATGTGCCAGGGAACTCAAAGCAATGTAAGTTTCTATTAGTACCGCTGGAAGGCACTTACTTGACCTTGGGAAAACTTAGCATTGACTGGTACCAAAGGGATTAGCAAATGCTCCATTTTCCCACTCTGTCTTCAATTACTTTGATGAGCAATTAAAGTGCTAATTAAAAAACAATCCAAAACTTAGCACTCAGAAGGTTATGAAATAATGCATTCACATGTCCTACCATACAGACAACTAATAAGGTCACCAAAGAAAGAACAGGTAGAAAAAAGAGTTGAATCATCACAATAATTCTAATGTTAAATTACTTTTCTGTGTTCACAAGGAGTGTACACACCATTATTCTCCAAACAATGTGAATTAGCTTATTTATTTATTATAACTTTCCCTTAGGAAAACAACTTTTTATTAAAATAGTCATAAGGAGATTCTGAGCAGTTTCCTAAAGATAGGATAAGATTTAAATTGGTCAAGCTCAGGATGATTAATTAAAATATCCATAACTCAATCTGCATAATGTTGCAGGCTATGGTTTTTTCACATTTCCTTCTTTTTTTTTTTTTTTTTTTGCAGTATGCGAGCCTCTCACTGTCGTGGCCTCTCCCGTTGCGGAGCACAGGCTCCAGACGCACAGGCTCAGCGGCCATGGCTCACGGGCCCAGCAGCTCCGAGGCATGTGGGATCTTCCCGGACTGGGGCATGAACCCGTGTCCCCCGCACTGGCAGGTGGACTCTCAACCAATGCGCCACCAGGGAAGCCCCACATTTCCTTCTTAATTACCTGGACTTTGGGCTTTTTGCCATTCATTCACAATCACTCTTGAGAGTGAGTTGAAACTGTTTTGAATTATGTAGTTTTTCTTGGTGTTGTTCCACCATTCAAGCAGCACTGCAGTGATATTCTTTACTTACAGTCAATAAAAATTAAAATATTAATTAAAAATCCAAGAAAGCATATTAATAGTTAATAATGAGAATCTTTAATATAAAAAAAAATAGGCTGCATGAGGGAAGCAAATTTTCCTAAACATTGCTATATGCCTAAGGCCTAAAACTATACTCAGCACAAAGGAGATGCTATTTGTTGAGGAAATGAATTCACATAACTTTTTTTTTTGTACACTACAGCAAGCTTTTTTTTTTTTTTTTTTTTGGTTGCTTTGGTTCTTCGTTGCTGTGTGCAGCTTTCTCTAGTTGCAGCGAGCGGGGGCTACTCTTTGTTGCGGTGCACAGGCTTCTCATTGCGGTGGCCTCTCCTGTTTTGGAGCTCGGGCTCTAGGCACACGGGCTTCAGTAGTTGTGGCACGCAGGCCCAGTAGTTGTGCTTCGTGGGCTCTAGAGCACAGGCTCAGTAGTTGTGGTGGACGGGTTAGTTGCTCCACGGCATGTGGGATCATCCTGGACCAGGGCTCGAACCCATGCCCACTGCATTGGCAGGGGATTCTTAACCACTGTGCCACCAGGGAGGCCCAAATTCACATAATTTTAACCAAATGTAACCTCTCTTAGGAATGTCAATCTTTAAAATGGGAGAATCATCTGTTGTTGTTGTTTTTTTTTTTTTTTTTGCCGTACGCGGGCCTCTCACTGTTGTGGTCTCTCCCGTTGCGGAGCACAGGCTCCGGACACGCAGGCTCAGTGGCCATGGCTCACGGGCCCAGTCGCTCCGTGGCATGTGGGATCTTCCCGGACCGGGGCACGAACCCGTGTCCCCTGCATCGGCAGGCTGACTCTCAACCACTGCGCCACCAGGGAAGCCCTCATCTGTTTTTCAAATAAACTAAGTGATAGAAATATAAACATTTAAATGTTGTCTAACCCACGTGGAAACTAACTTCAGTACATTCAAATAACCAAATACCAATCTAATTATGTAAAAAGAAAATTCTACAGACACTTGTGAGGAGATGGGTCCTGGCTCTTGAAACATTTTCTTTCAAAATAGACTTTTGAAAAAAATACTTTATGTTTCCTCCCATGTTATCTACAAAGGAATGGTCTCTCAAATTCAGTCTATTTTCTCTACTACTGCAAATCAATTCCTGCTACTATTATTGCAATTCATTTTCACTGGTCTCCTTAACCCCAGTCTCACCCTGCTTTAATTTACCTTCCACAATGTCGTCATCTCTCTTTCTGAAATGGAAATTGTTTGCAGTATTTAAAACACACACTCAGAAGGCTATACAAGAGAACCAAGTCCAAACTCTTTACCATATCATTCTTTTTAATAGGACTTCAAATTCTCTAGCCTCCTTAGACATCCTTTGCTAATAAGCCAAATAGATCATTTTACCCTTCTGAATCTTTGTTCATATGGTCTTTTCTGCTTGGAATGCCTTATTCCTTTTCCGTGTACCTAAATATTACTTCATCTTTTGAACTGACAGAAGTTTTTTCGTACAAGTTGCTTTATTTATGAGATTAAAAAGATCCTCTGCCGATGTGACTAGAGATTTGGAGTCGACACAAGATTATGAAAGAAATGTATAATGTAACAGTTTGTGAGAATCAGCATCACACAACGTACGCCTATATGCACTAATGTGTGTAGCTATGTGCTTATGGAATATACTGCTGAGAGATACTTTACCATCGAACTGTCTCTTTTATCCTAGAGAGATGTTAACTGGGAAATGATTTGTAAAATTGACACAAAAGCCTAGTTTTGGTAATCCAATATCGCCCAAACGAGTAAATTACATCACAACTGAATAGACGTGCTGACAAAGCAGCAGGTTTTATACATGGGAGCATTTTTGCAAAGCACATAGAAGAGGCCGCAAACTCAAATACCTGCAGGGAGTGTGCCTTTAGCATATGCAGTCTGTAAGGCTGCCCATGGTAAGCTGTTTGTATGCTTATGTAAGCATAACACCTGCCTACTTTTATGTCCTTTAAAATACTGTGTGGGCCTATCAGTCAAGCAAAATATATTCTGTGGATTGTATTTCCCGACTACTGCAGGTTTGAGATCTCTGACATTAGGCTTTACATGGAGGCTGCTACCTTTTTCAGCTTTAGCTTTCTATGGTAAGTATGATTCCTATTCAGAGAAAGCACCGAGGATAATTTTGAATATAACTATGTTTGCAAATCATAATGATCAAATGATTTAATAGTAACACACAGTGCGTTGGCTCATTTACCCTTGTAATTAGATTAGCTCTGATAAAGAGTACCCCACAGCTTCTATCAGTGACTCAGTACAACAAACATTTATTAAGCATCTACTGTCTCTAGAATTGGTTTGGTACCTGGGGATTAGAAAATAAATGAGACCTGATCTCTACATGTAAGATGTTTATAAAACAGTGGGGGAGGGCTTCCCTGGTGGCGCAGTGGTTGAGAGTCTGCCTGCCGATGCACGGGACACGGGTTCGTGCCCTGGTCCGGGAAGATCCCACATGCCGCGGAGCAGCTGGGCCCGTGAGCCATGGCCGCTGAGCCTGCGCGTCCGGAGCCTGTGCTCTGCAATGGGAGAGGCCACAGCAGTGAGAGGCCCACGTACCGCAAAAAAAAAAAAAAAAAAAAACAGTAGGGGAGACTATTATAAACAGGTAATTTCAACATACAATATTTTAGGTCACTATAAGCATTTAATATATGTTTGTGGGAAGAATATGTGATGAATAAACAAAAGAATAGATGATGTAAGTGTGGATGAGGTGCTCTGGGAACACAGAGGAAGACCATACAACCCAAACATGGTAGGAAGAAAGGAATAAAATGGGTTCCTGGGAGAGATGATTCTTGAGGACAAGTAGGGATTTGCCAAGCTAAGAACAAAAGCTGGGGTACTGGAGGGGGTAAAAAAGGACATAAAGGAAACAACATCAAGAAATATAACTTAGTATGTAATTTTGTAACTCAATGTTCATAAGTCTTTTTAAATTGCCATATATCATATAGGCTGTAAAAACATCCATAATTAATGTCTGCAATATATAGCTACAAATATTGTTAATTGAAAATATGGAAAGTGCAGCAGTGAAAAAGGCAGAGCTATGGAGAAAACAATAAGACACACTTTCTAGAGTTTTCAATTCATTATTTTTACATGCCGAGCTCTACTACGGATGTAGCTATTCCTCAAGAGAACTGAGTTGAAATATTGAACCTAAGGGAGAAGACAGGAGAGTCATTCAGTGCAGACAGCCTCAAAAGGAATCCTCCAGCCTTCTGAAACATTGTTTTTGATCACATTCAGGCCTGTATCATAACCCTCAATGATACCCTTGGGGACTGATCTTTTTTCACTGTATCAAAAGCCTAGATAGAATTGCAGGAGGAAGCTTTCCAGGATACCAAAATGCTGTGTATATCTCCAACCAAAAGTCATAGAACATGCGGAAGTGACAATCACAACCTCTTTCTTACCATTAAACACCATTACAAACACTGAGAAAACATAGATTGAGTAGCTAAATCATTAGCCCCTTGGGGAAGCCTTTCAAATAGTAGACCTAGTTTTCTATCATCACGTATGATTCCAAAGTGAATTTCTTGTTTAAATTCTGTTGGCATAGAGTACTTGGAATAAGACATCAGAATATAAGAGAAAGAAAAAAAAATATGTGTTGTCTGTATAGACATTTCTGGGGTTATATGCATATATATGTACATATATATAAATAAACTCATATATATATAAACTCATATATATACATTCATACAGATATAAACTCAAATATACATATAAATTCTCATACTTCTAAATTCTAAAACTCTCATTATATATGAAGCCAGCTATTAGGTTTAAATACACTTAAAATGCATTTGCATTTCTAAAATTTTTCTGGCTCTGAAAACTCTATGCTGTTCTCTTGCTTTTTCCTTATCTCAGTTTAATTAGGCCTGCTAAAGAAAATGTAAGACACACTGGTATAAATTACCAATGCAGAATTTTGTCTAATATATGACTCAAACCAAGTAGCTTTTAAGAAAAATCATGTTATTACCTTCACAAGACTCCTTAGAGCTGAAGGACTCTCTACCTGAAGACGATGCTATTGAACATGATCAGTCGGTATTTGTACACTCTGCCTGAAGAGGATAAAGGTCAAGCAATGGCCCACAGTGACTATAGAAGCACTACTGCTGTTATTGATAACAACACTGCTACCGTTTAGCTTTCCCTCCAGACTACAAAATTTGGGGGCTGGGGCTTCCCTGGTGACGCAGTGGTTGAGAGTCTGCCTGCCGATGCAGGCGACACGGGTTCGTGCTCCGGTCCGGGAGGATCCCACATGACGCGGAGCGGCTGGGCCCGTGAGCCATGGCCGCTGAGACTGCGTGTCCGGAGCCTGTGCTCTGCAACGGGAGAGGCCACAACAGTGAGAGGCCCGCGTATCAAAAAAAAAAAAAAAAAAAAAAAAAAAAAAAAATTGGGGGGCTGTGCCACGTTACTTTGTTTCGGTATTGTAAGCACTAGTGTAGTGCTCATGTTATTGTGGGCACCTACTATATCCTTGCTAAATAAAAAAAGATAACATTGAATGCTTTAGAGACTACAAAGGACTACTTAGTATGTTAATTCATTTAACCTACAAAACAAACTGTCTAGGGGTTATTATCCAAATATGAGGAAAATGCTGCTCAGAGTTTAAATTACTTGACAAGTTTATACAGCTAACAAATCAAAGATCTAACATTACAACTCAGGCACTCTGGAAGTATTACTCTGCCCACCACAGCAGCTTGCCAGAAAATAAACCATTCTAAGTTCAACTTAATAATCTACGTGTTCTCAGAAATGGGATATGCTGGGTGCTCACCAAGTCCAGTGGGAAGAGAAGAGAAAATTAAGACCCCACAAAATTGGGATTCTGATAGTAATTGGATCCTGAGATGCACCTCAATTCAGAAGACTAGTAGTCCAAGACACCAAATTCCAGAAAAGGCAGCATAATTTGGGTTGGTATCCATATCTAAGGAAACTGCTCTGGTTATGGAGACATGCCAGAAGCCAACCCTGGGCGAAGGTGATACTGGTAGGTTGTAGCCTCATAACTTTGATTAGAAAGGTACATCGGGGAGAAAGACAAAACCCATGATTTCAAAAAATCTCCTTGTGGGTAAAATGGTTCAAGGATTAGGTAGATTGTTAGATCTCCAGTTAAACTGGGTGTTAAGGAAGGTCTCTAATTCCAGCAGAGAAAAAGGGAATAAACAGAAGAAAAATAACCTAGACATAGGAGACCCACAATGGGAGTTTTGGAGAAAGATACAGCTCGATTGTCTTATAAGTACCTGTGAGTTCCTTCCAGCCTCAAAAATCTGAAGCCTTCTGCAAGAAGTTAATTTCAGACCCTCTGCTGGTGTAGCATGGATGAAATAACTCAGGCTTGATTCTTATCAAGACTGTGGAGCTGGATCTTCAGGTTGAAGTAATATATCAATACATCATGATTCTGGGAAGCAACTAAATCTGTTAGACTTTTCTTTCTCTGTTCTGCAATTAACACCCACCTAACTATGTGATCCAGAAAAGGGATTTTAAAATCTTGTTCCAAACTGAAAGTTCCTTGTAAACCCTAAGAGGGTTTGATTGAAACCTTCAATGGCAGTTCATTTTCTTAAGTCAATTTTTTAACATTTTAATTATGATAAAAAGTGTGTCACAAAATTTTCAACATTGTTATTAACACAATCCTTGAAATAGTTTATCATAATTTCCAAAAATAGTTTATCAATAGGGTCTGACTAAACCAATGCCATTTTATAGTACAAACATTAAAGTGCTGAAAATATCTAGTTTATGAAGAAAACACAGTTCTTTTAATTTCATAGATATAATAGATGTCACCCACCATTTAGTAGTTGAAAAAAAGAAAAATATGTAATAATATATCACAATAAGTTTTCACATCTGTGTTATAATTTAAATTAGTTATGGTTAATGCATTTGTTTTGCTCATTTTAATTGAGTATTTATAAAGATAATTCCATTTTGTTCTTCAAAGTAGACCATTAAATTATCACCACTCAGAATCAACATACAGGTAAACACCATTCTGCATAAACATTGGTATTTTATAAAACCAATTCTCTGTCCTTTGGATTAGAAAAAATATATACACACTTACTCGGTATTATGAAACATTACCAGCACACTTTTTAGTACAGAAGGATCTATTTTCGACACACTTAATTGTCAGTCTCTGTCCCCAATCAAAGTTGTGTTCTGATGATTATCCAGTCAACCTCAGGCTACTTAACAGATGAGAGCAAGACCTAGCTGCATCCTTATGCTTGCTTAGGTCCTCATGGGGAATATTGGGTAAAAATAATATTCTGGGGTCATTTCAGAGTTTAGTTATAGTGAAACTGGTCTGAAAAACTTGAACATGGGAGGAGTAAACAAACCTCAAGGCTGGAAGGGAAATGTGAGCTACATTGACTAGGGTCTCAGATAAGTTTAAGCCCTGGGCCTAGAAGCAGTATATACTCTAGCACATTGAGGCAGGAGTCAAAGCACAGACAGTCATGATGCTATGGATGGGTAAGGGAAAGGACTGAGCTGGGATACAACTCGACAGAGTCTCTGTGCTTCCACCTCATGATGTTCTCAGGATTTATGCATAGGGTGACCACTTCATCCTCATTTACCAGAGACTTTCCTGGTTTAGCAATGAAATTGCTAACGGTTGTCCAGGTTATTGTTCACATGAATTTTCCTACTTTTTGGTGGTTTAAATTTTTTTAGACAATATTATTTCTAAGTTCAATTATTCTGCAATTTCACCTTTTTGCCCATAGCTAAAGGACAGCCAACTCTGAAAAACGTGTCTGGCCACTACCAGAGATGAACTATACTAAAAACAATTACTTCTAATATGGTTGTCTGTATTTCAGATTGTTAGAAAGTCTAAAAATGTTGGGAAGGCTGTAAATCCCCTTTCACCTTGGATTCCAACCCAGCACCATTAATAACAATGCATATGACAACATAGCAATCAGGCAGGCAAGGTTACTCAGGTGTCAGCTTCTAGGCACAGGTGGTATGCTGAGGAAGAAAGCAAATGTCCTTATGTATTTCGTATTTCCTATTTTGTATTTCATATTTTGTAAGTACTGGTCCAATGCTTACAAATCAGAAGTAGCAGCAAAGCAAGAGATACACACACACACACATACATATATTCATACACACATAAACACACACACACACACACACACACAGCCATCTAGAACAAAACCAGCTTTAATTCTGTTGAGGGCGAGGAGATCCCAAAGGGTTTCAGTGATCTTCTCTTTATTTTATATAAATCCTTATAAGCCAATTAATCCTCTTAATTTCCCTAACCTCATTTACATCACCACTGCTAATTTCCCACCAGGTTCTAAAATACTTGGGTTAGGTATTTTCTTAGTCTTGTTTCTTATTTTTTGCCTCCCCCAATCCTTCCAATTTCAGCAGGAAGCTTTCCTCCTGCCTACTCCTAAAGTCTGACACTACTGTGGACCCTACAAGGTGAGAGGCAGTTCGTTCTAATAAGGGAATCAAAAAGAAGAGATAATATAAAGTCAACCTTTGGCCATATGGACATTTGGGGATTGTCTGTGGGGACTTAATATAAGTTCAAGTTTATAAACTCAGGAAAACAAAGCAAGAAATATGTATTCACTCATGTTCATGAAGGAAACATGCACGTGTGCACGCACACACACACTTACACATGCGTATTCGTTCTGCACAAAGAAATCCCATTCACAAATTCTTGTTTTCATTATAATGTGTAGGGCAGGCATTACAGAGTTGAATTTAAACACACCCTGCCAGTTTTAAAATAGGAGTACGTTGGATATTTGTATTTGTAGAATGATTCCTATATGCACTACTATTATTGTGAAAACTCTGGTTGGAAGGGAATCTTTTTATTTGCAAGTACTGCGAGGCCATCTCACTAAGAAACAATTAAAGGAAAGAATGGGAACTGAATATAATTCCCTGTTTTTGCTGTCAAGTCTCTCTCCATGGAGCCTCATATATCCCCAGGGGGATGTATCCCTCCCCAGTTCCACCACGAAATCGATAACAGTCTAAAGTAGACTTCAGACCAGACAAAGAGAGAACATTTGTAGACTTTACAGGAGGTATAACCCTGCTGCATGCCAGGTCATATGGGTTAACATGACAGAAATTCAGCAAACCATCGGAGGACCCAGAACATTGCTTTGTTTTTCTCCATATCACTAAGTGTTCTCTCCACATAAACATCAGCATGACTTTTTTGTCTATTATACATTAAGATCCCTATATTAAGTTCAGGGCAATCAAATATTCTTGTATTCATCTTTGTACTTTTTACAGAGCTTGGCCCAGGGTTTTGAATATATCAAAGCTTAATGAATATCTGTAATATGAATGGAACAATCTGAATAGTTAGAAATAACAGTATTTGAAAGAAAGATAAACTGTTGAATTGTAACCAGAAATAGGCTGTTAGGATAGTTCTTTTGCCCAGTCCATTATTTTATTTATTTATTTATTTATTTATTTACTTACTTACTTACTTACTTACTTACTTTTTGACTGCATCTCACGGCATGTGGGATCTTAGTTCCCTAACTAGGGATGAAACCTGTGCCTCCTTCAGTGGAAGCATAGATTCTTAACCACTGGACTGCCAGGGAAATCCCCAGTCCATTATTTTTTAAATAACTGGTATTAGTTATCACTGATTTAAATTTAATTTTTTTTTTACATTTAAACAAATATTTTTTAGTCTTCTCTTGACATACCAGGAAATCTGATGGCACTGGGCCTGTTTCCCACCTGCCAAGAATTGGCTGCAGTGGTATAAGGAACCTCCTTTAGAAGGGCTCTGTTTTTTCAGTTTGACACAAGCCTCATCGTTCCCTACTACTTTATACCAGGTTTCCTCTATTCATTTGCCATCTTTGGCCTCAGTTTTTGTTTGTGGGAAAAAGAAATTAAACTGATTTGTGGAGATGTATTTTGAGGTTCAGTAGCCTCTGTGTAGCCACAACAGTTTTCAGCTAATCTTTAATTCCCTGGGCATTTTACGTAAAATTGTGTATGTGTTTATGTGTGGCTTTTTCTTAGGAATGGTTTCATCAAATTTTCAAAAGACTGTATATCTCAAAAAAAAGTCTTAACAAGAAAATATCTACTTAATATCTACTATATGCAGAGTCCTGAGATCTCTCAGGTCCTTTATATCCTGAATACCTTAAATTACATACATAGGTGTGTATACACACAGACACAAACACACATGCTACCTCTAATCACACACACACACACCTCAACTTTAACAAGGACTTTACATATAGCAAGGAAGTAATCAAAGATTCAGAGGAACACTGACTTAATTCACATTGTACTTAAAAATGAATGGCACTCTCTCAGTATTGATCCTCAGCTGAAACACATTTTCCCCTTGGACTGTGATCTCTAATCAGACTCCTCAGCCTCTACACTTCAGCCTTTTTTCAGCCATGAAAAGGGAATTCAAGTACAGAGAAAGTCTTCCGACTGTGATAAAAGGCGTCCCAACTTGAATCTAAAAGTACAAACAACGTCTTGCCCACCTTCTTTCTAAACACCTCCAATTTATACAAACTGTGATATTTTAGAAAATCAAAGGGTTTAATAGTGACCCAACTCAATCCGAAGTATTCCATCTGATTAAATATACAAGAACCTTCTTCTGGTATTTAATGACCCTTGAAGCTAGATGCAATCTTCCAAGAAGCTGGAGCCTCTTCCTTGTTTAAAAACTTTATTTTTTCTTTTTTACAAAAATTTTAGAGTGAGCTACATATGCCCCAGAACAGCTCTCTCTATTTTCTGTGCAGATTTACTTAACACCACTTGGGTTATAAATGTACATCAAAACAAAAGGAAGTTTTTAGTCCCACTAAAAGAATTGCTATTAAAAGGAATTTGTTTTAGAATTGTTAAAAACAAGACAACAGGCCCAAATGGAGATGCTTATGCAAAGACCCACATCACCAAACTAAGACTTAATTACAGTTTTAACTTTTCCAAAAATGTAATCTTAAACCAATCAATCGGGAATCACCTGATCAGCACTAGGTAGGTCATCTATCTGACAGACCCCTGCTATCTCCTAAAGGAAACCTTGCAGTAACCAAGCAGCTTTTTTGTTGAGTGTAACTTCCACATTTCTGCTCCCTTCTGCCTATAAAAGTCTTTCATTTTGTACAGCTCCTCAGAGCTCCTTTCTATCTGCTAGATTGGATGCTTCCCGATTCAAATTGATTTTTGCTCAAATAGACTCTTAAAATGTTTAATATGCCTCAGTTTATCTTTTAACAGAATCCAAGAGGTCACCTACAAAATGGATAAGCTTTCCTGGAATATTACATTGAATATCTTTTCAGAAATGAGAACCATCTTATCTGAAACACTGTCATATATGCAGAAGCAACTCTCATTCAAGTTTTCTGCATAGAGAGGAGTATCTTGTTCAAAACTGCAAAATATTAATGGGAAACCCTTAGCAAGAATAGCTACAGTTACTGGTGCCAAATCAAGGGGAGAGCAGATAAAGAATAGGCAAAGGAGCTTGTTTTTAATGGTATTAGAAATGCCTTTTCAAAATCATTGGGAAGGGAAGCTCATGAGTTAGGAATGACAGAAGGATATAAAAGTTTTATTTCAAATATATATTTATATATATATATAATATCTATCTCTCTATATGTATATATATATACACAAATATGATATCTATCTATTGATATTTCTCTCTATATCTATCTATTTCCCAATGTTTTAAACTGGATTCACTGACCAAATATAGGCATAAAGATATTCAGACACTATGATGATTGACTTGCAGAACTGTTCCATTCGTAAAGCATTAAAATTGTGCATTTTATGTAGGTATCTATAACAATGAAATTGACTTGTATAGCACTGTGGATTCCACAGAGTGTTATCACATACATTGTCACATGACCGTTAAAAGCTGAGAGAAGTCACAGTCAGTAAGTGGTGGAATCATAATCCATGATCATATATTCATACACATACACACCAAACCCACACAATTCAAATATACAGTACTTGAACATGTACACACACACACATTCTCACACACTTGCACCTGTACACACTCAGAATTCACACATGCTCACAAATGTATATAGGTATATACCCACAAATATGGTCATACATTCAATACACTCACACATATGTACACTTCTGAAAGTTGTATGGGTCTGCTTTTTTGCTCTCCTACAAATGTACTGTGCTAAAGATGAATTTCCAAAATCAAAGTATGCTGACAAGAATTTATGCACCTCAATTCTCTAGCACAGATCTCTAAATTAAAGGACAAAAGAGGAAGAAAAAGAACTGTAATCCCATCGCAACTAAGAAGGTTTACAATTCTAAGAGTTTACTTTTTAACATTTTTGTGTCTTGAATATCTCCTCTTTGATATAGAACAGGCTACTTGCTCCATGATGATAAAGCTTTGTCAAATGATAGCAGATCTGTTGGGTTTCTGAAACACGCAGGTCTTGAACTGCAGTTACAATGCTTGTAAACAGAGGCAAAACCTTCCATGGGAATAGGAAGCAGATGCGGAATCTACTGAACAAGGATTTACTTAAAGGCTTATTTGTGAGCTAATATCACGAGCAAATCACCCAAATCTGACCTCTGAGTTCCGTTATAGGCATCTAACTTTATGTCCCTCCCCAAAACAAAATTCTCCACAATTTATACTTTTAAGTTACTTAAAAGTCAGAGCAAAAATGAGCCACATGGAGAGACCATAAGGAGTGTAGGTGGAAAGATTAAAACCGAAGCATAATTCACTGTCTAATGCACATTTCCTTGCCATAACTCTGCTCTCTCCACCTCCCTAAAGCTCCCTTCTTCATCACCTTCTCTCTAATATTTCTCTGTGGTTCACCCACATCATTTTTCTCTTAGATCTTCAGGGAGCTGGGCTGTAATGAAATCTCCAGTTTGCTAATGGGCAATAGAATAATAGAGTTGCATGCTGACCCATATTTCACATGTTAATTTGTGTCAGTCACAGAGATATCGTCTTTCTTTGGTTAAATGTTTCTACCCTGGATGAAATAATACATGAAAAACCTCAGACAAAGCAGGGACACAAACGACTAGTAGTAAACGAGCAGCTGTCTTTCAGTTCTTAACACATGGAAAGACACTGATCTTGCTCTAATTGGCATGGATGGTAATCTGGAGCCGTAAGACAATTAACAGATAAAAGGACTCCCTGGTTTGTACCTTCTCATACCAATGAACTATTGTCACCTGTTTTTTGCTTCTTTGTTTTATGCAAGCCTCATTGAAACCCAAAAAGATGATACAGAGTAGAACCTTTTGGCATGATGAGAAGGAATATAAAAGAAGGGATTTAATTCAGATCATTTGATTTGATAGAGTTGAACTGTTCCTTCTTATGTTTCAGCAGTGCCTGAAATGGACATGGGAGAACCTGGTTCTCTGAGGTTGACTTGTATCCCAAACAGGTGGGTCCTAGGAAGAGAAACACACATCTTCTTGATTCTTGAACTTTATGACCTTAGACCAAACCATGAGCATGTGTAAAAAGACTATGTTATTGAATTATAAGCAGTTTTTTCCTATCTTCCCAAGATGTTGGACGTGGCGAGGGTATTTTATTCACTGAAGATATTATATGTCATTCCTATTCTTCAAACTTGTTGTGTAAGGAAGTTTATATCAAGGCTTCTTCTTTCCACTTACTTTCCAAGGTCAATAATAATGTCTAATGCTTCAGTCCTCACTCTGTGTCAGGCTAAGTCATTTGCAAACATTATCTCAGTGAAATATCCAGAATACCTGGTTATTCTTATGTCCATTTTACAGATGAGGCAACTGAGGCTCAGAGAAATTAGACAAATTAGCCAAGCTTGTGTAGTTATGAGCTATTGTACCTACAGCTCTCTGACACTACACTATTACCGCTAATATTTTTTTATCACCATGATGTAAAAGAGGCAAAATCATACAGATACTAAATAATCATGCATAGCGGTCTATATCATTAGTGAACATTGTTCAATGTTATACCATTTCTATTGCATTTTAGCACATTTCTCACCTGAACCTCACAACCACCAAGAATGATAGATAAGGATTTATAGTCCCCATGGATGAGAACTTTGAAATGAGAGGTCAAGTGACTTTTCAAAATCACGGAACATGTATCCAACCCCCCATACCCATTATCATATACACACAATGTGGAGCAGTAGAGAGAAGATTCCTATATTCTGATAATTTGAAAACTGTCATCTTTCCTGTGGGTGAGATCTTACAGGCTAAAGTATGAGTGTCACATGTCCCCAGGAAAATTTTAGCTAGACAATATGAATAATAATGCTATTGGTAGCACTCTGTATAAGTGCAAGAGGGAACATATACATTCTAGTAACAAGAGAAAGAATTGAAGCAAAACTTTGCACCATGTCACAGTGGTAGAAGAAGCAATGCAAGTATACATAAATAAACAAAGGGAATTTTTGGTGTGAATGTAGGATAATGATTTTGCCAAAGAATCCATTGGTCATCTAGACAATGGTTTAGCAAAGAGGGAGAATTCAGGAAATCAGTGCATTCAGAATAGTCTTTCCCCAAATATCCCTTATTAATCTTGACTGGTTTCCTAACTCCAAAACAGTGAGAGATATAATCAGTAATAGTTTTTGCAATGATATCCTTTTGACCAGACTGGGTCTAGGTCCTGGTGAGAATAACAATAGAAGCAAATTTGTTAACTGCCATCAGGGAACATACAAATGAAAATGGTGGCAATACATACATGCATACATACAGTCCATGTTCAGATCTAACAACATGTTAAATAGTGTGCTATAGATTTCAGAAGTTCAAAGAAGAATAAATATGTACCAATTTCATAAGTTACTTAGAGTGTAATTACATGATACACTGGTATAGAAAACTGTATAAAGCTCCCCCCACTGAAACTAACTTACCCATGAGCTAAAAGACATTTAAATTGCCTTTAAAAGTCATAGGACTTAGTGTGGTTGAGTGTAGCTGTATTAATTCAAGTCTCTGCTGGAATATTTTCACTGTAGTTCAACCATAAAAGCTATAGGGGTATTTCAATATGTGAGATAAGTAAGGAAAAACACCTGAAGTCTATTGTTCTTCTCCCTTGAATATGTAACCTTGAGCCCTCTTTATAGTTCATTAACATCCATTTTTCTTTAGCTTTAGTGAGATGTTTGCTGCCATCCATTTCATCAAGCATTTCTTGAAAATCATTACTCATCACTGATTTTTTTCCCTTGTTTGCTATTTACTGGCCAAGATTGTACACTGATGTCATTTAATCGCATAAGTTTTAGGCTAAGACAAAGGATATTTCTCCTTAATGACTCACATACAGAGTTTAAAATTGGAAGAGACCTAAGGGTTTTCTGCTTGCTTTCCTTTATTTTGTCAGTGAGGAAACTGAGGCACCGAAAATGGTTAAATGGAGAACCCAGGCAGCATAGTTAATGATTGGCATTGCAAGAGACCCTCTTCCTTTCTTTATACATTTCTCCAAGCTGTCTCACTCCTATGGGAATATTTATACCCTCCTGGCATTTGAAAGCAAGTTAGTAGAAATATAATTACTACTCAACATTTGCTACTGAATGGATAGAGTAATCCAGACCATGGAGACAGAAGGACGGGTTGACGCTGGTGCCTTTAATCTGCCACGTCCAAATGTTCCTCCTTTTCTGGGAGCTCCTGCTGACTTCCAGTAAAGATATATGCTCCCTTGGTGTTAAACAGATGAGAGAAGGCCAATGGTGAGATCATACAGCTTTGGTGAGGACAACAAAACATCTCAGTGATGTGAGGGGCCCAAGGAGTCCCTGTCCAGCCTGGATTAACAATCTCTATGTAATGCCAAAAAAGTCCAGCTGTTGTAGGGGGCTGACTTCTATCAGGAAATTATTTCCCTACCTCCATGTGAGAAGTGAAACTTTGATGAGGGTGAGTCAAAAAGCACCCTGTACCCACTCCAGGGAATAATGTAACTTTCTAGATGGTAAATTTTATGTACATACAAAACTCAGAGCACCCTTCTCAATTTATGGCCATTGTGTCTACTAGAAGGCAGTAACAAACATAAAACTTACAGAACTATGTGGGCCTTGTATTTTTCATCCTGACTCCTAAGATTTAAGACCAGAGAGCTAATCAGTAGAAAGAAAAAGAGCAGACAAATCAGCTCTGCTTTATTAGCAGGATCATTTGAACTGACTATATTGTTGGTTAATATCATCATTTCAAAGAGCTTTAATGGTTAATTTGTTCTTGAAAATGCTAATAAAGTAATCATTATGTATCATCTTTATAACAATATGATTGCAACACATGCTAATGTATTTTGACTGCCAGGTAGTGCACCATGGTTCATTTCCTTTCCTCTTCCTCTTTCACTCTACAAGGACACAGATTAGTGAGACCAAGTAACCTAAAGCACATAGCTAATAAGTGAAGGGACATTTAGTATGCCTTTCTGATTCTAATTCTTAGGCTCCAGAGGGAGTATGAAAACAAAACATTTGCTCTGTGATGGTGTATGTGCTATGTGACCAACTCGACAGATATCACAGTGTCTGACTCTAGAGCAAAGAGAAGATTAAAGAAATTGCTCTTGATAAAAATGTGATGGCAATTGGGGATAGAACAGTCATCATTTGGAGTATTCCAGAGTAATTCCATAGATCCCAGGCTTATAGTTATTTCTAATTTTGTTAGAAGAAGAATTTAAATTGTGTACATCTTGAGGCTGACAGACCACTCTACATCACTGAATCAGTTATTTGGGAGTGAGACTAGCCAACACCCAGCATCTTCACATCAGTGTCATTTTCTTTTCTCTGCTGGTCACTGCTCTGATCATAAGTCTCATTAAATGATAAACATGTTCATGGTGAAAAGTAGCTCAGATAACAAAGCAATTTACAGCTATTTACTGAACTATAGAGAAAGCTAAGTAGTCTAAAAATGTGACAGCTCTTGGCTATAAAAGCAAACAAATAAAGACTACTACAAGATACAAAAAAGGACAGTACATAATGATCAAGGGATCAATTCAAGAAGAAGATATAACAATTGTAAATATTTATGCACCCAACATAGGAGTACCTCAATACATAAGGCAAATGCTAACAGCCATAAAAGGGGAAATCGACAGTAACACAATCATAGTTAGGGACTTTAACACCCCATTTTCACCAATGGACAGATCATCCAAAATGAAAATAAATGAAGAAAAACAAGCTTTAAATGATACATTAAACAAGATGAACTTAATTGATATTTATAGGACATTCAATCCAAACACAACAGAACACACTTTCTTCTCAAGTGCTCATGGAGTATTCTCCAGGATAGATCATATCTTGGGTCACAAGTCAAGCCTTGGTAAATTTAAGAAAATTGAAATCATATCAAGTATCTCTTCTGACCACAATGCTATGAGACTAAACATCAATTACAGGATAAACTCTGTAAAAAATACCAACACTTGGAGGCTAAGCAATACACTACTAAATAACCAAGAGATCACTGAAGAAATCAAAGAGGAAAACAAAAAATACCTAGAAACAAATGACAATGAAAACACAACAGCCCAAAACCTATGGGATGCAGCAAAAGTAGTTCTAAGAGGGAAGTTTAGAGCAATAAAATCCTACCACAAGAAACAAGAAACATCTCAAATAAACAACCTAACCTTACACCTAAAGCAATTAGAGAAAGAAGAACAAAAACACACCAAAGTTAGCAGAAGGAAAGAAATCAGAAAGATCACATCAGAAATAAATGAAAAATAAATGAGGAAACAATAGCAAAGATCAATAAAACTAAAAGCTGGTTCTATAAGAAGATAAAAAATATTGATAAACCATTAGTCAGACTCATCAAGGAAAACAGGGAGAAGACTCAAATCAATTGAATTAGAAATGAAAAAGGAGAAGATACATTGACACTGCAGAAATACAAAGGATCATGAGAGATTAATACAAGCAAATATATGCCAATAAAATGGACAACCTGAAAGAAATGGACAAATTTTTAGAAAAGTACAATCTTCCAAGACTGAACCTGGAACAAATAGAAAATATAAACAGACCAATCACAAGCACTGAAAATGAAACTGTGATTAAAAGTCTTCCAACAAACAAAAGCCCAGGACCAGATGGCTTCACAGGTGAATCCTATCAAATATTTAGAGATGACCTAACACCTATCCTTCCCAAACTCTTCCAAAATATATCAGAGGGAGGAACACTCCCAAACTTATTCTATGAGGCCACCATCACCCTGATACCAAAACCAGACAAAGATGCCACAAAAAAAGAAAACTACACCCAATATCACTGATGAACAGAGATGCAAAAATCCTCAACAAAATACTAGCAAACAGAATCCAACAGCACATTAAAAGGACCAGAAACCATGGTCAAGTGGGGTTATCCCAGGAATGCAAGGATTCTTCAATATATGCAAATCAATCAGTGTGATAAACCATAGTAACAAATTGAAGGAGAAAACCCATATGATCATCTCAATAGATGCAGAAAAAGCTTTTGACAAAATTCAACACCCCATTACCATAAAAACACTCCAGAAAGTAGGCATAGAGGGAAATTATCTCAAAATAATAAAGGTCATATATGGCAAACCCACAGCCAACATTGCTCTCAAGGGTGAAAAGCTGAAACCACTTCCTCTAAGATCAGGAACAAGACAAGGTTGTCCACTCTCACCACTATTATTCAACATAGTTTTGGAAATTTTAGCCACAGCAATCAGAGAAGAAAAGGAAATAAAAGGAATCCAAATTGGAAAAGAAGAAGTAAAGCTGTCACTCTTTGCAGATGACATGATACTATACATAGAGAATCCTAAAGAAGCTACCAGAAAACTACTAGAGTTAATCAATGAATTTGGTAAAGTAGCAAGATACAAAGTTAATGCACAGAAATCTCTTTCATTCCTATACACTAACGATGAACAATCTGAAAGAGAAATTAAGGAAACACTCCCATATACCATTGCAACAAAAAGAATAAAATACCTAGGAATACCTTTTGTCTACCTAAGGAGACCAAAGACCTGTATGCAGAAAACTATAGGACACTGATGAAAGAAATTAAACATGATACAAATAATGGAGAGATAGACCATGTTCTTGGATTGGAAGAAATAACACTGTAAAAATGACTATACTACCCAAAGCAATCTACAGATTCAATGCAATCCCTATCAAACTACCAATGGCATTTTTCACAGAACTAGAGCAAAAAATTTCACAATTTTTATGGAAACACAAAAGACCCCGAATAGCCAATGCAATCTTGAGAAAGAAAAACGGTGCTGGAAGAATCAGGCTCCCGGACCTCAGACTATACTACAAAGTTACAGTAATCAAGACAGTATGGTACTGGCACCAACACAGAAATATAGATCAATGGAACAGGATAGAAAGCCCAGAGATAAACCCACACACATAGGGTCACCTTATTTTTGATAAAGGAGGCAAGAATATACAAAGGAGAAAAGACAGCCTCTTCAGTAAGTGGTGCTGGGAAAACTGGACAGTTACATGTAAAAGAATGAAATTAGAACATTCCCTAACACCATACACAAAAATAAACTCAAAATGGATTAAAGACATAAATGTAAGGTCAGACACTATAAAAGTCCTAGAGGAAAACAAAGGCAGAACACTTTATGACATAAATCACAACAAGATCCTTGTTGACACACCTCATAGAGAAATGGAAATGAAAACAAAAATAAAGAAATGGGTACTAATGAAACTTAAAAGCTTTTGCACAGTAAAGGAAAACATAAACAAAATGAAAAGACAACCCTCAGAATGGGAGAAAATATTTGCAAATAAAGCAACAGATAAGGGATTAATCTCCAAAATTTACAAGTAGTTCATGCAGCTCAATATCAAAAAAACAAACAACCCAATCCAAAAATGGGCAGAAGACATAAATAGACATTTATCCAAAGAAGATATAGAGATTGCCAACAGACACATGAAAGGATGCTCAACAACATTTGAGCATTAACCATTAGAGAAATGCAAATCAAAACTATAATGAGGTATCACCTCCCTCCAGTCAAATGGCCATCATCAAAAAATCTACAAACAATAAATGCTGGAGAGGGTATGGAGAAAAGGGCACCGTCTTGCACTGTTGGTGAGAATGTAAATTGATACAGCCAGTATGGAGAACAATATGGAGTTTCCTTAAAAAACTAAAAGTAGAACTACCATACAACCCAGCAATCCCAGTACTGGGCATATATCCTGAGAAAACCATAATTCAAAGATAGTCATGTATGAAAATGTTCATTGCAGCTGTATTTACAATAGCCAGGACATGGAAGCAACCTAAGTGTCCATCGACAGATGAATGGATAAAGAAGATGTGGCACATATATACAATGGAGTATTACTCCACCATAAAAAGAAATGAAATTGTTATTTGTAGTGAGGTGGATGGACATAGAGTCTGTCATACAGAGTGAAGTAGGTCAGAAAGAGAAAAAGAAATACCGTATGCTAATACATATGTGGAATCTAAAAAAAAAAAAAAAAAAAAAAAAAAAAGAAAATGGTTCTGAAGAACCTAGGGGCAGGACAGGAATAAAGACACAGATGTAGAGAATGGACTTAAGGACACAGGGAGGGGGATGGGTAAGCTGGGATGAAGTGAGAGATTGGTATGTACATATATACACTACCAAATGTAAAATAGATAGCTAGTGGGAAGCAGCCGTATAGCACATGGAGATTAGCTTGGTGCTTTGTGACCACCTAGAGGGGTGGGATAGGAAGGATGGAAGGGAGATGTAAGAGGGAGGGGATATGCGGTATATGTATAGCTGATTCACTTTGTTATAAAGCAGAAACTAACACACTATTGTAGATACTCCAATAAAGATGTTAAAAAAAATGAAGCAAACATAATAAAACTCTTTATAAATAACTTCCATTTGGCAGATCTTAAGGGATCGGTTATAGTCTATGATTTACAGGGACTATCATAAGAACAGTGATATTTGCAAATTGAGAATATAACCTTTCTGAATATCAAGATTACTCGGTTTCTGGATATCTACATGCAAAATAATGAATTTGGATCCCCTAAATCAAACCATATAAAATAAATAACTCAACATGGATAAAAGACCAAAATGTAAGCACTAATATTAGAAATAAAACTCTTTGAATAAAATATAGGTGTAAATCTTAGTTCTTAAATTGGGCAATAGCTTTTTGGCGCTTACAGCAAAAGGCAAAAGCAACCATAGGGAAAAAACTAATAAATCGGACTTTACCAAAATTTAAAACTTTTTTGCACCAATGAATACCACAAAGAAAGTGGAAAGGCAATTTACAGCATAGGAGAAAACATGTGCAAATCACACATCTGACAAGGGTCTTGTATTCAGAATATATAAAGAACTCTCAGCACTCAATAATTAAAAAACAACCCAATTTTAAAAATTGGCAAATGGATTTAAACAGATATGTTCCAAAGAAGATACACAAAAGGCAAATAATACCTATAATGATGCTCAACATCATCAGTCATTAGAAAAATTCAAATCAAAACCACAATGAGATACTACTTAATACCACTAATATAATTATAATATAATAATGATGATGATGATGATGATGATGACAATAAGGATGTGGAAAAGTTGTAACTCTCCTACATTGCTCGTTGTAGTGTAAAATGGTGCAGCCACTGTGGAAAACAGTTTGACAGTTCCTCAAACAGCTGAACATAGAATCACCATACCAACCAGCAACTCTACTCTGTAATAGGATCTAACTCCATTTTTTTGATGTTTGAAGGCTAAGAGCTTTTAAGTCTCAACCTTCCCTCTTTCTTGGACTACAGATCTGGCCAAACTGATACAAAACCTCAAGTACTCCCTCTTTTAGCACTGTTGGGAGGTTCAAACTACTCAAACTTCTTCCCTTGTGTGGGAACATCACTCAGGCTCTCCTCCCTAACCACAAAATAAAAACCCGAAGCCAGGGCTTCCCTGGTGGTGCAGTGGTTGGGAGTCTTCCTGCCAATGCAGGGGACATGGATTCGAGCCCTGGTCTGGGAGGATCCCACATGCTGCCAGGCAACTGAGCCTGTGCACCACAACTACTGAGCCTGTGCTCTAGAGCTCATGAGCCACAACTACTGAGCCCACGTGCCACCACTACTGAAGCCCACATGCCTAGAGCCTGTGCTCCGCAACAAGAGAAGCCACTGTAATGAGAAGCCTGCACACCACAACAAAGAGTAGCTCCCGCTCACCACTAGAGAAAGCCCATGTACAGCAACGAAGACACAAATCAGCCAAAAATAAAATAAATTAATTAAATAAATAAAATTAACAAAACAAAACAAAACAAAACAAAACCCCAAAGCCAGTCCTCTTTTCTTTCTCCCTTAAGCAATTTTCGGGTCAGCTTGGGAGGCCTGCCTTGCTCTCCCCCGAAAGCCTCATTGCTATAAAACTTTTCATACCCTCTTGGTATGTGTGTGGCAACATCAGTCTTGACATGCAAACCAAATTTTGGGTGGAGGTCCACCCTGTTTCTGCATATTGAGCTCAGCATACTCCTAGGTATATGCCCAAGGTAACTGAAAGCATATGTTCATACAAAACTGGACATGAATGTTCATAGCTATATTATCCATACTAGCCAAAAAGTAGGAAAAAATCCAAATGTCCCTCAACTGAGGAATAAATAATTAAAATGTAGTTTATCCACACAATGGAATATTGGGCATAAAAATGCATTTCTGATATGTGACACGTAATGATAAACTCTGAAAAAATTATACTACGTGAAAGAAACTAGTCATAAAAGGTCACATATTGGGCTTCCCTGGTGGACCAGTGGTTGAGAATCTGCCTGCCGATGCAGGGGACACGGGTTCATGCCCCGGTCCAGGAAGATCCCACATGCCGTGGAGTGGCTGGGCCTGTGAGCCATGGCCACTGATCCTGAACGTCTGGAGCCTGTGCTCTGCAACGGGAGAGGCCACAACAGTGAGAGGCCCTTGTACTGCAAAAAAAAAAAAAAAAAAAAAAAGAAGTTCACATAGCATATGATTGCATTTATGTTAAATGTCCAGAATAGGCAACTTCATAGGGATAGAAAGTGGATTATTGTTTGTCATGAGCTGGGGAGAGGGGAATAATGGGGAATGACTGGTTAATGGGTATGCGGTTTCTTTTTGGGGTGAGGAAATGTTCTGGAATTAGATAGTGGTGAAGGTTGTGAATATACTAAAACCCACCAACATGTGCATATTAAAATGGTGAATGTTATAGCATGTGAATTATATTTAAATGAAAAATAATAACAAAATAAAACATTTTTTTAATTAAGAAAGACTACCCAGGTTTATCTCCTTCAAGTAGAGCCTTGGTAACCCCATTCCTTTCTCAAAGATTGCTGATCACTCCATATTAATCAGAGTTAAAAATCTAATTTCTTATAACGTTTGTCAGGACTGTGAAGTATAATCAAGCCCAAGTCTCATCTCTTTATATTTTTCACTATTTGCCTTGAGCTCTTATGTTCCAGAAAACCCAAATGTACCCAGACTTCCTTCCTTGTATACCTTTCTCCTGGTGCCCCTCTGCTTGGGACATATCCATCCACGCTTATGGAGTTCTTTGTCCTTTGAGGGCAAATTATAAAGGTAACCCTCATGTCCCCTCTAGAGTTTTTTTTTTTCTCCTCTTTTTCCTCTAAAGCAATTTATCAATAGATCTCTCACCCAGCACTTTCCTCTCTCAACTTTGTACTTGACTTATTTTTGTCCCTGTCATAACTTTTCTACCTTATGCTAAAATCCTTGGAAGCAGAATACTTTGTTTTAATCTTTTCTTTTTAAGATGTAGATACTAAAAACAAATGTATTCAAGAAAAGGTAAGTGAATGGGTAAATGAATAAATTGAAATTTGAGTTAACACAGCAAAGTGCCCTGGGAATGTGCATGAGAGGAAATATTTGAACTAAGCCTTTCAGTTTAGTTTTGATCGCTCTTCCATTTATTTATTTTTTTCACCTTGCAGTAGTACTTTTGAAAATTTCTAGTGTTCCTTGTAGTGTTCCTTGGTTAATAGGTTACCGGGAGACATTTTGCATTTTCATTCATCTCAGAAAGTTCTATGGTATCATTTTGTGATGACCATAGATTTATTGTAAGGATTTAAAACCTTGGTCTTTTATTCCATTATACTATACACATTGATTGAGTTTCTTCTATCTGATCGATCTTGTACTAGGTGCCATGGATATTGCAGTGAACCTTGTGTTGCGAGCAAGGACCCTGGTGGGAGAAGAGTGCTCTTGGGAGAGAAAATAAGTCTAAAGCCTTGAAAACAGGAATGTGTTTGGCTTGTTGGATCATAAAGAAAGAAGGGGGAGTGACTGAAGCATTGCAAACAATGGGGAGACTAATCTGTAATGAGTTTTAAGAGTTAGGTACTAGATTATGCAGGGCTTGGTAGGCCATTGTAAAGAGTAATGTTTTATGCTAAGAATAATGGAGATCCACTGAAGGGATTTAAGTAGTGACACACCCTGAGTAAATTTAAGCTTTGGAAAGTTAACTCAGTTAAGTCAGTATGCTGCAGTGTTACAAATGGATTGGATAGAAGCAAAGACAGAATCAGAGAATGGTTAATAGGATGTTATTGTATTCAGATGAGAGGTAACGGTGGCTTGGACCAAGTGGAAGTGAAGCCAAGAAGAAATGTACAGGTTTACGATGAATTTTGCATTTAGAAGTAACAGAATTTCTGTGTCATTTACTAACATGGGAAAATGCCCTGTCCTGGGCATTGGCATAATGCTTATGTGGCTTTGAGTTGTATCCCAGGCATAAAGATTGTGAATCCAGTGATTTGGATGGTGGCCTTCCAGGACAGAGTGGCTAGAAATACACTATGGAAGGTTCTAAAGGCATGGTCTTTGTCTTGCTGGTCTGTAAGTATCTATAACAATTTTTGGTACACAGTTGACAATCAATAAACATTTGTTTAATGAATAAAATAGAATTTACCAATGACCCATTAGAGGATGAGTAACTCATCAGATGGGATAGGGAAGAAAATTCCACTGATCTGGAGGAAAATGTTAACTTATAGGTTCATTTTTTTCGGCTGCGTTGGGTCTTTGTTGCTGCATGAGGGGCTTTTCTCCAGTTGTGGCAAGCAGGGGCAACTCATTGCAGTGGCTTCTCTTGTTGTGGAGCACGGGCTCTAGGTGCGCGGGCTTCAGTAGTTGTGGCACGTGGGCTCAGTAATTCTGCCTCACGGGCTCTAGAGTGCAGCCTCAGTAGTTGTGGCACACGGGTTTAGTTGCTCCGTGGCACATGGGATCTTCCCAGACCACGGTTCGAGCCCATGTCCCTTGCACTGGCAGGTGGATTCTCAACCACTGCACCACCAGGGAAACCCTATGGGTTCATTTTTACCATCTCCTCTGATAATAATTCCAAATGCACTAGTATTAGCAGTTAATATCAAGGAGGCATTCTGGGAAGCATCATGGCACAGAGGGGAAGAATGCAGTGTTTAGAAACAGTCAGAACTGAATTTGAATCACAATTTCATCACTTTATAGCTCTGTGACCATGAAAAAATTACTTAACTTTTCTCAGCTTAAGTATACTTATCTGTAAATTGGATATACTATTATATTTCTTGAACAGTTGTAGTGAGGTCAATTACATGTAAATATATAAGCAATACCAAGTATAGTAGCTCTTAATAAATGGTGATTCTTAAAACGAATTATAGATTCCCTAGTTACTGAGAGGCCTGCAAACAAAGAATTACCTCCAGACTAAATTAAGGCTGTATTTCCTCTAAGACAGTGTCTCTCAGGATGTGATCTTTTGACTGCCAGCATTAGACAAGCCCCGGGAGTTTGTAATAAATTTACATTCTAGAGCTTCTCAAGCTGAATGAGTTGGAATCTCTGAGACTCTTTTTTTTTTAATTAAAAAAAAAAACCTCGAACTTCTTACACAATATTTTGCACCCTGAAGTTTGATACCATGGTTTTATGAGCTCTTGATAAAAATCTGTGTCCTCCGTTCCAAGAGCTCTCTCTAGTTCTACTGCATAAAGATCTCTTGGGACATTTAACATGTAAATTGCTGATGATTTTACTGATTTAGATCATCATCCATTCCTTTCTTGTACTTCTCTGCATATTTGAAGAAGTGAACAATGAATACAATAACAAATACTTTAAACATTTTTTATTAGTCTAACCAAATTTGACTTCCACTCTCACAGAAGCAGAACAAAGGTAATTCCACTTTTCCTCTAACTTCTGAATTGCTGTAGCAATCACATGCTTTACTCAATTATTCTTATCATGAAGAATTCAGTTTACCAAAGGCATACCTGGAACTCAGCCCGTGCAAGAGTCTCAGGGCAATAAAAAAAAAAAAAATCAATTACATTCTAATGGCCTATTTTTTTTGTTTGTTTTTGTTTTTTTAAACTGACCCCTGTGAGACCTTTCTCAAGCTATCCTCTTCGGAGATTGTCTGTATTTCATTCTCCTGTTTTTGCTTTTCCAGTGAATGGCTTTGAAATACTATGATCCTGTGATTCTCCCTCTGCTTTTCTAGTTGTGCTTCTCCTGCCTGCCTGGGTCTCTTTGTTAAATTCCACCTCATCCTTCTTGTTCACTGGTCTCTCCATTACTGAATCTTTCTCCTCTTTCTTTGCCTTAGGCCAATAGCATATAGCATGCCCTAGCATCCAATATAATTATTAACAGCAAACAAAGAAGAGTGAGTTCACCTTTAAAAGATTATCATATGTTAATTGTACCTAAAAAAGTTTATCTTTTAAACATTATCAGATTTTACAGAGACAGGAAATAATCACCCAAACCACTCAATCTTCCTATCTCTAACATCTTGTACTAAATCCTCTAGGTTCTGCTTTGTATTAGGTAACATAATCCTGGGATATAACACTGTATCTGAGTACCCAGCCATCCTATCTCCTTTGTATCCACCTGACCTACCATAAGTAATACAATGGTTACAATGATTAAAGGGAGATAAAGAAGGATAAGGGAGAAGTCTGAAGAAGTATTACTTCCTCTGTAAATATTAACAATTCTCTTTAAAAGACATTGCTCAAAATTCTAGAAAACTCTAAGAAAGATAAGTCTCCTTAACAGAAGAACTCATGGGTTAAATTCTGATTGAGTTCAAGTCCAAGGAAAAAAATAATCTCTCCTCAGTTAGAGTCACACATTCCCTTATCCAAACTTGTCATCTGCATAAGGAAACTTGATGGCCAAAGACCTTAGAGCCAAATTTGGTGCCCTACTTTCTGCTCATTTCTTTTTGGCATCTGGTATTGTCTATTCCATCTGCTTCCTTTAATAGTCTCTGTTCCCTTTCATATTTAAAAGTTTCATTTTGCTCCATATTTAAGTTGTAAATCTGGTTAACTTCTTTAGGAGTTAAGCAAGCTATACATCTTAAATTATTAAAAAAAGAATCTCATCTCTATGCTACAATAGTTCCTGAATGCGAATCTGAGAACTGGTGAGTGGTGGTGACTAACTTTTTACTGGTGTGTAGTAAAGAAATAAAAACAAAAATCTAGAATTTTTAAATAAAAAATAAATTCATGTAATAAAAGGAATATTCTTTATTCTGAGATTTTTGTCCTTTTTTGGTGTTTAATCATTCCATTTTTAAAAATGATAATCATACTAACTTCTTTTTCTTTCATATATTTTTGGTGACATAAAAGCTGGCAATCCTTTATCAGTTCCCCATTTTTGTTTTTATTCCTCTCTTCTCAACCAAATTGCACCAATCCTTAAATCTAATTCTAGATTAGATTTAGAATTGAAACTAAAACACACATTTGGAATTGAAAATTTATGCTTCTGAAAATCAAACAGTATGTTTCTTAGCTCTATCTGTTCAAAGCCATCAACCAGGCAAGAGACACTGATTCTCAGTTCATGGACAAGTATGGCAGAAAACTATAATATGACTACCAATTATCCCTGCCTCTTAGAACTCATGCCCTGTGTTACCCCCTCCCCTTGAGTGTGGGCAGGACTCAGGGTTTGATCTGAATCCATATATTATGGCAAAAGTGAAGGGATGTCATTTCCCTGATTCTGTTACATAAGATTAAATACTCCTCTTGCTAGAAGAATATCCCTTGCTGACTTTGATAGAACAAGCAGCCATGGTGAAGCACCCATATGGCAAGGAACTGAGAGCAGTCTCTGCCTGACAGCAAGTAACTGAGACCCGCTGCCCAACAGGTTGTTAATAACCATGTGAGCTTGGAAGAGGATACTTCCCCGGTCACAGACAGAAGAAACTCCAGACCTGGCTGACACCTTTGCTTGCATCCTTGCGAAACCCTGAAACAGAAGATGCAGCTAAGCCATGCTTGGAGTCCTGACCCAGAGAAACGGTGAGATAATAAATGTATGTTTTGTAAACTGCTAAATTTGTGGTAATATTGTAACACAGCAATAGATAACTAATATAGATACAAATTGAATGAACTATTCTCAATTAGAGAGCCCCAAAGTAGTTCTAGAATAGAAATTATTGAGTTATGCAACTTCATAAAGGCCCATGTTGAGGTGATTTTAAAGGAGTTATATCTCTTTTCATGTTTTTCCTATTTAAAATGTTAAAAGTCTTTGTAGTCTTAATTATTTGGGCTCAAAATAATATTTAGTGTTTTTTAACTGAAATGGTTTTAGCACAATAATTTCTACTTGTCTCCTCTAATGGGAAATGTTTTAGTAATCCCAATGTTAGGGAGTTATAGAACTTAATTGTCATGTTAACTGAGTCATGTATTAGTGTGACTGGAACTATTCATTAGTTAAGAGCAGAATAGTCATCAGACAAAAATGTGTGATACCAAGTATGAGTTGCTAATCCAGTTCTGAATCACAGGTCTGAATCAAATCTTTTCCTGTGCATTTTTGGATCCTCGTTTGCTTCAGAATCCCTATACCAACTATCATTCACCCTCCGGTTACACATTCCCTCATACAGACTTTTGGCAGCCATAGGAAAGGAAGGCTAATTATTTCCTATATTTTTGAGGTGAACAATACAGCACTTCTCTGCTGAGAAAGAGATTTAATTTAAAATGATAAACATTCACTGGACAACTTACAACAACATGGAAGCAAGGGTAGGAAACTGAACAGAGAGCATAAAACTTGCTCCCTATCAGACAGAAGACATTCAGAGAAGGGAGTTCTCAAGAAATGTTTGTTTGTTGGTTGGCTGGTTGGTTGGTTGGTTGGTTGGTTGGTTGGTTGGTTGGTTTTTTAACTGGCTCCTTAGCAAATAAGTCAGAAGTTTTTAAAACAGCTAAACAATGAGTGATATTGCTGGAGATACTCAAAGGTAGCTATTTTCCAAAACTCCACACTAGCCTAAAATGCCACAGTTGCTGATTAAAATATAACACAGAGAAACTGTGTCATTTCCAGTCCAAAGGTCTGAGTAACCTGGGCTTTTAACTTATAACCAACCATCTACCATCAAATCATCAATTAAAGTGAATTGATTGAATGTCTCTTCTTCTTTACTTTCTAATAGATACGTTGACCCTCTACTGTTTTGTTTTGTTTTGTTTTTAACATTTATTGTTTTAATCAAGGACATTTTGTAATATATAAATGGAGGAGTTGAACTATATGGCTTCCCAGAGACAGGAAGTACGTGATTCAGGGTGACTTTATTTATCTGGCAAGACAGATAAAAAACAGTAATATAAAACATACTTTGAAGAAGACTGAAAAGCTACAGAAAAGGGAATTTGGAGTTGGTGGTTTTTATTGTAATTTGGAAAGCAACTTGTCTTTTCAATTGATTGATTCATCTGGGAGAAGAAACCTGCTTTTTGGAATCAAAAACATGACTCTGTTAAATTTACTTCCATAAAACAAGCAGTTACCTGCTACAGGCCAGGCTCTATGCTAGGCACTAGGGATCTGGCTGTGGACAGACCGACATGGTTCTTGTCCCATGGAGTGTACAAGTCAGAAGGAATGCAGAAATTAAAAATATAATCACAAGTGTGATGAGTGCTGTAAAAAGAGAAGCATGAGATATCATGGGAACATGTTGGAAAAAGAAGTTGCATACTCTCAAGTGTGAGGGAAACACATAGGAATTGAGGATTTTTTTCATTTACCAAAAAATCAGTCAGTGTAGGTAGTCTCCCGAAGGGAAGGCTTCCTATTTTCACTACTAGACTTTCCATGTGCCATCAGCACACAGGTAATGTGTTTTAGTCTAGGCCTTGCTTTGGGAATCAAACTGGTCTCTAACCTCTTTAGCATAAGTTCACCCTTCTCAATTGTTCCTCACTACTCCAGCCAGCCATTGCAGGCACGGGACTAAGAGACTGTCCTGTGAATCACCTTAGGTAGGGACTATTGTAGATGGGAAGACTGCAAATATATATCATAAGTAAAAGTTTAGTTTTGCCTACTTGGATGGTTGTTTTAGAATTTGGGTTAGAGTCAAGCACTCTTGTAACCTACAGTTTTGCATTATATCTGTGTGGGTGGCCAAAGCAAAAGAAAAGGTATTAACAGTGAACCCTGGAACCATTCTCTAAGTTACTTGACATAGCATCCGTCCATTCCCTGACAACCCTGCTGAAATCTATGATTTAATATACATGTATTTACTCATTTAACGGATATTTGTCGTTCATCTCCCCTATGCCTCTCACTGTACTAGGTGCTGGAGATAATGTGGATGATAAGAGAGACATAATCTCTGTCATATAGATATTTATATTCTAGCAAGAAACCATAGCTACTCTTAGGCTAGACAAAGACCTAATATGATATAGGGGGATTCAAATATCAGATAAGTGAAGGAGAGTTTTGTACGTTGTCATAAAGGTACTTTCAGGCCCGAAGAGTCTATAACTCTATGAAAATAAAATCAAGATTGATAATAAAAAGGTATATATACTTTAAATAATAATATAGAAGGAGAAGCATGTTTTAGTTTTCCAAAGTGATTGGAAATACCCCAAATTTGACTCAGGATACCTTCTTCGAATTAATATTTTCTCCTGGTGCTTTAAGAGTATTGCATAGGAATTAAATTTTGAATAACCCAGTTGTTTAAGGGGGTGAAGAATTAACCTGCCATGTGACTAGTTGCTCTGCTTGGCTTATTGTCTTCTCCTTCATAGGACAGAAGTTTCCACTACATATATTAATACAAATGTACTCTTTCTTTTTTCTATTGCTTGACCACCAAAACTTCTCCCAAAATAATAAATAAAAATCTATTGCATCAAATCCAGGAAATAACTGTGCTAGTTACTGTGGGCGTACAGAGATAAGCAGGAATCCATGGTCCCTGTCCTCAAGGAATTTATAATGTTATGGAAAACAACCAGTAATGAGTTGAATAATGTCCTCAAAAAATCATATGCACCTAGAACCTCAGAATGGGACATGTTTAAGAACATGGCCTCTGCATATGCAACTAGTTAAGATGAGATAGACTGGATTCAAGTGAGCCATAATCCAATGACTAGCACTCTCACAAGAAGAGCACACACACACACACACACACACACACACACAAGACAGGCATATGAAGATGGAGGCAGAGATTAGAGTTCTGCTGCTACAAACCAATAACTCCCTCTAAGGATTGCTGGCAACCACCCGAAGTTGGAAAAAGTCAAGAACAAATCCTTCCCTAGAGTGTTCAGACAGGGATCAAGGACCTTCTGACACCTTGATTTTAGATGTCTAGCCTCCAGAACTATGAGTTAATAAATTTGTTATTTTAAGCCACTCGGTTTGCGGTCATTTGTTTTGACAACCTCCTCCCCACCAAGAAAACTAATATACAACCCACAACAGTAGTTTAAAGCAGATTATATTTTCAAATATAAGAAGTCAGAGGAAGGGACTTAATTCTTGGTGAGCAGCATATGTACTGCATGTCATGGAATGTGCCAGGCACAAAATCTCAACAGTCCTGCAAAGGAGGCATTATTTTCCAATTTCGTATGAGAGAAACTACACCTTTCTTATTTATTCAGTAAATATTATTGCCAAATATTGTTTTCTGTTCTGGAGATATAATAGTAAACAAAATAAATATGATCCTTGCCCTAAATGAGCTAAGAATCTTGTTGAGAGTGGAGAAGGCACAGCATCATCAAGTAAATTTTTAAAAAAAAGATTCTTACTTAGTAAGCACTAAGGAGCAAATCAAGTGATATGACAGACTGATGGAAAGAATGTTATAGCTCAGAAAGCAGGCATGAGAGAGCTGAGTCTGGGATGGCCACTTTGAAGAAGCAAGTTAAAAAGTGATAGGAGCTGCCATTTTGAGGAGCTGGGGAAAAATATCCCAATTAGTAAGAAAAGCTAAGGGAAAGATCCTGAGGAAAGGGTAATCTTGGTATGTCTGAGAAACAGAAGGATGGCCAGGGTGGCCCAGAGGAGTAAATAAAATAGAGAGTGGTATCCAGTGAGGTCAGAGAATTAGGCAAGAAACAGCTTTGAAAGCCAAGATAAGGAGCTTGAATTTTTTTTAACCTTGCTAAGGACCACTGAAGGACTCTGTGTACAGGAATGACATGATCAGAATTACATTTTGAAAGATGATTCTGGCTGCCATGTAGAGAATGATCTGGGAGGATCAATCATATGAGAGTAAGGGGTGAAAGAGGCTCTGCTGCCTTGGACAAGAGTCATGGCTGTGGGGATTGGGTGTGTTTTGGAGATAGAACTGGCAGGTCTTATGATGGACTGGAGGTGGATAAAGAGGATTTGGGCCAATCAAAGATGACACTCAATATCACATGGTTAAGGAGAACATATCTCTGATTTATATCCAAATGGGTCTGATTTTTAAAACCCATGCTAACTCTAAATCCCTAAAGAATGCTCTGGGGGAAAAAAAGTGATTCATAACTTTCAGCTGCTCTAACCACTTAAAACTACTTTATTTCTTCACCAATTCACTCAGGTAGGTACCTAACATGTTGTAACATAATTCTTGTTATGCATATTGACAATGCTATAATTTAGTATTGAATAATGTCATTAGTCCTTGATATACAAGATTAATCTATTCTATTTATCCAAACTCCATTTTTCTGGCTTAGGACAAAATCACTCTTCCCTACTAAGCCTTCACTAAATTCCTATATTCCATCTGTTCTGATACAATGTGTGTCTTTGAAATGTAAAGTAGCCCATTTGTGTTTGATAAATAGGAAATAATAACAATATAAGGCATAAATAATGTTGGCTCATACATGATTTTTCCTGGCATGCTCATATTTTTCAGAGTACAATGGAGTAGCAAGGCTTAGAGGAATAGAGTCGTGTTGAGGATGTCTATTTATTCCTCATGCTTCCTCTTTGCTTAGTTTGTACACATGCTGTGGCTTGGAAGTGCTCACTGTGCAATTTTCCCTGATCTTTGTGCATTTTTCCCAAGTCTCCCTAACTTACCAGCCTCAATTCTTTTTATATCTCATTCTATCAAATAACCCTCATCATCCTGCATGCTCAATGTGAAGTCCAATGTTTCCTGTAGATTTTACTGAATATATATCAAATATATTGTAATGGTTCTAGTAATTTTTATTAGGATTGCTGTTGTTTTTGTTCAGTGCTCTGATTATAGAATTGTTGGTCCTTAGTTCTATGGTGAATATGTTTTAGCTGTCCAAAAGTAGATTGGTAGCTTCTAGATCTTTAAGTAAAACGTGGATCGTGTGATATCGATTTTGTAATTCTCATCATTTCTTTCTCTTCCTCTCTCGTTTCCCTTCAGTGCCTACTTGGTTTAGTATTAAGCATACAACAAGGGGCTCAAGAATGTTTATTAAATGTAATTAAATAGTCCTGCCTCCAACATGTATACATAGTAAATGAGACCCATGGTGCTTTGCATTGTTTTGGTAATTAAAGTTTTGCAGGATATGTGATGACCTCTCTCCTTGGACTTGATATTATTAAAAAATACTACTTCAGACATAACTTTTAAATAAATTTATGTTTAAAATATTACTAGACCATTTTAGATTAGCTGTCCTCAGCATTAATAACTAATTGTCAAGATTTTCTTTGCCCTTAGTTAAATTTCTTAAAAATATATTGTTTAGATTTTAAAAAGAAACTTCACAAAATTAAGGATTCTGAAGTACTAAAAGTAAACTCTCCCTTCTTTAAGATTCAATGCATTTACTAACTACATAGGTATAAAGGATGATAAATTTACATTTTATATGTGACTCCTTAAACCTCCTGAGTAAAATATAAACAGAGATCGTTTCATCTTAAGGGTGCTCTTTATTCTATAATGAAATCATTTACCTTGCCATTCTGGGCATGTAGGCATTGTCTGTGCTTGATTTTTCATATTAAAGTCTCCCAATTACCTCTCATTAGCATTTACTCAGTCTTCTCCAAAGCAGAGCAAACACTGTTTCACTTTCAACTCTTTTCTTAAATAAACAAGACATTTCATTTCCAACACTTACTGCCCTAACCACAGTCCATCAGAGGCTGCAGATATTACAGGCAGAGCGTCGAGCTCAAAAGGCTTGACAAAATAATCAGCACTTACAGCAAATTGCCAGAAAGAACAGGGGAAATAGGCCATTTTAAATCCTCTCTGACTTAGTGAAATACCAGTTTGGAATTATAGCTGGAGTTCACAGAAAGTCCTTGAAAACTGTGCAATTTAACAACCAACTCTCTGCTTGTCCATGAGCAATGGCCTTCATTACGGAGTAGCAATATTTGAAGCTCACTACCTAGCAGGTTAAGCTTGTTTCAGGCATGGTTTTCTACAAATTAAACCAACAAACAAAAAGACATAATGGGAGCCAATTCCTGAAATGGGCTTCAATAGTCCTGGAAATCCAAGTCAGGCCTTGGAGAGGACAATTGTGCTGAGTGCTTCAGTATTGGAGTCTCCTCCCAACTCCACCCACCACCACCAATTCTCAATGAAGCCATGGGGAAGCCAGTTTGCAGGTAGTGTTTAAGTTGTGTCATTTTGCCCCAAGCTGTTCTCCTTGAGAGAAGAAACAAATTTCCTCCTTGAGAGAATCAATTCCAGCAGTGAAGGTGAGATTAACAATGGCCAATGGTGCTCATAAATTTCAACTGGATTTTCAACAACTTCAATTTCCAATGAGAAAATATCATAATAAGTTTATCAGAATATGAATAATATATACACGCTTCTAGATAATAATAACAGCCAGCCTTTATTAAACCTCTATCATGGGCCACTCATTTTCTCTGTCTCTCTTTTATCTACATCTAACACAAACAACATTAACACAAAAGTCCAGAGTTTGGGGAGAAATAAGGTGCAAGGATTTGAAGGAATAGACATGTTTAATTTAAATTGTGTTGCTAAAATGTTTGCTCAAAATACATTAAAAAACCTTCAGGAATGTCTGCTAAAATAAATAAATAAATATATAAATTACATGTCTTATGTGTGTGGTTTATGTGGAACACGATAGCAAAACGGTATGCTGCAATATCTGGGTCTGTAAGTTCAGAAAAGAGATGCCATGTCTTTATCAGTGAGTCCTTAAACTGAACAAAGACAGTGGGAGAGCTCAGACCTAGGTGACTAGGAAAATGCAATTTCCTCCTCTATTCAAAGCTGTAGAGATACTGAATAGGTCACTCTCCTCCCATCACCCACAGATGGGATGGGGTTTGTGTCCACTTCCTTTTAAGGTATTGACCTGGTCATCATTACCACCATCATCACAAAATGGGACTCATAATGGGAGTCATCGTGACTTCTGGTGTCCAGAGTTTATAACTTTCTGTTTTGTTAACTCCATATCCAAAAACGAATCCAGAAGTTAGTTTTTTTTTTTTTAATTTAACAAATTTAATTAGTTATACATATACATATGTTCCCATATCCCCTCCCTTTTGCGTCTCCCTCCCACCATCCCTATCCCACCCCTCCAGGCGGTCACAAAGCACCGAGCTGATCTCCCTGTGCTATGCGGCTGCTTCCCACTAGCTATCTACCTTACGTTTGGTAGTGTATATATGTCCATGCCTCTCTTTCGCTTTGTCACAGCTTACCCTTCCCCCTCCCCATATCCTCAAGTCCATTCTCTAGTAGATCTGTGTCTTTATTCCTGTCTTACCCCTATGTTCTTCATGACATTTTTTTTTCTTAAATTCCATATATATGTGTCAGCATACAGTATTTGTCTTTCTCTTTCTGACATACTTCACTCTGTATGACAGACTCTAGGTCTATCCACCTCATTACAAATAGCTCAATTTCATTTCTTTTTATGGCTGAGTAATATTCCATTGTATATATGTGCCACATCTTCTTTATCCATTCATCCGATGATGGACACTTAGGTCGTTTCCATCTCTGGGCTATTGTAAATAGGGCTGCTATGAACATTTTGGTATATGACTCTTTTTGAATTATGGTTTTCTTAGGGTATATGCCCAGTAGTGGGATTGCTGGGTCATATGGTAGTTCTATTTGTAGTTTTTTAAGGAACCTCCATACCGTTCTCCATAGTGGCTGTACCAATTCACATTCCCACTAGCAGTGCAAGAGTGTTCCCTTTTTTCCACACCCTCTCCAGCATTTATTGTTTCTAGATTTTTTGATGATGGCCATTCTGACTGGTGTGAGATGATATCTCACTGTAGTTTTGATTTGCATTTCTCTAATGAGTAAAGATGTTGAGCAACCTTTCATGTGTTTGTTGGCAGTCTGTATATCTTCTGTGGAGAAATGTCTATTTAGGTCTTCTGCTCATTTTTGGATTGGGTTGTTTGTTTTTTTGTTATTGAGCTGCATGAGCTGCTTATAAATTTTGGAGATTAATCCTTTGTCAGTTGCTTCATTTGAAAATATTTTCTCCCATTCTGAGGGTTGTCTTTGGTCTTGTTTATGGTTTCCTTTGCCAGAAGTTAGTTTTAAGGGTGAATTCACATCCATAAATGCTACTCTGAAGCATTTATAAACAGCATTTCAAAGGCATTTTCTAAGGGACATGTTCCGCTATTTCTACTCCTTTTTTCTGGGTGGAGAAACTCAGGAAGACATTGAGTGAGTGATTAGTGCAAGGCTACTCAGTTGTAGTATGGGATGTCAACCCAAACATCATAGTTCTCTTATAATACCTTGCTCTCAATATTTCTAGGAAATGATCACCATCTCCAATTAAGGCTAACACAGAAATGGCTCATTGTCCGCTCTTATTTGAGCTTTGGATTCAAGAAGTGATTTTGCAGTTAGAGGTACTTGCATCTTAATAGGTATTCCTGCTCATTTTTTTTTTTTGCATGGTCAAATTCCCCTAAAATTTACATTTTAGTTGCTTGTCTGGGCAGAACTTTGATACTTTCTTGCAGTCTTGCATTGTTTCATCTTAACAACAGATTCTTTACAATGTCTATAAGGCAATAATTGAGTCCTCTTCTAGTTACTTTGGACACAGGTACATTTCTGATGGTTGCAGTTGTCTCCTAATATGAAAACAATGGCCAAATTGTCAGACCCTGAGCTTATATGGAGTCATAGGAAAGAAACATTATTATATCTGAGTTATTGTACCTATCAATCAAGTTTTCTAAATGAGAAGCTGTAATTAGACATCCAATGTGTCATTAACTCAAATATATCTCAAAAAGCAAGCAAGCAAGTGATCTTTGAGTGGGAATACATGTGAGGAATCCCATATGAAGTAGACTGGACTTAAAACTGCATTATTTTAATGAAGTCAATGGACACCTCCATGGAAATATCAAAGACAAGAGAGAATTGTTTTTATTTTACATAGACAAGAAGGCACTGAATGAAAAGGTCCCAGAAGAATGCAGCAGAAAATCCTCACCCAGCAGCCTTAACCTCATACCAGCATATCCAAGCATAAAGATTATTTGCTGCCTTCAAAATTCATGTTTATTTGAGGAGTTATTTCTGCCTGCTAAGCTTTTGGCCCTCTCTTTCACCAGGTCGCACAGGATAAGGAGAACAACCTTGGTTTTGGGTCACCTTATTATCTACCTATTACTGGGAAACCTCAGCTTAAAATAAGGAGAGCCAAAGGGCATTCACCATTGTGATTTCCAGTGTTTTTCCTAGAAATAATGTTGCATTTAACAGTCCTATGAAGAAAAAAATAAATCAATAAACAAACAAAATGGAAAATTTTTCACACACACACACACACACACACACACTATAGGCTATAGGCTCATAGTTTTACATTCTTTTATTCTGAAGCTAAGGCACACAAAAGTAGCCCGAGTATGTGTCATTACAATTCAGCCAAGCTACTAGCTACTATTCAGTGTTAATTATGCATAAAAACCAAAGAGTGTTATTTATGGCTCCTCTGGGATAGGTGTATTTATACTGTACAGTAAGGGTCTCCTTATGGGTAGCTGCTTCATCAGTGCTTATTGAATTTAAAAGCCACTCAGGTGGGGCTCTCTGAACCCAAGGGCCACCTTGATTGAACTGGTTTCAATGGTTGCTTGTCTCATACCCTGAGAAGCTGCTGGCTTTGAGCTTGATTAGGCTCTGATTGATGTGTGCATCTGAAATCAGCTCCCAGGAAGACCATGAAGAATGAAACGTCACAAGACTGCATGAACTCAGATAACTGCACACAGTGGAATCAGCTCCAGTGGAGACTCATCTCGGAGACACGGTGCATATGGATGTTGGCTGGTGGGTCAGACCATTTTCTTGGCTTCAAAATATGGAGTTGGAACAACATTAACATGAAATTAGAGACTGGCTCAGGGGTTAGCCACATTTGGTGTGGCTGACCCTGAATGAGAGTAGAAACTGCAGTGTCTGGCAAATCTACCACTTCCAATTCTATCTGCAACTCTCTTGCCCCCCATTTTCTTTCTTCCCCTAGAGAAAGTAAAATCTTATAGAGGGTTCCTGTTTATTGACAGTAACTGTGTGGCAGGCACTGAGCTAAGTGTTTTATGTAAAATGCCACTGAATTCTCACAATGACATGGAAAACAGACAGGGATCATCACTACCTTTTTCAATAAAGGAAATATGGTGAAACAATTTGTCCAAGGTCACATAACTAACAAGTGAGACAGCCAGCAAGTCAATGCAGGTGAATCTGCTCCAAAGCTTTTGCTCTTACCTGTTGCTTTATATACTCTTTCCCTGCCAATGCTTTGTGCTGCTTTCTTTCTTCTTTGCTTTTCATACTCTAATATGGTTTCTTCTACTTTTTTCCTTCCCCTTTGACCTACTGCTGATTTCTTCCACCCACTTCTCCCATTACGTCTTCTCCTTGAACCAGAGGTCTCAAAAAATAGCTAGGTTAGGTGTTTATTATAGTGATAATATGTTTGAACAAAATGTAAAATCCCTTTTCACCAATGAGTGGTTTGGCTGCTGAATTATATGTTTTCCCTTTAGAATATGAAATGCCCATACCTCATGTCTCAGAGCATGATAATGGAACAAAGCACTAGAGAAAAGTCACACTGGCCTACTGATGCTAGGGCACTTTTTTTTTTCACCAGATTGTACAAGACATAAAGAGAAACATTTCTAAGCAAATTTCAAACACAACAGCTATTTAGCTGTGCATGAAGAAAATCTTGAAGATTTGACAAAATCTGACAAAGAAACCTAGTTAATCCTCAAAGTGTTATTAATCTGATTCTACTAGTCACCTTATTGTTCAACTCATAATCGCAAGGAGGTTAGGAGGATAAATATCAATATTTTATAGAAAGATGTCAAATGCAACTTAGCCTCCACTATCTGGTAAGCAGGTCATTATTTATTGAGGGAATTGAGCAGTTTTCTTATCAAAAACTAAGCTTATAGGTTAAAATGTGATTAAGAACGCAACACAGAACACTGACTCACTTCTTCAACCTACCCACATTCATCAGCCTGCCCAGAATTGTGTTTCCCCTTCACACACACTACTAGGGAATCCTCCTGCATCCTCAGGTTCACTATAATTATACAGCTATGGAGGAAGATGCACACTTTCTAATCACATTTCTGATTTATTCCAGGACATCCATGATGGTAAAATGAGACTTTTTTTTGGTCTCATTATTATATATTATATCCTCCTTAATAAGAAATGATTATACCATAGGTGTCGAAAGCATTGGTAGGACAGGCAAAATGGACAGTGTAGAGACCCTTAGAAAACCAAAATTTGGTCAGTCCAAATTGAAGCAGAGATAAAAGACATATTTTTCCTATTTGCCTGTTGTGACAAGATGGCAAAAGATTATGAACCATCCAGCTTTGGAAGGGTGTGGTGTATTCCAGTGGAAAAGTGTGAGAGAATAAAATACGTACTTTCATTGGGTGAATCTGTAGAGAATATCTAAGTTTGCAAGGCTCCTTACTCTCATGTGTTTTGGGTTTTTTTAAAATAAATTTATTTATTTTTGGCTGTATTGGGTCCTCATTGCTGCGCACGGGCTTTCTCTAGTTGCGGGAAGCAGTGGCTGCTCTTCACTGTGGTGTGCGGACTTATTGCAGTGGCTTCCCTTGCTGCAGAGCACAGGCTCTAGGCACGGGCTTCAGTAGTTGTGGCATGCAGGCTCAATAGTTGTGGCTCACGGGCTCTAGAGTGCAGGCTCAGGAGTTGTGGCACATGGGCTTAGTTGCTCCACAGCATGTGGGATCTTCCTGGACCAGGGCTTGAACCCATGTCCCCTGCATTGGCAGGTGGGTTCTTAACCACCGTGCCACCAGGGAGGCCCTTTCATGTATATTTGATGTTTGCAAGGTTGTAAACTCCTGAGTTATGAGCCCACATTTTTGTGCAGACCTCTCAAGTATGCAATGCACTATCTCACATATTAATTGACATTTGTTGAATAATACTTTCCAAAGAAAACACAGGGTTTGATGTGAGCTAATGCCTGTAGGGAATCAATGGGTTGTCAAGGAAAGAACACTATCAAGAGATCTTCTCCAAAAAAGAAACAGTAATAGAACCAGTTAACAGCAATGAGAGAATTAACCTCTTTTCTAAAATGTGAACTAAATGCATACATGATCTGGTGTAGTGATTAAGAAAAAGAACATTGGAGTCAGAGAGATCTGGTTTTAAACACACCAGCTTTTCCTATGACTAGCTGTGTGATCTTGGGCAAATTACTTAATCTCTTTGAGCCTGTGTCCTTGGCTATATCTTGGAAACATAAATAGTTCCCGTCTCTTAAAGTTGTGAGAATTAAAGATACTATGTATTAATGCTAAACACATTGTCTGGCAAATAAAAACCCTTAAATGTCACTGTTGATACTTCCGGCCTTCTTCCATGTAAATGTTATACACTCTAAAATCAAATCTTCTAATTCTAGCTGAAAAATTAAAACAAATGTATCCTCTACATTAATACTAATTTAAGTGATTGAAACCTACTTTTTAAAAAGGATATTTAGAATTCCATGTCAAAATGCTTAGCATACTTCAAATAGTAGTTAGAAGATAAAGTCCTAATATTACCTGAGATCAACTCAGGCATTTTATCTGCATGTATAATTTCCCAAACTTTAGCTCAGAAGACTAGAAAAGATACTTTTTCTTTAATTTTCCAGCTGATGAAGTTCAAGAGTTGGCTATTTCCATATACACAGAAGTAAATCAAGGTATCTATCCAATGCTCAAGCACAAGAATGACAGATCCATTCTTAGTTTTCAACTCCTCTTGAATATGGATGCACACTTGGAGCAGAAAAAAAAGCAAATGCCATGTTATCTTTATCCTGGGCCCTCATACTTGGCTGCCCAAGTCAATCATGTTGGGATTTTAGGAAAACATATAGATTCCACAGCTAATTTTTGCCTTTTGCATACAGATGTACCACCCTTGAAGTTGTGGTGCAGAAGCATTAATGGTAGTGGTGGTGGTGGTTTTAATGGTGAGAGTTAATGTTGATTTGTTGGTTTAGCGTTTTCTGTGAGCCATGCATTCTTCTAAGAATGTTATATGTACCTGATCAGATAAATTTCACCATGTTGCCATGAGATCAGTTTATCACAACCCAGTAGGCAAGCTTTGCCAATCAATACAGTATGAAGTCAGCCAGCAATTCCAAGTCTTTGGTGTAGAAGAAAAACTACAGGATATCATAACATGTATTGTATCCATAGTACAAAAAATAATATTGACAAATTGGTGTTGCTACATGATTTTTCACATTTTAAACATATAAACTTAGTAAGCACTTTTCAATCAATGGTGTGGTAAAATTATAATAGTAGTGTTTTCTTTTCCTAGATGTACAAAAACTAATAGTGCATCTTAAACTAAGGAGCAACGTTGAACCATCATTTTCTCAATGACACTTGAAAGAAATAATTCATTTATGGAACCATTGAGAACTAAACTGTTCTAATCACATATTTACATACATCAACATATACAAACACGCACAATTTTTGTTCTTTAATTCAAGAGCTCAAAGTCCAAATCTCAAAGTCCAAATCCTAAAAAACAATAACAACTCTGAAGTTCAGTGAAGCAGGAGGAACTGAAATTTATATTTTTGGAGGAAGCCCATGTGAAATTTCAAGAGCCCAGAATATCATCAGAGATCCAAGTTGCCTTTAAAAGTGGCAGCTTGCGTTATAGCTGTCAATTACTGGAGGTAAGTGTGATTGCCCAGTTAAGAAAAAAGGAAGCTATAAAGAAGAAGGGTTGCAGAGTATTTAAAAGATTTCCCCTCAGAAGACCTATAGGGTAATAATGAAGACTTCCCCAGGGCCACAGAAAATGACTAACGGGCCATATACCTCAATCAGTGTAAATTCAGATGTCTTTCACCAGAGGTACACATAGAGACTTTTCAAATCTCCAGCATTAAAAGAATGTTATTATCATATAGTAAAAAAATAATAAAAATAAAATAAAATAAAAGCCTTAACTTCAGAGTTTGACAGATCTAGATCCAAATTCTGGCTCTACGTCTTACTAGCTGTGTGTTTCTGGGAAAGTTACTTAAACTCTCAAAGCTATTTATAAAATGGGGATAACAGTACTACTTACCACTGATAAGCAGTACTGGAGGATCAAACAAAGCAATGTGCTCATCAGTGTGCCTAATGCAAAGTGGCCATCATTGCTGATAGCCGTTCCTTTATTCTCCAGGAATTGGAGATGGTTAAGGCTCTGAATGTTTGGAAATGTTTCCAGGAGAGCAAAGATCATCTCCTTATGGAACTAAACAATGAATAGCAAAACATGGATTTAAGAGATTATAACTCTAAACTTTGTTCCTTATCCTTAGTACCTCATTGGTAACAGATATGGAAGTGAGCAGGTCAGCACTAGAAGAGGAATATTTAGACAATGTAAATCTCAATGCAAAGCTGAGCTCCTGTTGCATTATTTTCAAGTCACCCTGGAGGAAGGGGATTCTTTCCTTCAGAAGAGATATTTTATTTATTTATTTATTTATTTTGTGGTACGCGGGCCTCTCACTGTTGTGGCCTCTCCCGCTGCAGAGCACAGGCTCCAGATGCGCAGGCTCAGCGGCCATGGCTCACGGGCTTAGCCTCTCTGCGGCATATGGGATCTTCCCGGACCGGGGCACGAACCCGTGTCCCCTGCATCAGCAGGCAGACTCTCAATGACTGCGCCACTAGGGAAGCCCAGAACAGATTTTTAAGACACACCAAACACAAGGTAAACATTCCACTCATTTTTTCTCTACTTTTCAAAAATAAAGTTTTTCAGCTTTTTAAACTAAAAGATCCATTTTCCTCCAAACCAACAGTTTCTGAATCTTTGCACATCAAACTCCAAATTCCCCTTAAATGAGTAAAATAATATTTCAATTATATTTTTCAATATGTCAAAATGAACCATATATGCACATTGAGGCATTATGCCTGATTTTCAGTATTTTAAAGAACAAAGGCCCCAAAGTAAGTCTGCATTCATTACATAAAATATCTAAGTTATTAGTTTGGCTGAAATTATATTACCATAGTTAATAAAATATCATTGTATTCATTAACATTCTGCTGGGGACTACTGTGCTACTGATAATAGAACAGTAAAATTAAGCTGTTAATACATTAAAAAAAAACAGTTTCTCCAATAAACAAACACTTTTAAGTCATGGGACTTATTGGTGAATAAATATGGTAAAGCATTGCTATATAGTGTTTCAGAACTTTAATTTTTAAAAATTACAGGCCACCTTTTATACAGTATGTTTCCTCAATTTAAATGATAAAAAGTCAGCTTTATTTTAATTGGCTTATTAGTGATCTGAAATATTTAGTTTAATGATGAGAGAAATTATATATTCTAACTGAAAGGAGTTTACAATTTCTTTATGATTTGTGGCAGGCCTGTTAACTTTATCTTTGGCCTCAGAATCTATTTTTAAGACAAAAGGAATGTAGTTCAAGCATCTGAATCCCAGCCCCCATGAAAGAGTAACTTCACAAGGTGTTAAAAGTTAAAAAAAAAAAAAAAGGTTTACTATTAAGGTTTGATCCCTGGTGATGTATGGAATAAGGCCAAACAAGATTAATAAGTCTCTAGGGAAATAGAGATCAGTCTTTTTTGATCAATATTGTGGAACTCACTAACACTGTTTGTTCAGAAAAATGTAGTATGCAGTTTTTCCGGCAGGGAATTGGTGACAAAATTCTAAGTACGATTCTACTTCTTTACTATTACTCTATCATTGCTATATCCAAAGGATGCAACTATAGTCCGTGAGTATGGAATTAATGGCATCGACATCTAATTACTTTCTCAAATCAGAAATCTGGACATCACCCTGCACTAGTTTTCCCCTCTCATTTCCAATACTAAATCAATCATCACTCTTTCTTCAATCTACCTCCCAAATATCAGTCACATTTTTGTATTTCTCTGCATTCCCAAGGCCATAGCTGACATCCAGGCCATTCCAGATTTACTTGGGTTATATCCGGCTAACTGGTCTCTGAACATCTGCACATGTTCACACTTCAAACCATTTTCTACTCAGCAGTCAGATTTTGTAAACACGCAAATGTAAATTATTACCCCCCCCCACAGAACTTATAATGGCACCCATCAACATGCTCAATGGTTTTGATCCATCTTTTGACTTTTTCTACATTGTACTGATATCATGTACTTCCCCTTCAGCGTTCTTATCAGAATTGCAACTAATTTAGTACATGTTTATTGATGATTTTTAATAGATGTCTTCCCAGTGCTGTAACTGTTAAGCCAGATTATCTGATTTCAAATGCTAACTGGACTGTATACCACACATTTTATATATTCCGGATTTTCTAAATGTCTCAAAAATTCAGTTTTCTCATGTATAGAACAAGGATACAGTTATTCCTAGTACATAGGTGATTATTGGCATTAAATATCTTAGCATTGGAAAAACTCTTAGATGTCTGGTGCATGGTAAATTCTCAGTAAATATTAGCTATCAGTTATTAGACTATAAGTTGTTTGAGGGCACTGCATCTTTTGTTCACATGAATGAACACATAAGTGAGGTGACTTATTTATTAGATGGCTCTACTAAGTTGTCCGAAGGGTTCAGTCGCCAAGAACAAAATTCATACTAGCTAGTTTAAGCAGAAATGAGTTATTGCACCATGTTAAATGGTGCACAGAATCACTGGAAAAGTGGAAGAAATAGACCACTTTATGCTTTAAGAATTTACTCCTAAAGCCAGAACACAGAATCTGGACTACAAGGACCTTTCTGAATCTTTAATTATCAAATGCTTCTCATGAACTTGAGAAGTTCCTATGATAGCTGCTAGCTTCTGAACTGCACAATTACTGCCAACACTGGAAGCAGCTGATATTGGAAAGATTCCACCATCATAAAACAGCCATAGCCAGGGAAGCTGCCACAATTCAGTAAACTGCAGCTACTGATGTATTCTCAAGAACTCTGTTGTGTCTACTGCAAGTGCAAAATGCATGTTCTATACCCACAGAGTCACCAAATGGACAGTGGGACCTGTATCTCACTTTCTCCCAAGATCTAATCGACAAAATCTAAATCACATTCAAAAATATGAAGAAGGCTTTATAAAATCAGATATCTCAGAATAGAGTTTGGAATTTTTCATTAGAGGAGTGGGTGAATGTGTTAGAATGGTAATGGAGTCGGATGGTGAACTCAGATATTTAGATGGCTAAAGGGAGGGAGTGTGTAAATAAATACTGGTTGCCCCCCAATAACACTTATTTTCTTTGATAGAAATAAAATCCCATTTGTTCAGTGGTATACATAGCTTTCCAGAATATAAAAAAAGAAAAGAAAAAGACATATCCCAGCCTCTCTTGCAGCTATGTATGGACGTGAGCCCAAGATCACAACAAATGATGTGAGGAAAATGAAATGTGCAACTTCCAGGCAATATTCCTAAATATAGGAAATTTATACTTCCTTCTTGCTGGCAAAAATGTGTGTGAAGCAATAGGCCATCTTCAATCATGTATAGATGGCAATGCCCTAGGGAAGACAGAAGAAGAGAGAAAATACCTGGGTTCCTAACATCATGAACCCAGCCCTGCCTAGCCTAGACTATGATGTGATATCAAAGACAGACTATATTTTAATTTGCTGTTATTTGGAATCTCTAGTACAATAGCTGAACCTGTAACCACACTAATAAGTTTGACAGTATACTTGTAGTGCAGCAGGTGAGCAGGATAACATCAAAATACTCCATATATTTCAGAAACATACATAAGATCTACCTATAACAAAATCCTTTCTTTAATATTCTAATTTTTTAACAGATTTGTCTCTGAACATCTGACTTTGGCTTGGAAGTCACTTGGAGCCTCCTCATGAAACAAATTATTTTGAAAATATGTCTGATCTTACAGAGGAGACTTTACCAGGTGTGAATTCCTAACGTTAAACCTTTCACACCGAAAGATGGCGAAGGAGTAAGATGTGGAGATCACCTTCCTCCCTACAAATACATCAAAAATACATCTACATGTGGAACACTCCTACAGAACACCTACTGAACGCTGGCAGAAGACGTCAGACATCCCAAAAGGCAAGAGAATCCCCATGAACCTGGGTAGGGCAAAAGAAAAAAGGAAAAACAGAGAGAAAAGAATAGGGATGGGACCTGCACCAGTGGAGGGAGCTGTGAAGGAGGAAAAGTTTCCACACACTAGGAAGCCCCTTCGTGGGCGGAGATGGCAGGTGGTGGAGGGGGAAAGCTTCAGAGCCGCGGAGGAGAGCCCAGCAACAGGGGTGCAGAGGGCAAAGTGGAGAGATTCCTGCACAGAGGATCGGTGCCGACCAGCACTCACCTTCCTGAGAGGCTTGTCTGCTCACCCGCCGGGGAGGGTGGGGGCTGGGAGCTGAGGCTCAGGCTTCGGGCGGATCCCAGGGAGAGGACTGGGATGGCTGCATGAACACAGCCTGAAGGGGGCTAGTGTGCACAGCTAGCTGGGAGGGAGTCCGGGAAAAAGTCTGGAACTGCCTAAGAGGCAAGAGACTATTGTTCCAGGGGCCCCGAGGAGAGGGGATTCCTTCCCTATCTGCCGACAGAAGGCAGAGATCTGCCTAAACAAGCTTCAGAGAGGGGCGTGAGTGGCAGCCATCAGTGCAGGCACCAAAGATGGGCATGAAACACTAAGGCTACTGCTGCAGCCACCAAGAAGCCTGTGTGCAAGCATAGGTCACTATCCACACCTCCCCCAGGAGCCTGTGCAGACAGCCACTGCCAGGGTCCTGTGATCCAGGGACAACTTCCCCAGGAGAACGCACAGCATGCCTCAGGCCACTGCAATGTCATGCTGGCCTCTGCCACTGCAGGCTCACCCCGCATTCTGTACCCCTCCTTCCGCCCATCCTGAGTGAGCCAGAGCCCCCGAATCAGCCACTCTTTTAAGCCTTTCCTGTCTGGGTGAACAACAGCCACCAGAGGGCAACCTACATGCAGAGTCAGGGCCAAAACCAAAGCTGAAGCCCAGGAGCTGTGGGAACAAAGAGGAGAAAGGGAAATCTCTCCCAGCAGACTCAGGAGCAGATTAAAACTCCACAATCAACGTGAGGTGCCCTGCATCTGTGGAATACATGAATAGACAACAAATCATCCCAAAATTGAGGCAGTGGACTTTGGAAGAAACTGTAGACTGGGGTTTGCCATATGTGACTGACTAGTTTCTGATTTTTATGTTTATCTTAGTATAGTTTTTAGAGCTTGTTATCATTGGTTGATTTGTTTATTGGTTTGGCTGCTCTCTTCTTTTTTACTTTTTTATTTTTTATTTTTAATAATATGTTTTTAATGTTTTTTTATTTTAAAAACAATTTTATTTTATTTATCTTATCTTATCTTATTTTTCATTCTTTTTTTCTCCCTTTTCTTCTGACCCTTGTGGCTGACAGTGTCTTTGTCCTCCAGCTGGATGTCAAACCTGAGCCTCTGAGGTGGAAGAGCCAAATTCAGTACACTAGACCACCAAAGACCTCCCGCCCACATGTAATATCAGTTGGCGAGAGCTCTCCTAGAGATCCCCATCTCAATGCTAAGACACAGCTCCACTCAGAACCACCAAGCTCCAGTGCTGGCAACCATGCAAAACAATTCGTGAGCCAGGAACACAACACCACCCATTAGCAGAGAGGCTCCTTAAAATCATAATAAGGCCACACACACCCCAAAAACACACCACTGTACTTGGTCCTGCCCACCAGAAAAACAAGATCCAGCCTCATCCACAAGAACATGGGCACCAGTCCCCCCCGACCAGGAACACTACACAACCCAATGAACCAACATTATCCACTGAGGGCAGACACCAAAAACAATGGAAACTACGAACCTGCAGCCTGTGAAAAGGAAACCCCAAACACAGTAAGTTAAGCAAAATGACAAGACAGAGAAATACACAAGAGATGAAAGAGCAAGGTAAAAATCCACCAGACTAAACAAACAAAGAGGAAATAGGTAGTCTACCTGAAATAGAATTCAGATTAATGATAGTAAAGATGATCCAAAATCTTGGAAATACAATGGAGAAAATACAAGAAACATTTAACAAGGACCTAGAAGAATTAAAGAGCAAACAAACAATGGTAAACAACACAATAAATGAAATTAAAAATTCTCTAGAAGGAACCAATAGCAGAATAACTGAGGCAGAAGAATGGATAAGTGACCTGGAAGATAAAATAGTGGAAATAACTACAGCACAGCAGAATAAAGAAAAAAGAATGAAAAGATTTAAGGACAGTCTCAGAGGCCTCTGGGACAACATTAAATGCGCCAACATTCGAATTATAGAGGTCCCTGAAGAAGAAGAGATAAAGAAAGAGACTGAGAAAATATTTGAAGAGATTATAGATGAAAACTTCCCTAATACAGGAAAGGAAATATCAATCAAGTCCAGTAAGTGCAGAGTCCCATACAGGATAAATCCAAGGAGAAACATGCCAAGACACATATTAATCAAACTATCAAAAATTAAATACAAAAAAAATATTAAAAGCAGCAAGGGAAAAGCAACAAATAACACACAAGGAAATTCCCATAAGGTTAACAGCTGATCTTTCAGCAGAAACTCTGCAAGCCAGAAGGGTGTGGCAGGACATATTTAAAGTGATGAAAGGGAAAAACTTACAACCAAGATTACTCTACCCAGCAAGGATCTCATTCAGATTCGACAGAGAAATTAAAACCTTTACAAACAAGCAAAAGCTAAGAGAATTCAGCACCACCAAACCAACTTTAAAACAAATGTTGAAGGAACTTCTCTAGGCAGTAAATACAAGACAAGGAAAAGACCTACAATAACAAACCCAAAACAATTAAGAAAATGGTAAGGGAAACATACATATTGATAATTATCTTAAGTGTAAATGGATTAAATGCTCCAACCAAAAGACAAAGACTGACTGAATGGACACAAAAACAAGACCCGTATATATGCTGTCTACAAGAGACCCACGTCAGACCTAGGGACACATACAGACTGAAAGTGAGGGGATATATTTCATGCAAATGGAAATCAAAAGAAAGCTGGAGTAGCAATTCTCATATCAGACAAAATAGATTTTAAAATAAAGACTATTACAAGAGACAAAGAAGGACACTACATAATGATCAAGGGATCAATCCAAGAAGAAGATATAACAATTATAAATATTTATGCACCCAACATAGGAGCACCTCAATACATAAGGAAAATGCTAACAGCCATAAAAGAGGAAACTGACAGTAATACAATCGTAGTAGGGGACTTTAACACCCCACTTTCACCAATGGACAGATCATCCAAAATGAAAATAAATTAGGAAACACAAGCTTTAAATGACACATCAAATAAGACGGACTTAATTGATATCTATAGGACATTCCATCCAAAAACAACAGAGTACACTTTCATCTCAAGTGCTTATGGAATATTCCCCAGGATAGATCATATCCTGGGTCACAAATCAAGCCTTGGTAAATTTAAGAAAATTGAAATTTTATCAAGTATCTTTTCTGACCACAATGCTATTAGACTAGATATCAATTACAGGAAAAAAAGTGTAAAAATATACAAACACATGGAGGTTAAACAATGCAACAGTAAATAACCAAGAGATCACTGAAGAAATGAAAGAGGATATCAAAAAATACCTAAAAACAAATGACAGTGAAAACACAATGGCCCCAAACCTATGGGATGCAGCAAAAGCAGTTCTAAGAGGGAAGTTTATAGCAATACTATCCTAACACAAGGAACAAGAAACATCTCAAATAAACAACCTAACTTTACACCTAAGGCAATTAGAGAAAGAAGAAAAAAAAAAAAACCCAAAGTTACCAGAATGAAAGAAATCATAAAGATCTGATAAGAAATAAATGAAAAAGAAATGAAGGAAACAATAGCAAGGATCAATAAAACTAAAAGCAGGTTCTTTGAGAAGATAAACAAAATTGCTAAATCATTAGCCAGATTCATCAAGAAAAAAAGAGAGAAGACTCAAGTCAAAAGAATTAGAAATGAAAAAGGAGAAGTAATAACTGCCACTGCAGAAATACAAAGGATCATGAGAATCACTACAAGCAACTATATGCCAATAAATTGGACAACGTGAAAAAATGGATAAATTCATAGAAAAGCACAACCTTCTGAGGCTGAACCAGGAAGAAATAGAAAACATAAACAGAACAATCACAAGCACTGAAATTGAAACAGTGATTAAAAATCTTCCAAAAAACAAACCCCAGGACCAGATGGCTTCACAGGAGAATTCTAACAAAATTTTAGAGAAGAGCTAACACTTATCTTTCTCAAACTCTTCCAAAATATAGCAGAGGGAGGAACACTCCCAAACTCATCCTATGAGGCCACCATCACCCTGACACCAAAACAAGACAAAGATGTCACAAAGAAAGAAAACTACAGGCCAATATCACTGATGAACATAGATGCAAAAAACCTCAACAAATTACTAGCAAGCAGAATCCAGCAGCATATTAAAAGCATCTTACACCATGATCAAGTGGGGTTTATCCCCGGAATGCAAGGATTCTTCAATATATGCAAATTAATCAATGTGATATACCATATTAACAAACTGAATGATAAAACCCATATGATCATCTCAATAGATGCAGGAAAAGCTTTTGACAAAATTTACCATCCATTTATGATAAAACTCTTCAGAAAGTAGGCATAGAGGGAACTTACCTCAACATAATAAAGGCCATATATGACAAGCCCACAGCCAACAACATTCTCAATGGTGAAAACCTGAAACAATTTCCACTAAGATCAGGAACAAGACAAGTTTTCCCACTCTCACCACTATTATTCAAAATAGTTTTGGAAGTTTTAGCCACAGCAATCAGAGAAGAAAAAGAAGTAAAAGGAATCCAAATCAGAAAAGAAGAAGTCAAACTCTCACTGTTTGCAGTGACATGGTACTATACATAGAGAATCCTACAGATGCTACCAGAAAACTACTAGAGCTAATCAATGAATCTGGCAAAGTAGCAGGATACAAAATTAATGCACAGGGCTTCCCTGGTGGTGCAGTGATTGAGAGTCCGCCTGCCAATGCATGGGATGTGGGTTCGAGCCCCAGTCTGGGAAAATCCCACATGCTGTGGAGCGGATGTGCCCATGAGCCATGGCTGCTGAGCCCATGCATCCAGAGCCTGTGCTCCACAACAGGAGAGGCCACAGCAGTGAGAGGCCCGCTTACCACACACACAAAAAAATTAATGCACAGAAATCTCTGGCATTCCTATATGCAAATGATGAACAATCTGAAAGAGAAATTTAGGAAACACTCCCATTTACAATTGCAACAAAAAGAATAAAATACCTAGGAGTAAACCTACCTAAGGAGACAAAGGACCTGTATGCAGAAAAGTATAAGACACTGATGAAAGAAATTAAGATGATATAAATAGATGGAGAGATATACCATGTTCTTGCATTGGAAGAATCAACACTGTGAAAATGACTATACTACACAAAGCAATCTACAGATTCAATGCAATCCCTATCAAACTACCAATGGCATTTGTCACAGAACTAGAACAAAAGAATTCACGATTTTTATGGAAGCACAAAAGACCCCGAATAGCCAAACCATCTTGAGAAAGAAAAACAGTGCTGGAGGAATCAGGCTCCTGGACTACAGACTAAACTACAGAGTTACAGTAATCAAGACAGTATGGTACTGGCACAAAAACCGAAATATAGATCAATGGAACAGGATACAAACCCAGAGATAAACCCACACACATTTGGTCACCTTATCTTTGATAAAGGAGGCAAGAATATACAATGGAGTAAGTGGTGCTGGGAAAACTGAACAGCTACATGTAAAAGAATGAAATTAGAGAACTCCCTAACACCATACAGAAAAATAAACTCATCATGGATTAAAGACCTAAATGTAAGGCCAGACACCATCAAACTCTGAGAGGAAAACATAGGCAGAACATCCTATGACATAAATCACAGCAAGTTCCTTTTTGACCCACCTCCAAGAGGAATGGAGAAAAAAACAAACAAAAAAAAAACCCCCAAAAAACAAATGGGTCCTAATGAAACTTAAAAGCTTTTGCACAGGAAAGGAAACCTTAAACAAGACGAAAAGACAACCCTCAGAATAGGACAAAATATTTGCAAATGAAGCAACTGACAAAGGATTGAAGTCCAAAATACACAAGCAGCTCATGCAGCTCAACATTAAAAACACAAACAACTCAATCCAAAAATAGGCAGAAGACCTAAATAGACATTTCTCCAAAGAAGATATACAGATATCCAACAAACACATGAAAGGATGCTCAACATCACTAATCATTAGAGAAATGCAAATCAAAACTACAATGAGGTATCACCTCACAGCAGTCAGAACGGCCATCATCAAAAAAAAATGTACAAACAATAAATGCTGGAGAGGGTGTGGAGAAAAGTGAACCCTCTTGCACTGTTGGTGGGAATGTAAATTGAAACAGCCACTATGGAGATCAGTATGGAGGTTCCTTAAAAAACTAAAAATAGAACTGCCATATGACCCAGCAATCCCACCACTGGGCGTATACCCTGAGAAAACCATAATTGAAAAAGAGTCATGTACCACAATGTTCATTGCAGCTGTATTTACAATAGCCAGAACATGGAATCAACTTAAGTGTCCATCGACAGATGAATGGATAAAGATATGGCACACATATAGAATGGAATATTACTCGGCCATAAAAAGAAACAAAACTTAGTTATTTGTAGTGAGGTGGATGAACCTAGACTCTGTCATACAGAGTGAAGTAAGTCAGAAAGAGAAAAACAAATACCGTATGTTAACACATATATATGGAATATTAAAAAAAAATCTGAAGAACCTCAGGGCAAGATAGGAATAAAGACGCAGTTGTAGAGAATGCACTTGAGGACACGGGAAGGGGGAAGGGCAAGCTGGGACGAAGTGAGAGAGTGGCATGGACTTATATATATTACCAAATGTAATATAGATGTTAGTGAGAAGCAGCCGCATAGCACAGGGAGTTCAGCTCGGTGCTCTGTGTCCACCTAGAGGGGTAGTATAGGAGGGTAGGAGGGAGATGCAAGAAGGAGAGGATATGGAGATATATGTATACATATTGCTGATTCACTTAGTTATACAGCAGAAACTAACACACCACTTTAAAGCAATTATACTCAAACAAAGGTGTTAAAAAAAAAAGAAGGAGAGGATATAGGGCTATATGTATATGTATAGCTGATTCACTTTGTTATACAGCAGAGACTAACACAACAATGTCAAGCAATTATACTCCAATAAAGATGTTAAAAAAACAAAACAAACAAAAAACCTTCCACATCACTGGACTCTACTTCTCTTGTATCTTGCTTAGTAATGGAGAGCATGTGAAATAATCATCAGTCCTCCTATTTGCCACAGTCTCTAATATTAACTGATATTTTTCTCCATTACTGGTGTTTCCTTGTGTTAGTAAAGAACTCGTAAGAGTAACTGAAGGACATGACAGAACAAGCCATATGTAACCCCTTAGGATAGGTAAAATTTTCTAATTCTAATAGCAAACCCATTGGGAGTTAAATAATTATGCCTTTATAAAGTAATACACAGTTTTTATAAGTAATAAAGATAGTAATCTGGCTTCCACATTCTGCCTTTGCCTTATTTCTCAATTGACTCTGAAACAAATTAGAGGAAGAAGAGATAATTATTTAATTATTCAAAGGCACTAATAACCTTCTCCTTCCTTCTATCTCCAATTATCCTCTCTATCTCATAGCTTATGTTCTCTCACTTTTATATCACACCCCACTCCCTCCACCTCACCTCACTCCAATCCTATCCTCTTTTTATAATGACCTGAAGGTTTACCATTTCCTAGAGGTGGTGTGGGTGTGCAGATTCAGACATCTTGATGATTCTTTATCTAGGGTGTCTCAGGGATCATAAGACCACTGCCAGGTTCAGTGATTTGCTAAGAAGACTAAGAGGACTCAGCATATAGTCATACTCATGGCTGTCATTTATTACAGTAAAAAGTTACAAAGGAAAATCAGCAAAGGTGGGCTTCCCTGGTGGCACAGTGGTTGAGAGTCAGCCTTCCGATGCAGGGCACATGGGTTCGTGCCCCGGTCCGGGAAGATCCCACATGCTGCGGAGCGGCTGGGCCCATGAGCCATGGCCACTGAGCCTGCATGTCCGGAGCCTGTGCTCCACAACAGGAGAGGCCACAACAGTGAGAGGTCCGTGTACCGCAAAAAAAAAAGAAAAAAAAAAGAAACACACACAAAAATACCACAAAAAAAATCAGCAAAGGCAAAAGGCACACGGAGCCAAATTGAGAAGGAATGAAAGACAAGCTTCCAAGAGTCCTCTCCCAGTGGGTTCACACTGTATGTGCTTAATTCCTCTAGCAATGACTTTTGACAACACATGTGAAATGCCATCTATCAGGAAAGCTCACTAGAGCCTCAGTGCCTGGGGTTTTTATTGGGGGCTGACTACTTAGGCACCTTCTGCCTGGCATGTACCAAAATTCCAGACTCATAAAAAGAAAGCAGGTGTTCAGCACAAACCATATTGTTTGTTCAGTTAGCTTCAATGAGCCACTCTCAATTCTGAGAATGGTAGGAATTCTCCCAAATTCCAAGTTTAGTCACCAGTGAAGAGTGAACTTCACAAACAAGCCTTTCTAAGGACAGCAGTCTCAGGTCTATGTTAATCTTCTCTGCATACAGGGTATCTGTGGTCCAGAGACACCCTTTAAAGGCACTTTATCATAATTATATAATAGGCACTTAATATCCTAGTACTGTGTGAGGCATACTAAGAAAACAAAGAAACTGAGAGCATTGTTTCATTATCTAAAAGGAAAAAATTAATTACATAAGAAAAGAATATAGAAGAAAACAATCATTTATATAACCAAATTTACCTTCATTACTCTCACAATCTATAATTATATTTAATTCATCAACTATTGAAAATCCCTATGAATTTAAATCACCATGCCTACATGCATCTTATTATGTCCCAGAATACTCATAGTACACTGTCTTCAAATTTTCCTTTATAGAGCTTCCATGATGAATTAATGAGTTCTCTGATAAAATGAGTTTGTTTGTGGTACACTCCCAGAAACTAAGGAGAAGTGTGATTTGGGGTATTAATACCAAACACTTAGTTATTATTATGTATCCTTTAGAAACATTATTTCATCTCTCTAGAAACCCTATGATATGTGTATTCTATTATCCTTCGACAACAAATAATTCGAGGCCCAGAGAAGTAATTTGATCAAGCTCATCTAGTTAGTAAAAAATCCCTAGCGGTCCAGTGATTAAGACACTGAGCTTCCAAGCTTCCACTGTAGGGGGCATGGGTTCGGTTTCTGGTGGGGAGACTAAGATCCCACTTGCCACGTGGCCAAAAAAAAAAGTAATGAGCTGACCAAGGCCTGAGCCTAAAGCAAATAGTTAAATAATTCTGATTTTTGTTTTTTTAATCTAAAAATTGGACAATAATGCCTATCTCCTGGGGGGCTTTCAGTAAAAATTGAAGAAGATTATATGTAAAATGCCTAATATGATGTTTGGCATTTATCACACTATCAATAAATAATGGTAGTTGTCATTTGTCTATTCCATAGTCACTGATAACACCTACTACCTAAACCAGTTTCTTAATAAACAGCCACTAAGTGGCCCCTTTGGGAGAATGAAAACAGTTTATAGGATACTGAAGGAGTAGGATTATCTTTAGGGTTAAAATTTGGCTTAAGAACCACGCTTCATCACCAAGTTCATAATTTGAGGAGAAAAAGAAAAGGAAAAATAAAATTAAACAGTGATTTTAAAGAGGGCAGTAATTTTTTCCTTATTTTTCCCAAAATCTACACAAGTAATAATTTAAATAGGTCAGAGAGGAAAATGAGGTATGAGAAAAAACTGCACTGTGCTTCAAGTTAAGTCCCGAAGGAGACTATTCATAAAATGGAGATTGTCTCCAATACTACTGAAACTTTGCTAGAGAGCTTGATTAGCAGAAGAGTCTAGATAAGAAACCAACTTCTTTTTTTATCTCTTTTGGATTTAAAATAACAAAAACATAGGAAACTATTTAAAGGATTCATGTTATTTCCAAGCTATGTGTTACAATCTGGCTCCCTACAAAAACAATCTCACATACATACGTCTTGGAAATTAGTTATACAACCATCTCTTGTACAAGTACACATATGCCGGACATAAAATCCCATATTTCTGTTAGGATTTAATACTGGCTCAGAAAATATTTTTGGAATCCACACATACAAAGAATAATTACATCCTAGATCCAGTCAGTATAGAGTTTACATAGTTTCTTATTTGCTTTCTGTACACTAGAATTTAAATGTGTAGGTTTTTATGTCTATGTCCTAATAAATGACATTTGATAATTATGGAGCTAAAAATAAGCAATTATTTCAAATGGTCACTTGTAAACAATCAAGAAAAATAAAATAAGCAAGATAGCTCCTAAAAGTGCCAATTATTGTCACAGCAGCAATGATGTTTTCACCAAATCCATCATTACTCCAGTTAATAACTGGTGAGTAAGAGTACAGACGACTTTTTCTTTGGTCCAGAAAACTCAGGACATTAACCAAGGAACTGACCATTAATCCCAGGTAATGTAAAGGCCAGCTTTCACAGGATCATTGCTCAAGCAATCTTCTATTCAAACATAAGTGTAGTTCAGACTGTTAAATCTATAATAATTAAAAAATATTGGTGCATTTTTACAAAGAAGCCTGGCTTGGAGTCAGTTGATTTAATGTTGCCTTTTCTTAATACAGCATCTAATATCCCCAGTTGTACACCTGACATGTAACTTACAATGTTTGGATCATAGATTTTTAGCTATTTCTTGTAAACTACTAATACCTTATTCATCCACCATCTGAATTGACTGCAAATTATGTTAAAACAACAACAGATGTTTCATCAAAATCAAAAGGGATAATGAAAGAAATCGAATATTTCTAATTTTTAGAAATACAACTAATAATAACCATGCAATAAACATTATACATTTAGAAGTGATCCCTGGAAATATAAATACTGTGCTAGTAGATACAAATATTTGCAATTAATAAGATGACTGGAAACAAAATTTAATTATAAGAATTGAATGTTGATATTCCAAAGAAAATGTTTTCATGGACAGGCTAAATGTCCAATAATAGGAACTTTTCTGCTCCCTGTATTTAAAGAAATAGTATTTAGCCATTAAAAATGATACTTCAAGTATATGCAGAACCATTTAGTTAATTGGCTAATTAATTGATAATATTCAACTTAATTGGCTTAGAAGATGTTTGCTATATATCGTTAAGTAAGAATCTAGTGTAAGAAGAATGTGCATAATATGAATTATACAGGGAGATGAACAAACATATCAAGAGTATGTATGATATGAGAAAGAGGGAGGCAGGTAGGGAGCAGAAGGGAGGGACAGAGAGAAATGAACACCATCCGGAAAAATTAACCATGAAGGTGTCCACATCTCACAGTCTTCATTTCTGGGGTAAGGGAAGGAATTATATGTTCTGTTTTGTTGTTTTTTATTATTACTTATCTCTTTCAAATTTCTTTATAATGAAGATGCAATGCTGTTTTAAATTAGACAAATGAACATAATTTTAGCTCAAAAAGATCTATGCGGGCTTCCCTGGTGGTGCAGTGGTTGAGAGTCTGCCTGCCGATGCAGGGGACACGGGTTTGTGCCCCGGTCCTGGAAGATCCCACATGCCACGGAGCAGCTAGGCCCGTGAGCCATGGCTGCTGAGCCTGCGCGTCTGGAGCCTGTGCTCTGCAATGGGAGAGGCCACAACAGTGAGAGGCCCGTGTACCGCAAAAAAAAAAAAAAAAAAGATCTACGCACTTGATAGTCATCAAACAATAACTAAGAAATATCACATCTCTGAGGACACAGTGCAAACAACCCAGTTGAACTTTTCTACCACTGACCATTGCAGCCACCCTGCCCTGGACACCTGCCACTTAGTGATAAACATTAGTCAACCACGAACACTGCAGCCCAAGAAAGAATAGACCATGGGTGTCCAGCTGTCACTGAGGACCCTTTGTGTTGGTGAAAGTTGAGATGCATGCTGGTTAGCCTTCCTGATCAGGAGAACTATTAGCATTACTATATAGGCAGGAGGTGCAGCTTAGTTCTACTGATACATTTCATTTAAACAAAGAAACAAAGACCACTAAATGGAAGACAGTGCCTCTTAATAATGTCCCCCTGACATTAATAATAAGAATCACTTTTATCATGGGCTTACTACTAATACCAACAGTGAACAAGTTTCTTGTGGCTTACAGGGTTAAACAATTGTCTTAATGACACCCAGCCAGTAAGGGGCAGACAGAATTTGAATTCAGGGATTTCTAATTATAAAAGTCTTACTCTTCCCATCCTTTTGGAATAGAAATAATTGGAATTCCTTAGGGCCATTCTTCAAGCTATATCTCCTTTATGGACAATGCACAAGTCTCACTGTTATTCTAAATAAATGAGAAAGTGTAACCTGGGTACTATTTGAGGAAAACTTGGGGAAAAAAACTAGATGGCCTACAATAAGAGTATAATAAACAGAGATATTCATATAATGAGTTATTATATCATGTAGTCATTAAATATGATTTTAAGAGTTTGTAATAACAGATACATATTTGTTCCATTTTAATACTAATAGTTAACATTTCTTTTTGAAAACTAACCAGGTACTAGGCATATCCTAAGCACTTTCCATGTATTACCTCTTTTAGGTCCCATAAATGTCCTATGAATTAGATCCATTCAGCCTTATTGTACAGATGAGCTTAGTAATGCACACAATTTCTCAGAGCTGGAAAACTGTTAGCCAGAATTTGAAATCAAGGAGAAATAAATAACTGAGATAAAACATTGCCAATAAAATATTATCAAAACTGCATTAAATGCATAAAATAAAGTCTGGGATGAAATATGCAAATATAATTATAATAGAAGTCTCTGCATGGGAGAATTTTAAATATTTTCTCCATCACCAATTCTTTCAAATATTTTATCTTTTTCTACTAAGAAAATATACTATTAGGTTGACTCATAAAAATATTCGCAATTTTTATACAGCAAAAATGTATGGATGTTGCCGTTTTGGTATAGTTCAACCTAATTAACATTATGCTAAGAATCTTTCATTTATAAAAGAAGATGTGGTACATATATACAATGGAATACTACTCAGCCATAAAAAGGAACGAAATTGGGTCATTTGTAGAGATGTGTATGGACCTAGAGTCTGTCATACAGAGTGAAGTAAGCCAGAAAGAGAAAAACAAATATTGTATACTAACACATATATGTGGAATCTAGAAGAATGGTACAGATGAACCCATTTGTAGGGCAGGAATAGAGACATAGACGTAGAGAACAGACATGTGGACACAGGGTGGGAAGGGGAGGGTGGGACGAATTGGGAGATTAGGTTCGACATAAATACAGTACCATGTGTAAAATAGCTAGCTAGTGAGAACCTGCTGTATAGCACAGGGACCTCAGCTCAGTGCTCTGTGACAACTAGAAGTGTGGGATGGGGGGATGGGAGGGAGGTCCAAGTCGGAGGGGATATATGTATACATATAGCTGATTCACTTCATTGTACAGCAGAAGCTAACACAACATTGTAAAGCAATTATACTCCAATAAAAAAATTAAAAATAAAATAAAACCCCCAATTCCATTTGTTAGAAAAAAAAATACACATCTGAGCTCACTCAGACACTGATGTCTGCTATCTTAGTGACATGATGTATTCAAGAAGAATGAGTCCCAGAGGAAGCAGCCCATGAGAAAGGAAGCTTTCTACCCCACGTTACTATTATTTGTTCTCTTTGAATTCCTCATGGTGCCTGGTCAGTGTTTTGTGCCAGGGACGCTCAATCACCATTACACGTTGACAGATATTTGTAGAGTGAATGATCCACATCTCAACTGGGCTAATTTCCTTAAGAGGTTATGGTATGGCCTCTCTGAATCCAGAGAGAGTCTCCTGTTGGGCATTCTCTAGAGCGACTGAACTCTGAGATTTATTGAGGGATAAGAGCTGGAAGATGGAAGAGAATGAAGCTGCCTCTCATCAATTCATTCTGTCAATGCTGAATGACTCCCTCACGTTCCTAACCAAGTATACTGTCCACTGTTGTATTTATGCATGACTCAGTCTAACATCCTGCTGCTTAGTCTAACTACAAAATTATTGAACATGCTGACAGCCAGACCTATAATTAGTGAAGCGCTGGATGAGAGGGCATCAGAATGATGCTTACTGAGATACCTCGTCACATACTTGCAATGATGAAATACATTTTGCATTAGTATAAAAATAACTTAAAAGATGTTCTTTCAATTCTAGAACAGGTAAGTGTGACAGGAGTTCTCTGTGAAATTTTATGGGAAATATTTCGTCGGTTTCTAGAACATAGCATGTGTCTGAGTAAACAGTGATTACTAGTGGTATTATGTTACTGTGATGTATGTATGTATCTATAGAGGTAACCTGTTAATAACAGTGATTATTATTTATCCAAGTGCCTCTGGAGTATGTAATCACCTCTGCAAAACCACTTCATCTCAATCAAATTCTGTACATCTCTGTTCTTCAATCATTTTCTCATCCATCTTTCACAGGAAAGAAAGGATGATGAAGAGGTTTATCCAAAACTCATACAGGTATCAAGAGGAAGATCTAATAACTACACTGATTTTTTTTCATCAGCAACATGCCTGAATATAACTCTAAAAGGTAATACTTTATTACTTCGTTTGGAGAATGAGTCCAACCTGCAGCGATAACTTGTGATGCAATCAAAATGCCATCATATTTATGGTGGGAGCACATCAACTATTTGATGATTAATTGCCTTGAACTCTTAGTAATATCTCTGGGAATGCTCTCTCTCTCTTTCTTCCTTCCTTCCCTTTTCTCCCTCCCTCCTTCCTTCCCTCTCACCCTCCCTTCATTCCTTCCTTTTCTCTCTTCCTCTCTTCCTTGCTTTTCTCTCTTTCTTCCACTCAATACTTAGAAGTAGAATATGTGTACTTATTGCCCTTCATTTCTGTTTTACACAATTTCCTTTTCTCTCTTTCTCTCTTCCTTGCTTTTCTCTCTTTCCTTTTCTCTCTTCCTTCCTTTTCTCTCTTTTCTCTCTTCCTTGCCTTTCTCTCTTTCTTCCACTCTAAATACTAAGAAGTAGAATATGTGTACTTATTGCCCTTCATTTCTGCTTTACATGATTTCTCTACATGCTCCCCTAAAAACACCATGTCCTTTGAATAGCGTATCATATGACTATATGTCTGTAAATGCTTCTTTATTAAAGTCCTCTCGGGCTTCCCTGGTGGCGCAGTGGTTGAGAGTCCGCCTGCCGATGCAGGGGACACGGGTTCGTGCCCCGGTCTGGGAAGATCCCACATGCCGCGGAGCAGCTGGGCCCGTGAGCCATGGCTGTTGAGCCTGTGCGTCCGGAGCCTGTGCTCCGCAACGGGAGAGGCCACAACAGTGAGAGGCCCATGTAACGCAAAATAAAAAATATATATATAAAAATAAAATAAAGTCCTCTTATTTTCCCCTAGATAATTATCTTAATGGAGTCTGACTGCTTCCATTCTAACATTGATATCGCCATTTTACTGAAAGCATTCAGTAAGGTTTTCTAAAACTACACTTGATCATTTTACTCTTATGCTCTAAACCTTTGGAGGTTTTCCACTACCTTCAGGAAAAAAAATCTTATTATTTGTTTGTTTTAAAATCCAAAGTACCATAGAATCAACATTGTGAAAATGACTATACTACCCAAAGCAATCTATAGATTCAATGCAATCCCTATGAAACTACCAATGGCATTTGTCACAGAACTAGAACAAAAAATTTCACAATTTGTATGGAAACACAAAAGACCCCGAATGGCCAAAGCAATCTTGAGAAAGAAAACCGGTGCTGGAGGAATCAGGCTCCCAGACTTCAGACTATACTACAAAGCTACAGTAATCAAGACACTATGGTACTGGCACAAAAACATAAATACAGATCAATGCAACAGGATTGAAATCTCAGAGATAAACCCACACACATATGGTCACCTTATTTTTGATGAAGGAGGCAAGAATATACAATGGAGAAAAGACAGCCTCTTCAGTAAGTGGTGCTGGGAAAACTGGACAGCTACATGTAAAAGAATGAAATTAGAACACTCTCTAACAGCATACACAAAAATAAACTCAAGATGGAAAGACCTAAATATAAGGCCAGACACTATAAAACTCTTAGAGGAAAACATAGGCAGAACACTCTATGACATAAATCACAGCAAGATCCTTTTTTGATCCACCTCCAAGAGAAATGGAAATAAAAACAAAAATAAATAAATGAGACCTAATGAAACTTAAAACCTGTTGCACAGCAAAGGAAACCATAAACAAGATGAAAACACAGCCCTCAGAATGGGAGAGAATATTTGCAAATGAAGCAACTGACAGGATTAATCTCCAAAATTTACAAGCACCTCATTCACCCCAATATCAAGAAAACAAACAACCCAATCCACAAATGGGCAGAAAACCTAAATAGACATTTCTCCAAAGAAGATATACAGATGGCCAACAAACACATGAAAGAATGCTCAATACCACTAACCATTAGAGAAAGGCAAATCAAAACTACAATGAGGTATCACCTCACAGCAGTCAGAACGGCCATCATCAAAAAAATGTAGAGACAATAAATTCTGGAGAAGGTGTGGAGAAAAGGGAACCCTCTTGCACTGTTGGTGGTAATGTAAATTGAAACAGCCACTATGGAGAACAGTATGGAAGTTCCTTAAAAAACTAAAAATAGAATTACCATACGACCCAGCAATCCCACCACTGGGCGTATACTCTGAGAAAACCATAATTCAAAAAGACTCATGTACCACAATGTTCATTGCAGCTGTATTTACAATAGCCAGAACATGGAAGCAACCTAAGTGTCCATCAACAGATGAATGGATAAAGAAGATGTGTCACGTATACAGAATGGAATATTACTCAGCCATAAAAAGAGACGAAATTGAGTTATTTGTAGTGAGGCAGATGAACATAGACTCTGTCATACAGAGTGAAGTAAGTCAGAAAGAGAAAAATCCATATGCTAACACATATATATGGAATCTCAAAAAAAAGTTCTGAAGAACCTCGGGGCAAGATAGGAATAAAGGCACAGATGTAGAGAATGGACTTGAGGACACGGGAAGGGGGAAGGGCAAGCTGGGATGAAGTGAGAGAGTGGCATGGACATACATATACTACCAAATGTAAAATAGATAGCTAGTGGGAAGCAGCCGCATAGCACAGGGAGATCAGCTTGGTGCTTTGTGACCACCTAGAGGGGTGGCATAGGGAGGACAGGAGGGAGATGCAAGAAGGAGGAGATATGGGGATATATGTAAATGTATCACTGATTCGCTATGTTATACAACAGAAACTAGCACAGCATTTTAAAGCAATTATACTCCAATAAAGATGTTAAAAAAAAATCCGAAGTATCAGACCTTACTCTTTTCCGATTTTAAAAGAACCTCCTATTATTCATTCCAAATTAGCCACATTCCCCTCACAAGCTAGTTTCTGCCTCAGGAACTTTGCACATGCTACTAGCTCTGGCTGGAATGCCCTGGCCTGGAACTTTGCTTTTTTTGTTTCCTCATTTCCTTCTGGTTCCTACACAGATATCATGTTCTCAGAGAATCCTTCTCCAATGATCCCATGTTAATAGCTATCTACTTCTTATCATTCCTTAACTTATTACACTACTTCACGTTTCTTCACAGCACTTAATGTATTTTTCATTATTTAGTTTATATTATGTCCTTTTTTTCTCTTTTTGCCTTTATTTTCTTTTCTGCATTGAAATGTAAGGTCTATACAAGGTCAAGATGTATCTCTCTCTTGTTTAAAGGTCCATCCCTCTTACCTAGAATGGCAACTGCCACATAGTCGATGTTCAGTAGATATTTATTTATTGAATAAATGATTTTTTAAAAAATAGGTCAAAAATAATTATAGAGAATGTGACAAGTGGCTTTATTTTCTTCTGTGTAACTCGTTTAAAGCTTAAAGGCTGAGTTTCAAGCCTTAACATACAACTTTGACCTTTTCTGATATCTTCCTCTAAGTCCATTAAGAAGTTTCAGATTTCCTTTTTAATCCAGCTTTTGAAGAGGAAAATGTGAATACTTAATGCCTACTTTCTGTGTTTTCAAAAAGAAGAAAGAATTTCCTAGATGGAAAGGAACATGTAAGCTTTCTTTCACCAGAACCCTTCTCCCTGGGAGGAGGAATGACTTAGCTGATGAAGAGATAGAGAAAAGGAACATGGCCCCTGTAGCTCAGTACACTGAGCCTTCATTCAAGTGGACCCATCTTTTTCTCAGAAGTTTGTTTAACATTTTCTGTCCTACAGAGGCAGAGCCTGTCCCCAGGCCTGGGGTAGAGACAGGAGTTGGGTTGGAATGGAGACGAGAACAATGTAGTCATGTCTCTGACAGACTGTTTAAGTTTTTTTTAGTTCAGGGGTGCAGGGTTTATATTAGGAAATCACCCTTTGATTGCAGGTCAAGAAATATTCTCAGAATTAGTTTTATTAGCATTGAACCTGACATTTAATTTTTTGCCTGTCTGACTCCTATGTTTGATTTTTCAACTGTTTCAGACCTCAGAGTGAGAAGAGCACAATTTATTTTTACTCCTAAAACCCAAACACATATGCTGATTCCCTCTATGCTACATTGTTCCTCACTATGTACATGGTTGCTTACTCAATATTTAATGAGAGCCTACTAAGGACAGTACCATCTGTGAAATACCAGGGACAAAAAGATTAATAAAATATAGTATTGACCTCATGGAATTAGTATTCTAGTGGTTGCTCAAATTAACTCTAACTCTAATTGACCATACAACATATCCAGGGCACTCTAGCTTGAATGAATATGCAAAGTACAGAATTCTATTTTTTCAAAAATTAGATGATTCATATTCTTTCCCATTTTATGGTACTTCACCTTATTACTCCAAGCCACTTAGGTCAAGGATGATAATGTGATTCAAGCACCATTAAATCTTGATATTATGCTTTTATTTCAAAGAGGAAAAAAGTACATACACAATAAATAAGCATGAAGTAATCTAAAGTGGATATAAAGATATCAATCCCATCATAGAAGCCAGGAGACAAGTCATCAGTCAGACTTTAATCAGCAGCAATGAATGGGATGAAAAATGAACAGCATTCTGGGGGTAATCTTAAAGACTATACACTTCTCTCCAAGATCATTTGTTTCATCAGTGGCAATTGCGTCAGTGTTCCATTGTGTTTATAATGATCAAAACCAAAGGGAAACATAAAAGGAGACAGGGAGGAAGGAAGGGAAGACAGAAAGAAAGATGGGAGGAGAGAAATAAGAGGCCTAGAGGTAGTGTCTATCCAGTTTGCTTAGCTGGGATATTTGTGAATGTAATAGCTTGGGGGTGGGGAGCCTGGGGAGGGGTGTTAAAGAAATGCTGTAGCATCCAGACAAGGCTTTGTAAGCCATAGTAAGAAATTTTGACTCTATTCAAGGAGAAAAGGAAGGCTGCTGAAAGATTTTATCTAGAAGAATGACGTATTTTAATTAGTGCGTGTAAAGATCAACTTGGCTGCAGCAAGAATACATTTGATGGAGCATGACTACCATTTCCAGGATATTTTTATTCTAATACCTTATATGCTTTTCAAAGGTATGAAAAGAGAATGAATACGGTGGGGTAAGTGGTTTAGAAACAAGGCAAGTCCCAAGTTCCTACCCACTGAGGCATTGTTTTTTTCTAAGTGACAGGGCAGATTCTCAAGTGGCCAAGCCACTGGACAGACCTTCTCAGAAGATTCCTGAAGGCACAGAAAGCATGGAAGGATCCAGATGCTCATGCATCATGTTCCAGGAGTAGGACTGTGACAGCTTCTCACCCAACTTGACTTAACATATCAAGATATGTTCAAGAAGCCTAAATACCACTGGGAAAAGCATAACATGGTACACTGGAAGGAAAACTTGGCTGGAGAATTCTAGAAGACCTTTGTTTGAGTTCTAATATATGATTCCATTTTGAATACCTCTGGTCCATCCCATAGATGCCAGGTTGTGTCAATACGATGAGCTCTTTATGCAAACTATGGATTCCTAAATATGGATTAGACACAAGTGTTACCATGGTCTTATTATGTACGTATTGATTATGGGTAGCCATCCTACCACCATGATAGGAACAGTGTACTACTATGTGAGATTTGAGGGAGCTCCCAGGATATAGCTGCCATTCCAAACTGAGAATAGTAACACCCCAAAGGTACCCCGACTACTAATAGCCTGTGGAATAACCATCATGGTACCTCCAATATCACCTCATAAGATAGTTGGAACCAATCCCTCAGATAATTTTTCTACTCCATTCTAAGAGATTACCAGGAGCAATTTTACCAACCTCTAAAGGAATGTAATTTACTTCTTAGAATTCAGGGATTTATACATTTATTATGATACTTTTCCTGTAGATGGCCACAAATTGTCTTCAAAAATTTTCCAAAAGGTAGGTCTTGAATAAAGGACTCATTTCCTGAATCACACCAAGACACTGCACGAACCAGGTGTGACCCTGCCTCACATCCTTGTTTACATGGTGGCCCTTGGAAGTTTGAACCCTCCTAGTTTTACATCCTTCTGGTGCTTTGCGCATCTCTAATCTAATCCTTTCCCTCATTGCTTCCCTGTGTTTGTGCCACTATAACCTCCACTTATTTAAATACTCCTCCTTGTGATAAGCTACTAGAGCTGTAGGCTTTTCCAACATTCTTGAAAGCACAGCAGTCTCTAGAAGTGAAGAAGAAGGTGAAGAAAGTAAGTCTTGGTTTGGCGGGGCACACCCATATAGGCTGCTTCTTTGTTTTGCTCCCTTCCCTCAAACCCCAAGTTTCCACTCTGGGAGGATAGGTCATGGCAATGAAGAAATTTCATGTTATAAATTTTGTGCTTAGACGTTCTAGAGAAAATCACTGTGGTCACTCTTCATGTAACACCCTTGACTATATTTGTCAATTCTTCCATTGGTCAGATATCCCAGATTCCTTCAGTTTTCTTCAATTTTAAAGTCACTGTAGCCTTTTAGCCAGTCTCTGATGGCTCTTTTTATGGATAAAAGATTCATTAACCTACAAAATAATAGCATAGCTCAGATGGCTTGCTTTCTGCAAAATTATTAACTTGTACAAAGGATATTGAAATCCATTCCTAAAACTCTAGGACTAACATTCTGGGAATAAACATTTCAGTACTAAATGTGTATATCAAATAACTTTCTGTGAGTCTCAAATAAAACAGATTGTGAATTTTTGCTTGTACCCTAGTGACCTAAAAGAATAATTTTAATAAAAGACCTGGTAGTGGTGTAAAACCCTTAGGGCAAAACCTACAAAATGAATTAAACATACCAAATTTCTCATCACTGAAAAGGCAATTTGGGTATTACTCTACACTCTCTCCCTTACAGAAAGAAGCAGCAGCCATTACTATCATTAAGGTTGATTCTGAAGAAGTTTGAATATGAAACGTTTATCCCACTTATTGCATTTTATCCTCCATGGGTAATACGATTGATTCATTGCTGTAATTTGTGTTTCTAGTCAATTATACTCTCCAGTACTCTTGCTTTGTGGCTGAACACCCACAGAAGAATAACTTTTTGAAGAAGAAAAATTAAATAGCTCTCACTGAGGCTTATTTTTCAAAATTCATTAAAAAGTAACTAATTTCTGATGCCATATACAAACTCTTAGACAAATATATTCTCTCTAACAAACCACAGGACTGTGTGGCTAAAATACCACTTTTTTTGTTTGTTCGTTTTTTCATTTTTATTTATTTATTTATTTATATTTTTGGGCTGCATTGGGTCTTTCTTCATTGCTGTGCACAGGTTTTTTCTAGTTGCTTCGAGCTGGGGTCATTCTTCATTGCAGCATAGGGCTTCTCATTTCAGTGGGTTCTCTTCTTGCAGAGCACAGGCTCTAGGATCATGGGCTCAGTAGCTGTGGCTTGTGGGCTCTAGAGCACCGGCTCAGTAGTTGTGGCACATGGGTTTAGTTGCTCCTTGGCATGTGGGACCTTCCCAGACCAGGGCTCAAACCCGTGTCCCCTGCATTGGCAGGCGGATTCTTAATCACTGTGCCACCAGGGAAGGCCCTAAAATACCACTTTTATACTAAATGAAAAATCATAATGCAAACCATGAAAGTAGAGCTGCCTACTTGGGATTTCAGAGAAGTGGTTGCTTTGGTTGCTGTAATAGTAAATGATCTCTGAAATAAGATACTATATTTGGGCTATTCATCCCATTTCTCTCTTCCTCTAACATTTTTAGATTGCACACAATGCTTCTGATCAAAGGGCAGAGGAAATGCACTCACTGGATTTAAAAAACCCTGCTCTCATTCCCAAAATCTCAAATATGGCATATGAGATAATTGTTCTGTAACATAAGTTAAAGCAGAGGAACAAAGAATGCCAATGTAACTAACTTCCTATGCTTGATCCACAAAGCTTGAGCACTAAGAAAAATAAAAATGTATTAAAATGAAGATGCTGATGACTAGCCAGGTGTAACTGGAATTTTGCAGAATTACATTCCATACCTGAATGTCAACGTAAAAGGAAGCCATCCATATCAAAGGTAAGGCATAAAAGAAAAGAAAGTATAATATTCTGTAATAATGATGTTTATGAATGTTGAAAATAAAGCATTATTTTACATCTGTCTATCTTACAACCTGATCTAGATTACAAGTTCCTTGATAACACAGATCATCCCTTACATGTCTTTTATCCTTTTATTGTACTACCTGTCCCATAGCAATTGGTCAGTAAAATATCATCTTTCCTAAGACTGGTAAAGCTATCTTACACTAACAAAGAATTTTAGAGCCAGGGACTTCCCTGGCAGTCCAGTGGTTAAGACTCTGTGCTTCCATTGCAGGGGGCACAGGTTCAATCCCTGGTCGGGGAACTAAAGATCCTACAAGCAGTGTGGCATGACCAATGAATCAATCAATCAATAAAATGAAGGAGTCACTTTGAAAAAGAAAAAGAATTTTAGAGCCAGAAGATATCCTGGAAAACAATTAACACTGACATCACCTTCATAGATGTGGATATTGTGACTCAGAATAGCTCTTCACTTTCTCAAGATCAAATACTAGTCTATCATAGATGAAGGACTGGAATCAGGGTTTCCATTTCCCAACCTATTGTTCTTTCCAATGCAGTCTATCCAATCTCATCAGTATATATGAAATAATTACACTGAGAAATTATAATGTCACCTTGCATAATGTAAACATTATGGCTTCAACAAATATATTTTGAGGCTATACAATGTGCCAGCTGCTATGGAGAGAAAGCAATGAGTAGGGCAAGCTCCCCTCTCTAAAGAAGCTGACAGTTTGACAGAGATGATAATCTATATATAAATAATTGTTTCCATTGTCTAAGGGATAAAGCAATGTTCCCTAAAACAGCATAAAAGAATGGCCAAAACAATCTTTTTAAACAAATGAACAAAATTGGAAGACTTGAACTTTCTGGTTTCAAAACTTACTACAAAGCTATAGTAACCAAGACAGTGTGGTACTTGCAAAGGATAGACATAGATCACTGGCAAAGAGTTAAGAATCAGACATAAACTTTACATTTATGGTCAACTGATTTGTAACAAGATGCTAAGGCAGTTTAATAGGGAAAAATAGTTATTACCACAAATCATGCTGGTACAATTAGATATCCACATTCGCAAGATGAATTTAGACCTTTACTTCAAACTGTATACAAACGTTAAGTCAAAATGAATCATAGAGCTAAATGTAAGTGCTAAAACTCTAAAACTCCTAAAAGAAAACATAGGAGCTGATCTTTGTATTAGGGTTAGGCAAAAATTTCTTAGATATGACACCAAGAGCACAAGCAACCTAAGAAAAAAATTGACAAATCAGATGTTATCAAAATTGGGAACTTCTGCACTTCAAAAGATATCATCAAGAAAGCAAAAAGACAGACCACAGATTAGGGGAAAATGTATGCAAATCACATATCCAATAAGGGACATGTATCCAGAATATGTAAAAAAAAAAAATCTTAAAACTTAGATCTTAAAACTCAAATTACCCAGTTAAAAAATGGACAGTAGATCTGAATAAATATTTCATCAATGAAGGCACACAAGAGCCAGGAAGCATTCAAAACAGTCTCAACATCATTACATTATTAGAGAATACAAATTTATTTTATTTTATTTTATTTTATTTATTTATTTTCTTTGCAGTATGCGGGCCTCTCACTGTTGTGGCCTCTCCCGTTGTGGAGCACTGGCTCTGGATGCACAGGATCAGCGGCCAGGGCTCATGGGCCTAGCCGCTCCACGGCATGTGGGATCTTCCCAGACCAGGGCACGAACCCGTGTCCCCTGCATCGGCAGTCTCAACCACTGCACCACCAGGGTAGCCCCAAATTTAAACTACAATGAGAAATAACTTCATGCTCACTAAGATGGCTATAACCAAAAAGACAGATAAAAAATGTTGTCAAGGTTGTGGAGAAACTGTAACCCTCATATACTGCAGATGAGAATGTAAAATGGTAGAGCCATTTTGGAAAACGGTTTGGCAGTTTCTTAAAATGTTAAATGTACAGTTACCTTATGCCAGCTCCCATTATATCTTATACATATTGCCACCCACGTACTCAATTGATTGTGTTTAATTTATTTGTTTATGTTCCTGTCTGCTCATTAGACTAGAAGCTTTCTAGGAACAAAGGTATATATCTCATTTATTTTTGTTTCTGTTCTCAGTGTTTAGTACATACAGTAGCTTTTCAATAAATACTTGTTGAATTAAAACCTATACAGTAAGGTGTAATGAATCCAAGGAAGTCAGTAAGAAATACCTTCAGTGAAGGCACAGAGACTCAACAGCTTTGCTTGGGAAGATCAAGGGTTATTCAGATAATTGAAGCAGCAATCCAGACTGAGGGCATATCTACATATGGAGGAATTGTGCCGGAAATTTACAAACAGAGAAACAGCTTCTCATTGTAAAGAAACTTGTGCAGAAAATGCTTGTCCAACCTCAAAAAGTAATTCAGAGGATTGTGTCAGGAAGGGGAATAAAAATACAAGACACAGTTTGGAACAAATCTATTAAGATGAAGTAAGAAAGAAGAGTTTTAAAAAATGAAATGATAATAATACAAAAAAAAAGATTTATCTTTCCTTTCACGAAGCACCAGATGAAAGAATGATTGCAGGGCTGCTTGTCCTTTGTTGTGCCATTTGGAGGTAGTGTTGTTATCATTTCACCTTTTTTTGAAACATCCAATCAAGAAATACAGGGAGCCCAACATTTTCATCTTAACTGCAAGGAAATTGAAGACTAGAGAGACAAAATTTTTTATCCAATGTGACTCAGCAACTCAGTGACAGAACTTAAGTATCAACCTAGGACCTAGGGTTCTTGGTCCAGGGCTTTCTCTTCTTAATTTTGTTATACTCTTACTGTTACTATATTTTTTCCCATTCTTCTTATTATAAGTGTGTGTGTGTGTGTGTGTGTGTGTGTGTGTGTGTGTGTGTGTGTGTTTGGAAATATGGAGGTGAGTAGTGGGGCAGAGCCATGGCAGCAGCTTGCCAAGTAAAGTTGTGATGTTTAATAATAGTAATGGTTAAAGTGTATTATTAAGTGTTTATTTGGCATAAGGCACTGTGCTAAGTATTTTATATATGTGATTTCTGTTGATTATCTCAGCTTCCTAAGAATTTATCTATGAAAAAACTGAGGCTCAGAAAAGTTAGGAAAATTGTTTAATGTCATCTAACTAGTAAGAGATAGTGTCTGGGGCTGCATGACTCAGAAGTCCATGCTGCTACATGCCATATTATACTGCAATCCATTCCTCTCAATCTACTGCTCAGCGTCTACTGCTTGTGTTTTAAGTCATCATTTGGTTTATAAATATTATTTTTAATGCTATTTCTCATATTTCTGTAGTGAAAGTAATGAATACATCAGAGAATGATATTAATAAGCAACTCCCATTGCAGTTACTTAATTGGTAGCATTTAATATGAATTCTTGAATAGTTTTGCTATTGGACTTTTCCTTATAAAACTGTAAAAAAATAATGTTTTTAAAACAGTTAGCTATAGCAATATATCTTCAAATATAAATTGGCATGCTAATTAAAATATGTCATTTATGATTTTTTTAGAGAGTATTTATGTTGTACTTCTAAAACAGAAGCTAAAAAAGAATCCACAGAATATATCAAATTCATTAACTTGAAGGACACTTAAATGAGAAGGTTTGACTATGTCACTGAGAAACTTAAGTTTACCTTTATGGGATGAGAAATAAAAGAAAAAAGCGCTCTCTAAACCAATTAAGAGTACAAACATAATTTCAGGGCAAATGCTCAACATAACACTTGAGAATAAAATGTTTCCTGATAAGAATTAATGGGCTAGTTACAAGTGATTCTTATCAAGTACAACAAATGTTTTATCATTATATTGTGTCTGGATCCTCCAAGCCTTTTCTCTCCTAGTCCACCCTCAGCCTCTAAGCCATGTAACCATCACAACAGACAAGCAGATGTCTGTACCCTCATTTTTCACTTACTCTTGTAGTACTTGTCTGAGCTTTACTTGATATAGCCAAATTCTTACCTACTTACCCATTCTTTCATGTAGAGCCTTACCATAATTAAGGGTTGGGGGGCTGGCACTGCTTTATAATCCACAAACAAGGCTTCCCTACTTGATTACCATCCAGATTCTATTATCTCATATAAAGGCAGAGAAGTATCATCTAGATTCTATTATCTCATATAAAGGCAGAGAAGTATCTCTCTTTGTTCATCTTTCCCCCAAAGTCTGAATTTTAGGAGGCACTTCAGTCAGAATTATACTTATTCTTTAAGACAGTCTCAGATAATAGGTCCATTAAGATATCCACTTGTCAATTGTACCACTGTCCATTAAATTGTGTATTATGTGTGGGTGAAGGTAATAAAATGGCATTTTCATAAAATCACTAGTATATTGCTAATTATAAAGCTTTCCCTTTTGTCTGAATTATTGACTCTTGACAGAAAATGTCCTCCTTTTAAAAGATTCTCAATATTTCCACTGGAAACATGTATTCTAAATGTGAAGTGAAACTTTCTTGTATTCCACAATAACCCAGGTCATTATGATGATTGATTTATGTAAAAACTATCAACCTATCAAGAATAATAGAAAATGTGTTTACTGGATGTCTGATACACATAATGCTTGAGGTGCTGCTTGGAAAAATCAGCATATCCACATTCATCATCAAACTCAAATTCAGAAAACACTGGTGAGGATTACATTTAATGATGGATTTCAACTACTAAAAAATAGCTTCATGCCCTCATATGTTCTTTTTAAAGCAAGTCCATATAATCTTGAATCAAGCATTTTATATAATCATGAATTGGGAGAAACTGTCATGATAGAGATGGTTTATATATATGCTATAGAAAAATCACAGATGCTTTATTCAGAACCAGAAGCAAAGTTAGAAGGAAATCCACATTGCTTTGGCCTCAGGGTGACAACGTTGAGGCCTCAAGGACTTTTTTTTTCTCATTTTGGTTTTGGTTTGCTTTGTTTTTGTTTGTTTATTTTTTATTTCTTATTGAAGTATAGTTGATTTACAATGTTGTGTTAATTTCTGCTGTACAGCAAAGTGATTCAGTTATACATATATACATTCTTTTTAAAAAAATATTCTTTTCCATTATGGTCTATCATAGGATACTGAATATTGTACTCTGTGCTATACAGTAGGATCTTGTTGTTTATCCATTCTATATATAATAGTTTGCATCTGCTAACCCCAAATTCCCATTCCATCCCTCTTCCACCCAGCCCCCTTGGCAACCACAAGTCTGTTCTCCATGTGAGTCTGTTTCTGTTTCATAAAAGTTCATTTGTGTCATATTTTAGATTCCACATGTTAAGTGATATCATACGGTATTTGTCTTTCTCTTTCTGACTGATTTCACTTAGTTTGATAATCTCTAGTTGCACTTATGTTGCTGCAAGTGGCATTATTTCATTCTTTTTCATGGCTGATAGTATTCCACTGCATATATGTGCCACATCTTCTTTATCCATTCATCTGTGGATGTACATTTAGGCTGCTTCCATGTCTTGGCTATTGTGAATAATGTTGCTATGAACATAGGGGTGCATGTATGTTTTCGAATTAGAGTTCTGTCTGGATATATGCAGGAGTGGGGTTGCTGGATTACATGGTAATTCTATTTTTAGTTTTATGAGGAACCTCCATATTGTTTTCCATAATGGCTGTACCAGCTTCAATTCCCACCAACAGTGTAGGAGGGTTCCCTTTTCTCCACACCCTCTCCAACATTTGTTATTTGTAGGCTTTTTAATAATGGCCATTCTGATCACCGTGAAGTGGTATCTCATTGTAGTTTTGATTTGCATTTCCCTAATAATTAGTGATGTTGAGCATCTTCTCATGTGCCTTTTGGCCATTTGTATTTCTTCTTTGGAGAAATGTCTATTTAGGTCTTCTGCTCATTTTTTGATTAGGTTGTTTGTTTTTTGGTTGTTGAGTTGTATGAGCTGTTTGTATATTTTGGAACTTAAGCCCTTACTGGTCACATCATTGGCAAATATTTTCTCCCATTATGTAGGTTGTATTTTCATTTTGTTTATGGTTTCCTTTGCTGTACAAAAGCTTGTAAGTTTGATTAGGTCCCATTTGTTTTTGTTTTTATTTCTATTGCCTTGGGGGACTGACCTAAGAAAACATTGGTATGATTTATCTCAGAGAAAGTCTTGTCCATGATCACTTCTGGAAGTTTTATGGTATCATGTCTCATGTTTAAGACTTTAAGCCATTTTGAGTTTATTTTTATGTATGGGTTGTTCTAACTTCATTGCTTTACATGTGGCTGTCCAACTTTCCCAATATCACTTGCTGAAGAGACTGTCTTTTTCCCACTGTATATTCTTGTGAGGCCTCAAGGACTCTGAGCTATGATTTAATCAAGTGACAAACCCAAAATATTGGCAAGTCTCCTCTGCGGTCTCAAAATATCTTCTCTTTTATATTGTACCTGTATCCTGATACTTAAAAAAATACTTTAAAAGGGGAAGGGGATTTACTAAAGGAATCAAATGACTTGTCAAACCCTTCCCACAACATAATTTGTCCTCACTGCAGCTCTTAAGTCTAATCCAAAGTAACCTCTTTAATTCATCTCTTTAAGAATAAGGAGGACAAGGAAGGGGATACTTACCTCAACTTTAGGGTGTTCCTTTCTCCTCCAACATTGTTTATTTCTTTAAGATCAATGTTTGAGATAATGGTCTCTAATTCTTCCTTCACCATACCAGGATGTATCAAGACAAAAAGCAATGCCATCTTCTCCTCATGGAGAACCTTGACCAGTGCCTCAGAGTTTATCTTTCTCAGGTTTCTTCTTGACCTAATTCTTTTCTTTATTGCTCTAGGGGAAGTCAGAAATACCAACAACTATCTGCCCATCTTTATTTCAGTGGATAGCTCTGGAATTAGATCCTACAGTTTGAATCCTGGCTCTAGCACATAATAGCTGAGAGAGGTATGGCTTGTTTTTCAATCTCTGACTCTCCAATTCCTTATCAACAAGAGGAGGACCATAAGAATATTGCTTACCGTGTGTGGTTACTGAGAGGATTAAATGATTTCATATAGAGCACAAAGTCATGCTTGATAATAATTAATATTTCTTTTCTTAAAATATACATAACTGTTTTATATATTTATATTCAAATGTTTTTATATTTATTTATTTATTTTTGGCTGCGTTGGGCCTTTGTTGCTGCACGTGGGCTTTCTCTAGTTGCGACAAGTGAGTGCTCCTCTTTGTTGCAGTGAGCAGGCATTGTGGTGCCTTCTCCTGTTGTGGAGCATGGGCTCTAGGTGAGCGGGCTTCACTAGTTGTGGCACGTGGGCTCAGTAGTTGTGGCTCTTGGGCTCTAGTGTGCAGGCTCAGTAGTTGTGGCACATGGGCTTAGTTGCTCTGCAGCATGTGGGATCTTCCCGGACCAGGTCTCAAACCTGTGTCCCCGGCATTGGCAGGTGGGTTCTTAACCACTGCACCACCAGGGAAGTACCAATAACTAATATTTCTCAAGAACTGATTTTTTGAGAACTGTAGTTTCCACTTTACATTTAATTCTCACAACAAACTATTATGTATGATTATCGTTCTCATATTGCAAAAGAGTAAATGAATAAAAAGAGAAGGTAAATAACTTATCCAGTCTCAGTAAGATGATAAATAGTGGAACTGAGATTTTATTCTGAAACTGTACTCTTAGAGCTTAAGCTAAATTTTAGCTTTTGTTATCATCACTGATATACCTGAGGACAATAAATTAGTCCACATGTGGTGAATATCTACAGCCTTTGAGGTGTATAATGCTGTGCTCAACTTTTCACTATTACTTTTTGCAAGTTTTATCACCCCATTATTAAAAATATCTTTGTACAGGGCTGGATGTCAATATTTCACCTCTTCTTGACTCTTCACCACTTGATATTAATCCAAATGTTGGGAAAGCTTCAGTACTGAATATACAAGGTCAGAACTGGTTTCCTTCGTAAAAGGGAGCATTCATTTTCCTTAGCATTTGTGTACTTACAGTGTCCTATTCCAGTGGTTTTTAAATGTTAGCAAGCAACAGAATAACCTGGAGAGCTTGTGAAAACACATATTAGTAAGACTTACCCCCAGGGTTTCTGATTCAGGATGCCTATGTTGGGATCCAAGAATGTACATTTCTAAAAAGTTCTCAGAGATGCAGATGCTGATGGCCTGGGGACCACTTTGAGAACCACTGTGCCGGGCATTATACTAATATATCTATGTCTTAATTCATTTATTTCTCATCATCAACATAGGAGGAAGGTGCTATTATTATCCACATTCTATAAATGAAGAAATTGAGGGTTCTCAAGTCACACAGGTAGTAAGAGGGAGCCTCATGATTTGAGCAAGCAAGCTATTTCCAAAGCCCTTACACACTCTTCACAACCCCTCCATTCTGACTCCTTGAAGATGTAGGTAATAAAACTCATGATTAATTGACTCACAAGGTTTTTATGAGATGCCAGTGAATTACAAAATTTGGATGCACACAGCAGTGTGCCTGGCCTGGGGGAGGGAGTTATTAATGTTGTTTTCTGTCAACATATCGGAATTAGTAACCACCACTCTTTCTGAACTTCCACTTCCTTCAGGTAAAATACCAATTGTTATGGTACAGACGAACTTGTTTGCAAGGCAGAAATAGAGTCGAATCGCAGATGTAGAGAACAGACTTGTGGTTACTAGCAGGGAGGGCAGGATGGGACGAATTGGGAGATTGGGATTGAAATAGATACACTACTATGTATAAAATAGATAACATGAGAACCTACTGTATGGCACAGTGAACTCTACTCAGTGATCTCTGGTGAACTAAATGGGAAGAAAAGCTAAAAAAGAGTGGATATATGTATATGTATAACTGATTCACTTTGCTGTACAGCAGAAATTAACACAACATTGTAAAGCAACTATCCTCCAATAAAAAAAAGGGAGGAAAAAATCTGCTCTAGCTTTCACTTTATCCTATCAAAATCTAATTGGGTTTTTTCCATAGTTGGCAAAGAAGAAGAATGAAAAAGGCAATACAAATACATGCAGGTGTCTGAGTAGTTAAAATGGAGGGGTGAAGGGATGAAAGTCCAGCATCTCCATAGCTTCTTAAAATTTTGGAACATTAAATTACAGAAAGGTTGCTCCACTGTGATTGGAACTAAGGGACTTATAGAGGCTATAGAGCACCTGTGGCATATACATAACCTTAATTTAGAAGCACAAGTAAAAGCAGCCATTCCTTGTATGGATTTTGCATACCTGATGTTGGTACAAGTATAAAGCTCATCAGTACCTTTGTGGAGGCTATCTGTCATCATCAATTTTACAGAAAAATGCTCCATCCATCCTAGATTCTAGAAATGTATTCAAATTCAATGTTATCCCATCAGGCATCAGACACAAGATTTCTCAAAGTACAAAATTTCTCTAGTAGAAGAGGTTTAGTAACAAGCAAGTTAAGAGATGATGATAAACGTTTTAGAAATAATTTGCTTATTATCTATTTTATACCCAATGACCCTTACAAATATAAGCAAAAGTTCCTCAGACAAGGTTAATTTGCTGCATTACTGATTTGGGAAGTAAATGAATCCAGGATGCCAAAAGCCAGGAGCTATCATGGTCCTGCTGACTCTCTGGCAAGCTGATGTATCAAGATGTCACCTCTGCCTCCAATGAGGTAAGTTCTTCACATGCTGACACTGATTGTTTCATGACAGAAATAAGTTGAGCCTCTCTGGCCAGTTTATAATCTCAGTATCTCCTGGAGAGCAGGCACTTTGGCAGAAATTGGCATCTCTTTGACAGCCCCGGACAGGAAGGCTGAGATCTGGATAAACTAGGAGAATGTGTTCTTCTTTTGCCTTAAATGCTGTCTTTCAGGTGAGCAGGGCGGCCTGGGTTTGTTTGCAGGAAGGTTATAGAACTTTAACCTGTTTTCTTGTCAATCTGCAGGTGTATTCCATAATCAAGTCAGGGGAGCTGGAGTAATGTCTTTGAATCAAAGTGATGGACACAGAGCAAGCTCTTTCTTTTCTATAAAATTCTCTAAACAAATGTGTGTCTGTTTCTCTCCAGAATGACAGGGTACCTACTATAATTTTATAGTTTCACTCATGTTCTCCCTCCTTCTCGCCTTTTGCACATCATTACATGCATATTTTGGGAAAGTCTTTTCCGTAATGGTCATACCCGAGAATTAATGCACTGGCACAGATTTTTCTAAAATACAAATAAAAAGGCAGCCAGAGTACATTCAACTTACTTGAGATTGTGATGAGATCTCATTGGACTCTGATTTCCACTAAGTGGTCAGAAATACACAGATAAGAGTGTGTGTGTGTACATGCATGGGTATATATGCATGTTTTCAATGTGTGTGTGTATGACTGTGCATGCATAAATTAGCATATGCTGGGTTATAGTACACAAACAGAATTAAAAGACAAACTAGTGAACTTTATTATTAGTATTATTATTTTTTATTTATTTTTTTTTGCGGTACACGGGTCTCTGACTGTTGTGGCCTCTCCCGTTGTGGAGCACAGACTCCGGACATGCAGACTCAGCGGCCATGGCTCATGGACCCAGCCACTCCACGGCATGTGGGATCTTCCCTGACCAGGGCACGAACCCGTGTCCCCTGCATCGGCAGGCGGACTCTCAACCACTGTGCCACCAGGGAATCCCCAAGTGAACGTTCTAAAGATTTTATTTGCCTATAAGTTTAGTCATATTATTATGTTTTTAAATTTTACAAAAAATAAGCATGCTTACCAATTTCATAATTAATGAATATAAGCATTTGGTGAAGCCCTAAGAAACAGGAACACTGGGGTGGTATCACCTTATAAAAGTCAGGATTTTTTTGTAGGTTATGAATGGATTGATTTAAATTGGTCCTCAGCTCATGGGTCAAGACAACAAGCAAAAATGTCAGTTACATCAGGGCATCAGGCCAATTGCAAAGCCCCCTAATAAACATGAATAAGATGATTTTACTTATTTATTTTTCTCCTGCTGCTGCTGTTGGGGAAGATGACAGCCTAATCATGTCTGCTCAGAACCGGGCTGTGAGTTTACATTAAGCGGCATGTGTTCTGTCATTACTGCAAGCTTTGGAGGGATATGATGGCTTTGTCTCAAGCCACTTTTCTGGAAGCTACTCAGCAATTCAAAAAGGAGATTTTCTGCATCTTCTAAAATTTGCTGGAGGTTTCAATGTGAAATGATTAATCACTAGACAATGAGGATAATGAAAAAAAAAAAAACTTGTCTTGTACATTAGGTAACTTGCAGGATATCTTGGCTGTAATCTTCCTCTCTACCAAGGAGGCTGAGCCCCTCCCCAGGTTTGTGGCCCACTGGAATCAGCATCAAGATTTATTGAGACTAGTATCCCTTTAATCATCTATCTCATGCTGGATTCTGACCATCGTTTCATGATTTAGACAGCATGTGTATCCTAGACCTGACTGCCAAGATTTACCTTGGCCCCATTTGTAAATTCTAATCTGAATTATCTGCCTGGTAATCTGGGTCTTCCAGTCCATGGCCTACTCTTGTCCTTGTCAATTTCCTTTCTGGTGATGTGAGCTATGTTCCTGAATCACAATCTATTCATTGAAGCCTTGCCTCCTTTTTTGGAAGATGTTACTAATCCTATTTGCCTACATCCCAGGCAAGATTTTTGTTTCTGAGCCAGAAGTTTGGCCTGTTTCCTTTAGGATCACCCTGTCCCTATTTATTTAGTACCTATTGTGTACCTAGTCATCGTATTAGATTTAAATGGATCTGTATATAAATATGTATCATTAAGAGGAAAGACAGAGTATTTTTGACTATAGTCTTTGGATTCAAATAAACATGATTCAAATCCCAGCTCTACCACATGCATCCTGTGTGACTTTGGGCAAGCTATTTAACCTCTCTAAGCTTCAGGTTTTTCAGCTATAAAATTGGGATAAGAAAATACCTAGCTTGCCAGATTCCAAAAGAATTAAGTTAATATATATAGAATGTAACAAAGTCTAGTCACATAGAAAGTAAACAGTAAATGGCTGATATCTAAACCTATATCCATTAACATAACAATAATTTCTTTTAATGAATAAACTGATGATCAACCAAGCCTAGAGCCAAAACAAGTGGAGGTAGCATAGTTGCAGAAAGTCTGGTGATAAAAAGCAAAATATAATGTTATAATAAAGTAATAATAATAATAATAGCTAATGTTATTGAGCACTTCCTAAGTTCCAATAGCAATACTGTATACTATATATTATACTTGTTTTGGAGAAAGGGCAGAATGGGAAGGGGGTGGAGGAATGAGACTGAAGCAAGTGAGAATATTAACAGTTGCTGAAACTGAGGAAAATGACTCAAACCTCTCTATTCATTTAATGTTATCATAAGAATGATATTCTTACCTCTCCTTTATAATTCTACTCCCAGGAATTTATCCTGAATTTTTGTTGATGTTACTGACATTATACAGTAGAAACAAAAGCTATAAGTAAAATGAAATTCACTGCAATATTAATTACAATAGAAATATTTAATATTGAAAAATGTCCACAAGTTTCTATCCCTCCCTACAGTCATGCCCTTTGCAATGTGACTTTGCAACTCCAACATCAAGAAATGGAGTTGTACTTACTTTCTCACCCCTAGAATCTGGGCTGGCCACAGGCTTAGCTTTGGCCAATAGAAAACCATGAAAATGAGTTTGCCCAATTCCAACCCAAGCTCTTAGCTCTTCCTATTGGAACCCTGACAGCCACCTTGTAAACAGGTCCATGGTCAGTGTGCTGGAGAATGAAAAACTTGTGGCCCAGGCATTCCCATTGCTCTAGCTGAAAACAAGCCAAGTCCCCAAAGCAAAGTCATCTAGCTGACCTGCAGTTGACTACCGACACATGAGAGAGCCCAGCTGAGACCAGAAGAACTATCCAGCTCAGCTCAGCTCCAATTGCTTACCTGCAATCCTGATAACTAAATATATGGTTTTATTTTAAGCCACTAAGTTTTGGAATAGTTTACTGATACAAATGTTGAACAATACAACAAAATACTAGGCAAGCTTTAAAATGGCAATGATGACATCTAAGTAAAATCATGGATATTTTATGATATAATAGTGAGTGAAAATAGTAGAACACAAATATTAGTCTGTATACCGTAATTGGAATTATGCAAATTTATGCATGCAAATAAAGTGGCCTATAAAAAGGACATTGCTTTCTAAGATTGGTAGGATTAAGCATTATGTTGTCATTATTTTTATTTCCTTTAACATAACAATTTAAATTTTCTCATGAAAATATTTAGTAGGACATAAAGTCAGAGACATGCTCAAGTTGTAGGATATCTTGCTGTGACATTAAATCAGTGAAAAGTACAAACCGAATCTTTTGCCTCCCTTCCCTGATGATCATTATTATTGAAAAAATGAACAAAATGGCCCAAAAGAAATATGTCAAAAGTGGAAGGAAATCTCTTTATTAGTTAGGAATTAAAGTAAAATTCACACTAGCTTATTTTACTTTCATTATCAGAGTGCTAGAATTTAAAATAAAAATGGGGATTTAAATACTCGATGGATCACAAAACCTATTTTAATAATGAAAGATATTGATAACAGCTAAACTCTCATATGCTAAAGGTCTGCATTTAAATATTAAAGGTGACTGACCTAAGATAAGGAAGAAACAATTTCGGCAATAATTCTAAAAATTACTAGGACTAGAATGGCTCATTCCTTTATTAAATGTAGATGTGCCCATCATAAAGGCATTGCCCCAGGAAAATGAAACTGACTTATATGCAAATACCAAAGAACTGCGATGAAATTCTGAAGCCTGCCCCTGGAAATTCACCCATGACCAATATATCTCCTTAATCCAGTGGGCTGCTGAAGCACAATGCTGTTTTTCTAGCTGAGTGTGCACATTTGCTGTATCGAGAGGGATGAGGAGCTTGGCTTCCCTCTTGCATTATGCAGGCAATTTATTTTGACAGTTTCCTCAGCCCCCAAAAGTTGTCAAACATTCAACATGCTGCAGATTGAACTCTATGCTCTGTAGTCTAAAGTTGAAAGCTGGGAGGTAGGGACCAATGTCAAATACAGCAATGCAGAATTTGTGTCTTGGTCCTTTCTTAACAAAAGTCAAGAGCTCAGAAATGAATCTATTCCTTATTTAGGTTTTGGCCAGTGTCCACTCCTTTCTCTACCAGCCACATTTAACGTGTCCCTAAAACCCTTAAATTTTCTGTTATGATGACCAGTTGATTTACTTCTCAATTGATACACTCACTTTCACCTTTTCCAGTCTGATGGCCCTTCCACCAGTCATTGAGTAGCTTCTCTCTCCTCTGAGAAGGCAAATCAATCCCCCACTTCGAATTCTCTCTCTTCCATACCCAGAACCTCTTCCACTTGGTATGTAGCAGAATGCTGTCTTTTTAGTGAAACAAACTTCATTGTGATGCCATTGACCTAGTTTGACAGTTGTTGAAAAATAAACAACCCTGTAGAGCTCATCACTCATTGTAAGGGTATTTGTCAAGGACATTGTTCATTACATCATACAGTGTCCTATTTATGAAGCTTTCTGAAAGAAATCCCTGTCCCATCTTTATACAAAAAAAAAAAAAAATGTGGGCTGATCCTAAGTATCTGTTCTGTGTTTACTTCTTTTTGCTTGTTTGTTTACTTATAAGGGACGTTGTGAATTGTGTAGTCGATACAAGAGATGGTTAACTCAAGGATAGTGTATAGTTACCAGACTCTCAAGAATTTATCATTGTCCATGGCTCTTCTTTGTCTCCTCTCTTATTTTTCTGTATTGCTTCATTGTATTTCTTGGTTGTTATTTGCCAGTCACATTCATGTATCTTTTACTTAACATTTATGGAGCATTCATTAGGGCCAGCAGGGTTGTAAGTACAATGTATGAATTGTCATTTTAATCCCCTTTTCCAATGTATAAAAAAGCTACTATAATTATCTCAATATTGCATATAGAAAAAATATGAGATGCAAAGAGATTAACTACCCTAAAGTCACACAGCTAGTGAGTGGAGGAGCTACTCAAAGTTAAATTATTTCTGGAAGAACTCACAAAGAGGAGTTTGATGCACTTGAGTAAGACATGGGGGTGGTTTATCTAAAATGAAGCTAATCCCACTAGGTGAGTAAAATTGCCTTAACCATAATCCTCTCTAATGTCTCAGGAGACTAGTTCACTATCTAGAGTTCACAAGTTCAAGGTTTAGGGTTTCTGCCTATGCAAATTAGAGGAGTAAGGTACCACCAGGCAGTCTCCATGACTTTCCAGATTGTGAATCTTGTGTTTCCAATGAGGACTTTCTTGTTGGATCACACTTCAAATCCATACTGGATCTTGCCTCACTCAGATTTAACATGATTGTGTTTAACAGAGCTCAACTACTGAAATAAACAACTCTTGTGTAAGTGAGCTTGGGGATGATAGTTTCATTTTGTAATGCTGAATTTTCACTTCTAGCCATTAAAAATTGACCTAAGTAGAATTATGTAGAAACTTTTACCTTGAAAAGAGTGGTAGCAGCATCCTCCTTCAGAATTTTAAAGGAGAAAGCTAAATTTTGATCTGTTATCTTTGGGTCCTTTAGACAAATATAAAAGACTTTTTTTTCTACGCAAACAGTGGAAACAAATGCTGGTTAACTTAAACAGGAAAGGGATTTATTGGAAGGATATGAAGGAACAGAGAGAATCAACAGGAGACTGAAAGAAAGCCTTGAAAATTAGCAGAAATTAAGGGAAGATTGACATCTGAAACAACACCCAGCCAGTGCTGCCTTTAGACCGTGGTAATTGGTGCTGGTACATCTGTCAGGACAACCACCTTGGATGCTACTGCCGGGGTTAGAATCAAAGCTAAAATGTCCCATCCTAATGCTATAGCTCTCATGGGCTTCTGGGAACCACTCACTATCTTTACCCTTTCAGGTCTGAGGATAGTGGAGGCCACCTGTGGTTGTTAGCCTTAGAGATGCTTTACCAACTCCTGTTGGCTTCTCTTAATCCATAGTTCTTCATAAAGATATGCTTTTTAAAACTTTCTGCAATTATTCTTTTTTTAGAGTGCCATCTGTTTGTGGCAGGAACCATGACTTTACAGGATACACTGGGTGCAAGGAAAGTCAGTCCTTGATCTTATTGTGATTACAGTCTCACAAAGCTAATGACTTGTGGTTGTGTCTTATTAATCTCTCTCATACTGAAAAGGGACAGCCTTGATAAACAGTACGTCCTTTACATCAGTGTTCCAATTCTGAATTCTGAAAATGGCTACTTCTGTACTCAGGTGCTCTGACAAATTTCCAACACACATATATCTGTGTACTCTTTTCCCTAAAACACTTAATTGACATTCTTCTTTGTGTCTCCCCCTCCACATTACCCAGTAGCCTTTACTACACAATTAAATGCTTGTTAGGTAATTCAACCTAGAATATAATCATGTGGAGAGATGAGTATAAGCCAACACAATAGAGTAACGATGTGTGTTTGTAATGAGGCTCTTCATTAGCATGACCATTTTACTGGACCCTGTCAGACTCAGATCATAGGATGAGGTTAGAACACACATTGCCAGTATGTGGTTAGCCACATGCTAGAGGGTTTAATAAAAGGGAAGACGTTGAGGAAAGGAGATGTTAGCAGTCATAGAGCAAATACTGTCAACTTAGATAAGGGACGCAGAGATCAAGTCCAAGTAGGTCAGTGATTTCTGGTTCTAAGCAGCCAACAATTTAGGGAGAGTCTGCCTGAAAATGGAACAGCAGAGGTGGTGTCGGCATCACTAGCAAATAGTCTCACCTAGAAAAATCCACACAAGAAGTGGGGATACAGCATGACGTGAAGCTGGTGTAAATAAGGAGAAAAGTCAGAACAATGGCAGATTGGTGGTACCCAGCATAAGAATCCCCCTATTCCTTGCAACCAGTACACTAGAAAACTGGAGTAGTGAAGAAACAAAAACAAGGATCTGGTACCTGAGGGATGGGGGCTGAAGGGAAATAGCAAGGTGAGCTATCAAGAAAATATTGGAAAACTCTGTAGACTCATTCAGAACTTCAGTTTTTGAAAAGGTAACAGTTCAACACTTCAATATATAGCAGGGTAGAAAATATTTATATTGGGTCTATTGGTTCTGTTGAGAATCAAGTCCACTTTTAAGTTTCTTAGTAGTCATTGCTAATAGCTGGAATAATGCTGGGAAGTGTTGATACTCAAGTGCACAGTTTTATCTCATCTCCTCCCATCCCAGGAGCTAGATGAATTGAGCTGAATTCTGCAACCTGTCTTATGTTTGAGAATAGCAATGGGTCCAAATTTCAACTTATAAGATGTAACTTATACATTTTAAAAAGAGATTTGGATAATTTCTGTAGAAAGTTATCCAGAACGTTCATATATCCATACTGTTTCTTGAGCCAGTTGTTAGTTCCACAGTTGGTACAAAGAGATTATATGCAGATAGGTAGGTAGATAGTGATAGACAGATAGATGAATGAGTGAATAAATAAAATTGCATGATGAGGTAAGTTAAGAAAAACTGGGCCAAACATAGTTAACAGGCATCTTTATCATTAGAAGAGTTTTCAGTCTACTGATATGTGTCATCATTTTCTAAGATGAGTTATAGTAGATGGGGTTCTCCAATTGTATTTTATCAGTAGGTTATATTTTGCATAGGGAAGCATCTCTTGAAATTGGGATGCCATAGGTTTCAGAAAATGATGTTTTGGATATACTAAATATTTTATAGCAATCTTGAGTACAATAGCCTTATTATATACACTGACTTGTCAGAAGATCTGTAAGACCTTCAATGAAAACTCCAACACAACTGGAAATGCTCATACGATATAGGTGTTTGTGAAGGTCATACAAGTTCTCTTGAAGTATCTCCAAGGACAGTAAATTCTCTACCCAGTGAGGCATCTTTTCTTGCTCTCAAGCAACTCTATATTTTATAAATTCTTTTCTCATAATGAGCTATAATGTGGTATTTTATGAATTCTACCACTGGTTCTAGCTTCAGAAGAAGACAAAACAAATTTACTCCTTCTTTCTCAGCTTCCCTGAGTTCACTCAAATTTTTCCTATGTGATATGTTTTCTAGGCTTCCTCACAAATTTTATCAACCTGGAATCACTCTAGTTTCCCTCTAATTCTTTAAAATGCCACACTTGGAATTGCACTGAGTATTCTGGGTGTGGTTGGATCAATGCAGAGAATGAGATTGCAACTTCCCATGCCATGCAAACTCTTTTCTTCTTAATAATGCCAGAAATTTTCAGCCACATCTTACTGTGGATTCATGTTAAGCTTGAGACAACTCAATGCCCCATAAACGTTTTTATGTGAACTACTGCCACAGCATGTCTTCTCTCTCCTATAGTTAGGCAATTGATTTTTGAAATCTAAATGCCTACCCCTAAGGTTATGCACAGTTGTATATAGAAACAACCTACTGGCTTCTTTTGGTGAATTAATACAATTATACCCTCAAACGACTTCAAGATAATAATAATGGTGATGAACATAATTATCAAAAATGGTAAGTTGCCTCTTAAAGAGTGCTTTAATATATGTTATTTCACTTTATAATCTAGAGAGAAATAGTGGATATTATTAGCATCAACTTAGAGATGAAGCAACGGAGGCATTAGAGATACTGGCCTATGATACTCCAATGCTTAGTAAGTAGGACAACATGCCTAGAACTCTGTCTTCTGCCCCCTAATACAAACTTCTTTCCTATACCAAATACTTCTCAGTAGAACATATAAGCCAAGTTCTACATGCCAAAGAATTCTGTTGTACATGCTTCATTCAACAGTGCCTGTGGGCTAGGGAACTGCCTTTGTTCCATTCTGCAACATTTACTAATTTACCATGAGCTTAACCAAATGTAAACATAGACATTTAGTCATTAACATCAATGCTAGTTGTTCTATTTTAGCGGTGATTATTTATGAATAAAAATGTCATTTGTGTTAAAAATCCAAGAAAAAAAATGTGCCCTCTATTCATTAACCCTTTCACTCAGCCTGGCAGTTTTCAAGAATTTCAGAAATCGAAGCTGGAAAATATCTACATATTTGTATCAAGCCTATTCCTCACGAATCAGGGTAGACTTTATTCCTGTAGACTTCTAAAGAACAGATGGAAACAGATATATGGTGTCTTCAAAATAATAAGCTAAGTAGTACTGCAGAGAGTTGGGAGTCAGAATCCCAGGGCTGGGTGAGGGATAGGGTACCTGATCACATGAGGTGTGTAAAAATATAACTTTTTTTTGGAAAGCAGTTATTAGTTTGAGGGCTGGGAGGTTATTGTATATGAATTTTCAGCCACAACATTGGTACCATTAGAGTATTTGCACAGGATACAGGGACACAGAGAAAATAAACCACTGTCTCAAGGACACAGGGAAAATAAACCATGGTAACACAGTTCCAACTATTGTCCAGAATCGCAGATGTGGTCAAAGATATGCCTGGGGGGTAAATGAAGTGATCTGTCTCCAGGCTCTGGCCATTAGAATCTGAAGTGACAACCAGAGAAACCAGATATTCTTTCTGATGATAACCTCTATACATATATTGATAAAAGTCCAGGTTTAGTCCTAGAATAAAACTATTTAAGATATAATCACATGAGGAAGACCTTAAAAAATCCATGTTGTCCAACAGATTGGACATGAAGATGCTCTTCATTTGTTAAAACCAAGAGGTAATCAGTAAACCCAGTAGTAATGAGATTTTCCAACTTTAGCCTTAGGCGATAACTATTTTTAACTAAAACACAAAGTATTGTGATGATGATGATGAAACTAAAATATTGTGTTTTTTAATGTCAAGCAATTGCTTTGCACATATATTCATTTCGTTATTTTAACAATCATATGAATTGAATAATTACCTTATCATGGAAGTGAAGAACCTTTAAAGTGTTTTATACATCCAAAAGGAAAAAAAGTATATATCTTTCCATTTGGCAGTTCTAAACTTGTATAGCAGCCAAAATGAAATAATATAGTTTGGTAATATGATGAATCTGCATAAGACCTCCATCTATAGGTTTTAATACCTGAATTGAACTGGCAATTTATTTTATTCTATTGTTTTTTTAACATCTTTATTGGAGTATAATTGCTTTACAATGGTGTGTTAGTTTCTGCTTTATAATAGAGTGAATCAGCTATACTTGGCAACTTATTTTTATTCACACAAGATTGTAAGCTATATGAGAACAGATCTGGGTATTTCTCAAAAGATAGGACATTGCCACATGGACTAAGAGCTCAATAAATAGTCAAGTCAATAGATGAAATTCTCTCCTAGAATGTGTTTTTCTTGGGCAAATCACAACTTTCATGACAAGCAGGAATGCAGACAAACATGTAATGCATTTTAGAGACCTACTACTGAAAATTGTGCAATTAGTTCATCATGGATTAGTTCATGTGACCCTGTCACTTTCCTAATGAGTATTTCTGATTGACAAACACAGAAACTAAAGCTCTGAATGATCATAAACTTTTCAAAAAACAACAAATTAACCATTGGCCGATCAAATGCTTTCTAATTCTCAAATTAAAACTTCTTTCTAAGACAATGTTTCCCAAGCCCCTGTCTTTTGGTACCATTTTCACTACTGTGAGGCTATAACCCCATCATCTATACTACTATTTACTGAGTATGTATTTAATTACCTCACCTATTTTAAATGAGACTTTATGTCTTAACATAATTGGAAAACTAATATAATTCCTTACATAAAATGTAACTATAAAATTAATTTAATTAAAGCAAATGATTAAATTCTTGATAAATATCATTAATTCAAATATACTCTGAGGTGGCTGCCCATTCTCTTTTAATGTAAAAAGAGGTTAGCAAGTTGAAGACCTATTAACACCAAACTGGGCCTTTCTCCTTGACATAATCCAGATGAAATGAAATGAAATTGAAAATGGAATTTCACTGTACTTATGTGTCCCAGTATTATTTAAATATTATTTTAAATTAAATTTTTTCCTGTTCTGAGTCCCAACTGCATAGCACATGTTCAATGATTTGGAAAACACTGCTCTAGGCCATATTACTTCCCAAAATCTGGTAAAGTATGTGTTTTTTCTCTTTCTATTTTTCTTTTCATATTATAATTTTGTCCTAAATATACATATACAGATATTTCTAGATAATCCTAGCTCAATCTCTTCACATTATTTTAGAGAAGACACTATCCCAATGGACTACTATTATTCACATGACATTAAATAAGTCTATTTTAGTTAGTACATAAATGTGTTTTATTGTAATTGACAAATGAAATATTTTTCTCAAGTCAAAATTCAGATGAGTTCTTCATTAGCAGTTTTATCTTCTTCAATGTAACATTTTCCTAAGACCTCTCTTACTGTTAAAACGATCCCTTCCTCAAATTACTATTGTCCTTTTATTTTATTCTTCATTTTCAAGGCAAATTTCTTAGAAGTCCCATTCACTTACTCTATTTCATGACCCTCCCAAAGACTTTTTCCTTGGCCCCTTGAAGAATCCCACCATTATATTAAACAGATTCTTTAAGGTCACCACCAACAACTCATTTGTCATAAATTATAGGCCTTTCCTTCTCTCTATAACACTTAACTAATTACTCCTACTTAACCTCTCAACTGCCTTTACTTGTGCGAGGTTGGGATCGCTTGGCTCAGACCGTTTCTGTATCTTTCCTCTTATGGCTTCAACTATCTCCTCTCTGTAAATAAGTCCCAATTAGCAAGCTCTGGATTGTTGTCTCCAGCTGTCTGATGTCCAAGGGAGATGAAATGCCCTGGATTGGGATGTAGGAATGCGGCATGTAACTGGAACTCTCTGCTGATCAGATCCAAAATGAAACTCGTGCTTCTCCTCCTCCTGTTTCCCATTGTTCTTATTGTCACTTTCAACCATCTAGTATTTCAAGCCTAAAGTCTTGGTTTCATCTCACTGACACGACATTTACGCAAATGGCCAGGTACTGTGTTATACCTGAAAAATATCAATTCTTATCCTCATTTTCACTACCTATAATTCAGGCCATATTTACACTTTACTTGTCCTATTTCACAGAAGTCTTTACTATTCTCCCTGCCTCTAGTCTCTGACTCTTCCAATTCATCTGGAGCAAGACGGCCGGCCAGACTGTTCTTCACATAGGGTGATGCTCCTGGTCATGCCACAGCTCCACCCCAAATCAGCCAGTATCTTCCACATATACCCCAACTAAAGTTCCAACAACTTAATCTAGAATCCAAATCCTTACATGACCTAATCACTGCTTTACTCAGAGTGTATTTGCTTTTCATCTTTGATTGGGCAGTATATTAAAAAGCAGGTTAATAAAAATTACGCATAAAATTTTAAACATTTTGATCTATTAAAAATGCATATATTTACATTTGTTTGCCAGTCATTTCATGCAAATCTTAGGCCTTTTTTTTCTTTTCACTATGGATTCACGAAGTGCATGAATCACATACTTTTTCCAGTTTTAGTTTCCTTAGAATGAAATAAGTTTTTAGAGATACTTGTGAAGCAATTTGAATGCACAATCTTTTAATATTTTAAAATTTTCTTCCAAACTTTTACATTTGATTCTTCTCCAACTCCTAATTCTGCTGTAATTTTTTAGTGATTCATCTATGTTTTATCTTTTCAAAACATTAACTTAGCATTCACACACACACACACAAAATGCCACCTTTCTTTTTGCACCCTTATTTCTTTGGCTAACATACTTTTAAATTACTATATATTTAAAATACAAGAAACATTGATATGAGTAGTTTTAGCAACAAAAGCAATCAGTCTGTAGAAAGAAAAATAGGTGAATGTGCTCTAGAGTGGCTTAGTAGCCCTAGAATTCAATATGCCATGAGCATCAGAAATAACAACTTACTGAAATCAGGGAGGGAACTGGTTATTCAGCAACTCGAAGTTGGTTAACAGAGATACGCTGTACTTGCTATCCTCCATTAAAAATAATAGTCTGACCTTTCCTTCCCACAGTCCTCTCTCCACTCAGCCCACTCAAATTTACAAGTATCTTAAGCATATTAATCTTAAGCTCCAACTCAGATCCTGCCTCTCCATGTTCAGTTCCCGGATGCCCCTACCAGAAAAAATTTCCCTATTAAACTACAATAACATTTGTATATGTACAAATGCAGGATATTTTTTCTCCTTTAATTATTTTTATTATTTTGTATATTTTGTTTTAAGTGCTTGTAATGCAGGTGTTGTTACTGAGTTATCTTGGTATCCTCCACAGGGTTTAGCATGAAGAAAGCAAAATGAGTGTATCATCATCATATCTCCAGGTTAGTTCTCTATGGATACTGAGGCTTGGAGAAAAAAAGGACAATGGTAGAGCTTATACAGAATACTACCAACCAATGGATGTAGTTTGAACATAGGTGTTCATTCATTAGATGTCTTAATTTGCATTTGAATATCTTTGAAATGGGTAATTTCTAACCTTTTAAAAAGTTTTAAGTTTTTGTTAAAAGGAATTTGCTGAAACAGGGAAAAATATACATAAACTATAATATATCCTAATGAAGGAATATTATGCAGTCATTTAAGATGATGCTTGCAAAAAATAGTTTGTGTAATGGGAAAAAAATTTGTTATAATGACAAGTGAAAAAAAAAGGAAGACAGTAAATTAAAACTACAGTTTAAGCACAGCTATTAAACCTTAATGAAAAAATAGTGGAAATTAAAAGACAAATATGTAGAATGATTGTGGGTGGGTTTTTTGCCTCATTGTTTATTTTATTCAAATTTTCTACAAAGAGCATGTTTTAATTTTATGATCATAATGCAGTAAAATGTATCCTGTTATTTTTAAAGAAAGTTGCTCAATTTCCATAAACTGAATTAATCTCCATTATTAAGTAATCACTCTATTAATAGCTATAAGCAGATACCAAAAAGGACAACGTGGGTAGAAGAATAGTGCAAATCGCTATTGTTTGTTTCTAGAATACAAATTAGAATATCAATGATCTATTTTCAAAGTAAAAGGTGCCTGACTTTCAGCTTCTAATCCAAAGATTAGATCAACAGGAGAAAAACTAAATATGTGATTTTAATGTACCTCCTTAGAAGATAAAATACTATCTTTTCCCTTTAGGTAGGTGGTACCTAAAATAATTTTTAGATATCTGCTATTTAATCTTACAGAGTCAGTAAGAGATAAAAAGGGGGACTAAACACACATGAGAGCAAAAACCATGGCCTTTCTTCTCTTAGATGTGACCTGGGACAAAGGATGTGAAGGTTTTCAGAGATTAAGGCCATCTCGATGACACTTGATTAATATAGTTTCCTCTCTGGACTCCCTCATCCATTGCAACATTATCTTTCCAAGGTTCACAGCTCACCACTGGAGGTGTGTGGTGGGGTGAAGATGGTAGGGGGCAGAGAAGATGGTTTCCAGCAACCTTAGAGAACAGTTAGGCAGGAAGGAAGCAAATGATGGACCAATACCAAGAGCACCTCCAATGCAGCTAAAAGTTTCTTAACTTCCTTAAGAAATAATTAGAGTTCCTCTTGAATGTATCCACCTTAGCAGTCATCCTAGGATCTCCTCCTTGGACTGCAAAAAATGTCCCAAAGTAATTTATCTTAAAAGGTGGTGTATTCGTTTCTTAGGGTTGCTATAACAAAGTATCACAAACTGACTGGTTTAAAACAACATAGGGGGGCTTCCCTGGTGGCGCAGTGGTTGGGCGTCCGCCTGCCGATGCAGGGGACACGGGTTCGTGCCCCGGTCCGGGAAGATCCCACGTGCCGCCGAGCGGCTGGGCCCGTGGGCCGTGGCCGCTGGGCCTGCGCGTCCGGAGCATGTGCTCCGCAGCGGGAGAGGCCACAACAGTGAGAGGCCCACATACCGCAAAAAAAAAAAAAAAAAAAAAAAAAAAAAAACATAGGGGCCTCCCTGGTGGCGCAGTGGTTGAGAGTCCGCCTGCCGATGCAGGGGATACGGGTTCGTGCCCTGGTCCGGGAGGATCCCATATGCCGCGGAGCAGCTGGGCCCATGAGCCATGGCCACTGAGCCTGCGCATCCGGAGCCTGTGCTCCACAACGGGAGAGGCCACAACAGTGAGAGGCCCGCGTACCGCAAAAAAAAAAAAAAAAAAAAAAGACAAATAAAACAACATAAATTTATTTTCTCATAATTCTGGATGCTAGAAGTTCACAGTCAAGGTGTTGGGAGGGCTATACTGATGCCTCTAAGAGTGGATCCTTCCTTGTCTCCTCTTACTAGGTCACCAGTCATTGGGTAAAGCACCCACCCTATTCCAGTATGACCTCATTTTAACTAATTACATGAGCAATGACCCCATTCCGAAATAATGTCACATCCCGAGGGAGTTGGGGTTAGGGCTTCAACATGTCTGTTTGGAGGACAAAACCCATGACAGTTGGGTAAAAAGAAAAATCCTCCATCCAAACAATTTCAAAAAAATCAACAAACACCATGACACTTAAGTCTACTCCTTTCAGTAATACATGTCTCATTATTTGAAAGTTGGTGAGTTAGAGATAACATGATCTCATTATAAAAATCAATAAATCAATGACTCATTGAGAAATATAATGATACTCAGATATCAGAGATATCAATTACTCAGAGACATTCAATCCCTCTCAAAGCTCCAGAGATAGAAACTGTTTTAATATAAAAAGTCAAGATACATTCTGGCTAAAGTATCAACCAGATATCCAAAAGAATTAGATCTGGTACCATGAATACATGCCCTTTGTGACAGCTGCAACTTTAAGTGTTTATTTGACATAAAAAAATAACAATTTATTGAGTATATACCTTCCACCCATCAAGCCACCCAACCATCTGTCTATCCATTCATCCACCCATTTATCCATCCGTCAATCTATCAATTCACCCATTCATTCATTTATTCAATAAATACTTATAAAGTGCCTGCTTATGTGCCAGGTAGTATCCTAGGAAGTGGCTACACAGTGAAGAACAACACAGACTCTTTTTCTACTTTTGTGAAGTTCCATTCTAATGGGGGAAACTAACTAGAATAAACAGATAAAGAAATAATAAGATTTCTGGTTTCTTAGTCTGTATGCCGAGAACTAAAAATACACTTCTAAGGGTGGGTGTTGGGTGTTCTAGAGTTGTCCAGGCAAAGAAAACAATATGTGTAATGGATCAGAGGTGAAATTCACTGTAACTTTCAGGACTGCAACTTAGTCTATGATGAATAAAAGAGATGGGGAATACCAGAAAAGTAGCCAGAAGGGCAGGGAGTACACAAGTTCTAAAGGGCATGTTATGTGATGTGTCAAGGATCTGGACTGCACCCTATAGGGTGAGGAGGCACATCTGAAAGATGTTAGGTAGGGCATTTGCAGCCCTGTGCTTTACTGATATTTTTTCTGACAACAGTTACTCAAATTTGAAGGCTGAATGAAAATGTGACTAATGTGAAGAACTGTTGACATTACTCAGGCTTGGAGTCCTTTTCTATCCTAGCTTCTGGTTTCAGATTCAATTCTTCCCACATCAGCCAATTTCTTTTTAGATCCATGATGTCTTTCCAGTTCCTGTTTTTGCATACTTCCCTCTTCCCCACAGCCCAGCTATCAACTCATCTCAGTTCCTGGATCTAATTGCAAATTTGCATTTACTCATTGCCTAGGAGGAATTGTTGCTGCTTCAACACCCGCCCTGCCCCCTAAAATCACTACCACAAGCCAATGTCTAAGTGTGAGGGTGACACTGGCTGGATTCATTTTGTGTCACAATCTAAATAAAATATCTGGTTTTAATTAGCAGTCATAAAGTATTCTTTAGAGGGACAGTCACAAACTGAATCCCTTCTTTAACAATTTATATACCCAGGATGGATGAGGAGAATGACAATACCAATATCATACTAATTCCATGGATTTTGGGGAAATGGCAATATATTATATAATATGGCCAAATTTTTGTAACAACAAGCATGGCACAAAAACTATTTTATTCCTGATCATTCATATGCTTATAAAGCATTTTTTGTTCACCATCACAGAAAATTCTGTGGATAAGCTGAGTTCACTTGAGTCCTGGAATAGCTGAAAGGAGTATATCCCCCATCATTAATGACACAAAAGGGAGGGTGCTGGTGGGTGAGCATTTTAGATTTAAATTAACCACAACCAAAATATACAATCAGAGCTGTTCAGATGAAAACTGACTCATGAGAACATGTGGCAGAAACAAGATAAATAAAAAAACTAGGTAACTACCAATGGTTTTGTTTGTCATTTTTGCCAGCCTTCAAACATTTCTCCAAAAGAGTGAAATATCATATTCTGGAAATTTTTATAATATATCAAGGAGGAATTTACTCTAAAAAAGTCTGTCAATCAATTTGTAGCAGAAATTATGGCAAAATTGTTATCATAACCAGCTAACTGGTTTTAGGACTCAGGTAGGTGGTAAGAAAGGCTATTGCAGGTAATGAGGGTTCTCGTCTTCTCTCAGTTGCCCTGGGCATGCCACCTTGAAGATGGTTTTAAGTGAAAGAGCTTATCAAACAAAGCTATTATACTGGGGCTCTAAAAAGGGCTATACCATTTTATGTATTCATTTACTTATTTGTTTCATATTTTGTGAGCTGAACTCCACAAATGTTTTCCAATGTTAGAGAGAAATTACATAATTCCAAAGAACCCAAGGGAATTACTACAAGTTTGTATTTGGAGTAATCAGATCCATGTGCTGGGCACCAGCCTATGCTGACCTCTGTAGACCCTGATAGTAGTTCCTTTGAAAGAAGCATGCCTTCAGTTGGCGAGGCAAGTTTCAATGTCTGGAGGTGGTTGGATCCAGGAGCTGCAATTGGCTTTGACACTGATAGTGGTGGGACAGATTTGTGAGTGTTTGGCAGTATAATCACTACAGGTGAGTATAAGTATAGTCTCCATGCCTCCTGTCTAAAGTGGCAGCAGGTGATGGGTGAGGAAGACCCCCCCCCATCTTCATCTCCTCAATGAAGGAGTGGTTCATTGACCCCCACTCCTTGGGGAAGAATACACTGATAGCTGGGTGGACTTATACCATAAAGGGATGGATAGTTCTGCATCTGATACTGAATATTGAGACAGAGGTTAAACAGGACATGAAAATGATATCTGAGACTCATGCTATTCCTGTAAACAAAATATGTATAAGGCAATCTCTACAAGTCATTTGAAAAAGACCTCTGTGAAGGCTAAACTGTAAATATCCAGTTGTACCAGATGTCAGCACTCATGATCGCATCAATCTTCCTCCTTAAATAGATATTCTGAAAAACCACTGGGGATATAAGCATTTCAACAAGTTCTGAAGCTTCAAACACAAGCATACTTTATCTATAAAAGAATTACTACATGAAAAGACTATTATCATTATAAAAATACTATTCCTCAAAGGAGGACTCAAGCTTTTCTTTGTAATTAAACTTCCTTTTAAAACAAAACAAAGAACATTTTTAAAGACAGCTTCTAAATCTTGAGAATGCTTTGCTTCCCCCTAAAAGCTATGTTGGATGTAAATGGATCCTTCTACTTGTGATTATGTTCAGAAGCTATTTGTGACTGGTTTGTTTATTTTGCTTTAAAGAAGGAGTTTGGAACAGCTACATTTATCTTCCTAAAAAGTAGACATGGTTAAAAACCATATACAAAAGTGGTACTTTCTTTATTTTTTTAATTTTATATTTTGAAATTTGTTAAGGTTTTTTGTAGTCAAATGGAAGGTTCTGTATATCAAGTCTAATGACTTTATAATTTATGGCTTATTTTTCATCTGTATGATCTATCCAATTCTGAAAGAGCTGCATTAAATTGTCCACTGTAATTGCAAAAAAAAAAAAAGTGGTACTTTCTTATCTGATTGAGCACTCAAAATTTATTTCTAAAAATAAGCAGAAAATAATTACATAAACAAGATTTTGTAGCTGGAATCAACTCTACCTTTTAAGTGAAGAATAACAACCAGTTAGAAAATGGTCACAAAGGTAGAACTAATTTATGGCAAGGTACTTACAAACAATGTAAATTTTATCAATTAGGCTGTACTTTTCCTTATATGATACACTTGCTCATATCCATAATAAAAGTGTGGCATTTGTTCCCTGGGACAAATATTCTAGAACTTGCGGATCCAGGTGGGAGAGGTCTATACAATATAATTGGCTATGACTAAGATGGAAAGATGGAGATCCATACATGACAATAATATTGAGGAGATTGAAGAAAAATAGGCAAGTGAAGAGAAGTCTGAGTTTAGGAGAAAAGGAAAGTAGACCTAGAATACTGGGTTTTGATCAATAGGTTATCCAAGCACCAACAAGTTGATTAAACTTCTAGAATCTAGGAATCTAGCCAGCAGAATCCTCAAGTTAATCCAGGAAATGTTCTGGGTCAGAGTGAAGTCTTAAGTTAATACTTTTCAAAAAAGTTTTAAGCAGTTGGATCTCTTTAGAAGCTCTATATGTCAGAGAGTTAAAGCAAAGCTGCTCTGCTCGGAGTGGGTGGGATACAGCTAGCAGCCTCGCCTTGGGCTGTATTGGAGACTGTGTCATAGGCTTGGGTGGGGCACTGGGACCAAGAGAAGCATGGCTTGAATTACCTTGCTCTAGGAAAGTGCTTTCTGACCTGGGCAATTCTATGCTCTAGGTTTAGAAGATGGTCCTTTGGCCATTTTATAAGATGGTCCATCTCCCTTATCTCCATGTTTTCTGTGACATTACAGCAGAGTGAAACCACCCTGGATCTGGATTTAAACATTTGCATTGTGATGTCAAGCATATTGTTTAATCCTTTTGAACTTCAGCTTCATCATCTATCAAATGGCAAAAACTTATTATTCTCACTTAATGAGGAGTAATTAAGATGTATATGACAGACACCAATGTAAAATTTTATCCAAGCCCTCTGATCCTGGAAAACAGTGATTGTTAAGAAATCCCACCTCCCACCCTTTTTGCATTCTGGGAATCACCTTCCTGAAAGGAACCATCTTCTCAAAAGGAGCCACACTTCCCCACATGACTTAGATAAGATTCAAGGATGTCCCCCTGTTTACCTATAATAAGGCCAGACACAGGCTTTTCAAATTCTCAGTTTTTGCCTCATAAATGATTAGCTGTACTGTCTTGTCTTCACTGATTAATCAGGTTTGGTTAATGTTTGTTAACCAAACTTTGATTATCTTCTTCCCTGAGGTCCCTGAATTTGGGCCACTTTCAAGCCTGAGATAACACATACCATTTCTTTAACAACTGCACCCAAGAGTAGGGCCACTTCTGGGCAAAACATTCCCTGATTTACAGTCTGATCAGGCCACTCCCTGTTTATCTCATTCATCACATTTCCCCACACCTACTTCTTTATAGCCTTGTTACTCCTTCCTATAAAAGAAAAGCCTCTTTTTGCCTAACTTTATGATGTTTGCAGATCTCACGTCTGAGCATTCTCCCTATTGCAGTGGCCCTCCTCTCCCTGGTCCCACAGCCATTTTCCCCTCTCAGTAACCTCTCAAATGAAGTCTCTCCTTACCTAAGTCAGGATTTGCTTTTCATTTGCCACAGGTGAAGTTGTTAAGGAATTAGACAGGAAAGAAAATGGCCAGGTGATATAGTTTTTCATTAGCTGTTGGAGAATTTAAAAATCCAGGAAAAAGTATAAATGTATACACACACACACACACACACACATACACATATATATGTATGTATGTGTATGTATGTATGTATGTATGTATCTATCTATCTATCTATCTATCTATCTATCTATCTATCTATCTATCTATCATTACCATTTGGACAGTGAGGGTCATAGGAGGGAAAGTTTTAGGAATATCTATGATATCCAGATTCCTAAAAGTAGGCCTACTAGTGTCAAAATTGACATGAATCATTAGTTATCAACAACAGTTAAAACTGATTTCAAAGGAAAAATGCTCTGCAGGGTATAAAGCATTACATAAATGTCATTTGAAATTGCACAGGTCAGAAAGTGTTTTCTTAGTACAAGGTATTTTATTTTATTTTATTTATTTATTTATTTTTCAGTATGCGGGCCTCTCACGGTTGTGGCCTCTCCCGTTGTGGAGCACAGGCTCCGGACACGCAGGCCCAGCGGCCATGGCTCACGGGCCCAGCCGCTCCGCGGCATATGGGATCCTCCCAGACCGGGGCACGAACCCGTATCCCATGCATCGGCAGGCGGACTCTCAACCACTGCGCCACCAGGGAGGCCCAGTACAAGGTATTTTAAACTACACTTCTTTCATCTGCAATGACCCCAGACTCCCAACTGCCAACCACACAGGCTCCACTACAGCCAAGAGGGGAGGCTGGTAGCAATATCCTCATCCTGCTCTAAGCAATGCCATTCTGTTTTAACTCTTTAATATACAGAGCTTCTGGGTAAAATTGCACTTAAAGAAAAGGATCCAACTCTTTAAAAAAATGTTTGAAAATATTAACCTAAGGCTTCAATTGTTCATATCAATTCACTAAATGACATTAATTTTATTTTATTGTATTTTTTACTGGAGTATAATTGCTTTACAATGTTGTGTTAGTTTCTGCTGTACAATGAAGTGAATCAGCTATATGTATGCATATATCCCCTCCCTCTTAGACCTCCCTCCCCCCTGCCCATCCCACCCATCTAGGTCATCGCAGAGCACTGAGCTGAGCTCCCTGTGCTATACAGCAGGTTCCCACTAGCTATCTATTTTACACATGGTAGTGTATTTATGTCAAACCTAACCTCCCAATTCATCCCATCCTCCCTTTCCCCCTGCTGTATCCACACGTCCGTTCTCTATGTCTACGTCTCTATTCCTGCCCTGGAATTAGGTTCATCTGTACCATTTTTCTAGATTCCACATACATGCGTTAATATACGATATTTGTTTTTCTCTTTCTGACTTACATCACTCTGTATGACAGACTCTAGGTTAATCCGTCTCTACACGATCAGATATGCTATTGGAACGTGAGTTAATTCACTGGCTGTGATTTAGGTCTAATGTCAGGCCAAATACTAGCTCTTAAGGATTAGTCTGTGTATTAATATTAATACAAATCATTCCTTAAAATGATAAATTCAAGGCAAGATTTACAAGCAAATAAAAGGATTTGATAACAAATTGTAGACCCTACATTACTCTTTGGTATAGCTGTAGAACTGACATTCATGAAAGTCCGAAAGTAGCTCATCTTTATTTCTTGCCATCATATACCTTACAGGTATCAGCAAACATTTGTCTGCTATCAGTTAATAGGTTTCCAGCTCCTGCTATTGCATAGTAGATTCTTCCATTTACTCACCAATTCCCTCTCTCTACTAGACATCAGGAATCCAGGGGTCATGGGGCACTCATGACACCTGCCTTCAGGGAGCTCACAGTCTAGAGAACAGCAGTGCTCAAACTTTATGTGTACTAGAATCATGTGTAGGGCTTGTTCAAACCTAAGTTTCTGGGACCCATTCTGTGTTTTTGGTTTAGTGGATCTAGGGTGAGGCTCAAGAATTTGCATTTCTAACAAGTTTCCAGGTGATCCTGATGCTGCTAGTCTGGGAACTATTTTTTTTTTTAATTTATTGTTATTGGAGTATAGTTGATTTACAACGATGTGTTAGTTTCTGCTGTACAGCAAAGTGAATCAGTTATACATATACATATGTCCACTCTTTTTTAGATTCTACTCCCATATGGGTTATTACAGAGTACTGAGTAGAGCTGGGAACTATTCTTCAGGAATCAATAGTCTACGGTTATTAAGGATGTGATGCTCTTGTGAACTTGCGGACTGCAAGTTCCATTTGTGAGAATAGGACAGAAAGTTCCCACTCTTTGGAATGAGATTCCAATAAGCTGTTGAGCTTTGTGCATACCTATAAAGACTAACTGCAGGGAGACTGAGTGAGCATTCCTGATAAACTTTAGATTACCTCTGACAACAAAAAAAGGCTAACAAGTGAAAATCAATCAAAGTTCTCTATGTTTTGATATAAAAGAAAGATATTAAAATTCAACTCGGAGAGTTAGAGTTGTTTTATGTTAAAAATCATGTGCTTGTCAAAGTGATAAGCTACTATGATAATGACTTACACAAATACAATTTAACAAAAACAAGCATTTCTTCATTTATAGTGCAAAAAAGCAGTGTTTGTGTCATTCATTTCAGAAGCCAAGAAATATGTTCTAATTATTGATAGAATAATAAACCAGATCTTTATAAGGATAATTTACATCTCTGTGTTACAGAAAATTTAAGACATATTCCTTTCTTATTCCTACTTTAGCCTTTTTATTTTGGTGGCAGGAAAGGGGAGTCAGAGGGAAAAGTCCAAGATAAAGTAGGAAAGTTGTTCTTTCATTGAAAATATAACCATAATATCTGAAGCCAATGCAGAATATAACATTTCAATGACTCTGATCCTGAAAGTTGACAAACGTGTTAAAATTGAAGCAAAACTCAAAAAGTAATAGAACACATGTAGTCTTTGAGCAACATGAAGGCATGCTTGTTAAATAATAAATTTTCCAGAACTAATAAGTAAGAACTTCAATTAAAGGATCAGGAAGGCCACTTACTTTGTTTGCATGAATAGAAGCATCTATGTGACCTTAAATTCTTTGAAGAATAATGCACGGTCTGATAAATAAGTAAATAAATAAAAAATAAGAAAGAAAGGCTGCTAATATCTATTCATATGCAAAGCTTTTTCAATGTTTTATTGACTCCAAACAAGAGTGACATAGGTCAAAAACAGTGATGCTTCCTGAAGATGAGAAATAGACCCATTAGGAGGTTGGGAGATTCGTTTTCTAAAATATCTCATCCAAAATGTAACCGCCAAATAAAAGAGTTTGAACAGTGGTTGTCAATCCCAACTACAAACTATGATTACCCAGGAAACGTTTAAGCCATCACACCGTTAGTCTGGATCCCACCCAGACTAATGAAATCATACTCTCTGGGTATAGAACCATCTGAATTCTCTACAAGCTTTCCAGTTGTTCCAAACGTGCCATCAAGGTTGAGAAACAATAACTGAGAGGCCAGATCTGACAAGCAATGTATCCTTTTCAGGTTATTCTGTCATATCCTAGTTAAAGTCAGTTTCCACGCATCATTTTTAGCATTGTCAAAGGCATAAATAAATTGTTTGAAACATTTTTTGAGTTCAATAAGCACACTTTCTAGAGTCTGTAAGAATTAGAAAACTAAAAGGATGTCACTTGCTCAATGTCACTAGCAATGATCACTAATTCCAAACCAGAGGATGTCCAGGGACATTTCAACCCTATTGCCTCATCTATATCCCACTAAAGCACAAGGGAAGACAGAGATGATGTTGAGCAAAAGTGAATGAAAGCATAAACCAGAGCTGCTCAAGATAGAGTGTAATGTTCAAACAGCTCTGCTGTAGCTTTCAGCTGGGAGTAAAATGGCTGTAAGCAAGGGTACACAGTGATTGCTTTCCAAGATAGCCCCAAAGCAGCAAACAGCCATTGAAATGTGATTTGACAGAGGACAAGACACTCCAGACACCAGTTCAGGGTTCAAGGAAATAATGCATAATGGAAAAGAAAGAGCTTATTTCTAGTTCTACCCACCCCAAAACAGAAGTATTCTAAACTAAAAAAAAAAAAATCAGGCCTGTTTGCTTAAATGTAGAGTTGAATATATACTCCCACACCCATTGGATAACCATTATTATGAATCTGTTGCATATCTCTCAAGCCTTTTCAATGTATCCAAGCATTAATAAATATTGTACATATTGTACATAGTGTACAATAATTATATACATATGGGGGTCATATGTAATTATATGGGATCATACAATGCAAATTAATGTACAGCCTGTTTTTTATTCAACCTGTCCACATCCATCTTTTCATGTATAGCCATAGCTCTACCTTACCCTTTTCAAAGCTATATTATATTTAATTGAACAGTTGGATTATTCCTTAGTTACCCAATTCCTCACTGATGGACATTTAAAGAGTTTGTAATACTTTGCACTTAAATCACATGCACCTGTCTTATTTTCTTTGGATAAATTCCCAGTTACAGAATCGCTGCAATAAAAATAATGCACATATTAAGTTTTGCTAGCACAGGGCTAGTATGTTACAGTGTGTTGAAGGCTAAGTCTAGAGGCAGATCTAGGTTCAAATTCTGTCTCTGACGCTTGCTCAGTGAGCAGCTTACTTAGCAATTTGGAGTCTCAATTTCTTCTTTTGTAAAGTAGAGGTAATAATATTCCCCACATAATGGTTATGAGGCCCAATGGGGGAAAAAAAAGTAGTGTATTGAGCAAAGCAAATAGTTAGCAAGAGTTTTGTGCATGCTATCTTTTAAAGCTTTATTTACCTTTTATCAGACAGTTCTCAAGAAAAATTGAACAAATTTAAATGCTTTTGCCAATTTCACGCATTGTCACACTTTTAAACCTCTGACTCATCTGAAGGGTGAAAACTAATACCACAAGGTTGTTTGCATTTGAATTTCTTTATTAGCGAAGCTGTGAAAGGATTTTAATATAAAATGGAACCAGAAGATATGAAATGGAGAATCTCACACATGCGTCCTCAGAAGAATGGAACTTAACCAAGAGATTGATTTCCATTAAATAACTGATTTACAGAAGACCCAAGACTAACCTCCTGACCAATTAGATGCGCCAAGAATCTCTCCCCATCCCCAAGCCAAGGAAGTTTTTGCTTGGATTCTGGCTGGATGTCTACCTCTTTGCACTCCTTGCCCATAAATGCAGCCCATCCCAAGCCTTCAAGGGACTGCCCTGTGGCTTGTTATAGCATGCATTTCCCAAATTACAATTGCTCTGCTGGTCCTGGATAAACGCAATTTCTGGTAATTTGAGCTTGCCTCAGTTTACCTCATTATTTAAGTTTACAAAACTGATCAGTTCTTCTTATCTACTATATATTTGTTTGTAAAGTATTCATAATTAGTAATTGAGTTTTCCTCCCTTCTCGTCTCTATCGTGAAATTATCACACTCTAATCCAATAACTGGCAAACTACAGTCTATGGTCCAAATTTGGCATGCTGCCTGTTTTTGTCAATGATGATTTATTGCAAAACAGTCACGTTCATTCATTTACTATTGTCTGAAACTTCTTTCATGTTACAATGGCAGAGTCAAGTAGTCTCCAAAGAGACTATTTGGCCCACAAGGAATAAAATACTTACTACTGAACCCTTTACAGAAAGTATTAGTTGACCCTGTTCTGTAGTAAGTCTTCCTGTCTCTAACTGCCTCCTTTTCTGGACTGCATATTTCACTGTAAGTACAGGGACAGTCCTGCAACCATAGAATGCCCTTTACCTAGCACAGTCCTTGGCAAAGAGTTGGTATTTAGTGAACATTTCAAATATCCTTTCTGTTTTACTAAGTACCATAAAATTCAGGAAATTTAAGTGGTTGAAAACCACCTGAAGGTTTAATCCTGAAAGAAATCTTCTTTTTATCAGCAGAATTCTGCTCATGCTTCAAGGCCAGGGTCAAATACATATTATTTGAGTATATTCTCTAAATCAATGTCCTCCTCAAATAAACCAACCAATGGCTTCCTCCTCTATGTACCACAAGACTTTGGAAAAACCAACATTACAGAATTATAACCTCATGTTAAAATTAAGAGTATATGAGTCTGCCTGTCTTAATAGGATGTGACATTTTTTTAGATCAGAGACTCTATTTTGTATTTCTTTTTATACCTGCAGCATCCAGCAAATAGTGGCCTTGCATTAAGTATTCATTAAATGAATGAATGAAGAATATGCTCATTGTTAGTCTTAGCCTGGGCCATTTAACTTTCCTCTGCATTGATTTAACCACCAAACATAATTTCCCCCATCAACTCTCAAGGTTAAGAGCTCCATCAGTCCACCTTGGAGTCAGGTGCTTAATTGACCATACTGCTTGTGGATGACATGGACTCATTCCCTCCTCACAGCAGGCAACATTTTGCTCTAAGCACTAGTGAACATTCCCTTGACTGGATCTAGAATTCCTTTTTAACAAGGTGTCTGCTGCTAAAGAGAAAAGCAATGAACCCAATAATTCTACCAGCCTCTCATTCTTTGCATTGCTTAGGAGAGCGAAGGAAGGATGTCTTTAAGAAATTTGAACATTGTATTTCCTCAGCACATTCACTTAACAAATATTTAATCAGAACCTGATCTGAAAGAAGCTATGTGCTAAATCCTAGAATATTCCCCACCTCCCAGTTTTATGTTTTCCTTCCAAAGTGGAGGAGCCAGTCTTATAAAGAGACTGTTTTTTTGTTTGTTTGTTTTTTTCCAATCGATGCATTTGAAAGATTTGAAAGTGTGCTCTCTTCAGGGGAAAATCAAAACAAAACAAAACACAAAAGTCAGGCATTATATGGCAATCTAGTATATGATTAGCCCAAGACCACATAGCAAGTTGGTCTCTCTGGGGATAATCTTCTCATTTGTGGAATAGAAATCCCATAAGACAATTTCACTGACTATAAAAATTCTATGAGTTTATGGTTGAAAATGGATTCCTTAAACTAAATTTTGTGGGGTCCCATCCAAACTCTTCATTCTGTTTAACATATCATGAGTGATTTCAGTTTTTAAAACAATCACTTAGTAATTGTAATGGAAATAAATTTGTGTTTGTAGAAATTAGTGTTATTATCTTTCTGGTGTTTCTCATCTTCTAGTTATAATGTCTTTTTAGAAAAACGTTACCAAGATATGTCCTCTTCTCTGGTAATTCTCTAAATGATGTCCTCATTTGTTGAATGGTAATGACGAATTCCAAAGCACTCAGATTCCTCAGAGGGGCTCTCACTAAGAAAAGTACCCTCAATATATTCACAAATGCATGTAGCTACATAAAAAGCAAAGGCCACTTAGCTGTGTGTTCATCAGGGTCAGTGTTTGGCTGGTAAAAGTTAAGAGAAAAATAGCATGCTTGTTATATCAACCTACTCCATGTTTGACTGCCCTTCTTCCCCAGTCTGGGAGAGAATTCGAGAAATAAAGCCTTAAGATGCCAGAGACATGATGTTTATGTAGATCTTTCAGTGCTTAAACCTACAAACATATTGGCTTTGGACTATTACAACTTAAGACATAATAAACACTCGGATACTCAAAAAGCATTAATTAGACACGTCACCCAAGAAGATATACAGATGGCAAATAATCACATGAAAGATCCTCAAGATCATTTGCCATTAAAGAAATGCAAATTGAATCAAACACCCAACTTGATTTTGAGGCATGGAGGATCAGGTATGAAGTAAGTCCATGATGGCCATTGATATCTGTGATGCCTTGCTCTGTAAAACTGTATGAAAAGTTGAAGACAGAACTAACCTTTACGGTCTTTTATTTTCTTATGAAGTATACACCATTAGTAAGCTACCTAAGAAACAACAAGAAAACTCAGTCCTGGACAAGCTCTCTGCCCTACAACAGTTATAAGACAACATATAAGAGCTCATCAAGTTGGTGTTTGAGTTCTATCACATAGTAATAGGTAACCTTGGCTGAGACTTTCCTCATGTATAAAATGAGAATAATGACATTGACCTCACAGTGTTGTTGTAAGATGAAATGAGGCACTGTATACAAAATACTCAGTCCAGTGCCTGGTATATGATGATATTTATGCTAACTGTTACTGTTATGCTCCATACAATCACAGCCTTATGGCAGAGTCTAGATCTGCATCCCTCCCCGACAATGGCTCACTCGGGTTGTGGGACCATATGAAAAAAATACACGGGCAAATATCTGAAGTGGCGAAGAAAGCTTCAGTTATTCGAGGTTATTTCAATACAATACTGGCAAAGGTAAAATTGATTCCAATTCAAGAAATCTGTAGGGTAATTGAGCTTAGCTGCCTTCCTGGAGACATGTGAAGTGAGTGAAAAGGAGGGAAAGGTGGAGTTTTTGCTAGGTTGGCCTTATTCTGGCACGGAGATATCTTGGAGGGAGATAAAGCTCTGTAACTTTGGGCATTTGGTGGATGAAGGGGTGTAAGAAGTGAAGGAAAAAAATCAGGAAAGAGAAGTTAAGAGTAACTGAGAAAGCACACTGACCACATAGAGAGTCCTCTTAATTTAGCGAAGATGAGGTCAATTGAACTATTTTTTTAAATCAAAATCATATAATTTTCTGTATTTCTATATCCTCTTTTCAGCAGAGGAGTTGTTAATTTGCTGCCTTTCTTTCATAAAAGGCTACATTTAAATCATCCTTGAACCATACATTTGTCTATATGGGTCTTACAAGTCAGGATTTATACATTTCATAACAGACAATACATGTCTTTAGTGTGTCATTTACTCAAATGCCATCAAGCCTTTGTTTATGGCCTTCCCTCCAACTAAAGTGTCCTTCCCCTCCTCTCACCACCAAAATCAAACTCGTACTCCAAGTCCCCCCAAAAATGCCATTTTGACACACCCAGGAAAAATTAATGACCATTTTCTCTTGCATCCCATTCTACTTAGTTGAAAAAACTGCTGGTATAATTTAAATATTTGTCTACAAGTCTGAATGCTTGCTTAAACTTTAGATCCAGTAGTAAGCCTATAGTAGGTTCTCAAAAGTCTTTGCTTATTAGAAAATATTATTCCACATTTTGAACATCAATTACTTTTCAAATATTAGCTTTTTTCTCCAAATGCAATCTAAATCTCTCCTGTTGTTTCTTGAGCATGATCTTTGATTTCCTTTTTTCCACTAAAAGCATAATTTAAAGTAAAATAATTTTTTTTTTTTTTTTTTGCGTTACACGGGCCTCTCACTGTTGTGGCCTCTCCCGTTGCAGAGCACAGGCTCCAGACATACAGGCTCAGTGGCCATGGCTCACGGGCCCAGCCGCTCCGCGGCATGTGGGATCCTCCCAGACCGGAGCAGGAACCCGTGTCCCCTGCATCGGCAGGCGGACTCTCAACCACTGCGCCACCAGGGAAGCCCTAAAGTAAAATAATTTTATTACTTTTATCCTTATCAATAAAACAAAATATTATTTAAAGAGATAAAGAGAAAAAAATTTCAGTTAGGGAAAAAGTAGAAATATCTCCTAATCCAACCACCAAGGTACAAGCACAATTCATATTTTGGTGGAAATCCTCCCATAACCTCCTCTTTCTCCCCCTAACGTAGATGCACACAAAGCAAATACAACTTAGTCCATTTTACTGCCATCAGTAAGCTTCCTATACACATCTCTTAATAAAATATTCTTTGCAGTTTGGGTCTCTGAAATATGTCTGCTGATTTAACAACTTTCTGCTACTCATTCACTCCACAGGAGACCCTTCTGTTAAAAAGAGTTGAGCTAGTTTCTCCTCAGCTTAGTTCATCACCAACAAAATTGTCAGCTAAATTCTGGCCACAGAATCCTTAATACAGTTGATTATATAAAAGGTAGATAAAGCATAGCAGGTGTTTTGGATTTTACGTGGAATGGGCTGCATTGAAGGCACTGGAGCAATAGCTTCTTGCTTAATAATCTGAGTCACAATGAAGTGGACAGGACAGGGCATCCACATGAGGAAGGAAATGGACAACTTAGTGAGCACACAGGGTGGGGTTTTTTGTGGCGTGGGTGCAAGCATGGACCCGTGGAATCCCACAGCAAACTCACAAGGGAACACTTGTCTGCATCCTTCCTCTACAATGGAAAAATCTGGCTGAAGGAAGTTAATCAACTTGTAAAGTTCTCATAGACCTGAAGTGATGGAACTGCAAATTCAAACCCAGGTTCCTCTGGTTCTACATTCCATATGCTATAAGCAAGCATTTCACACATGGTGGCCACAGGAATGTCATATTTAGGTCTCTAACAAAGCTCTCCCATAAATAATTCTACACATAGATAACTACAAGTCAAAACATTAAAAAAAGACCTCATTATGCTAACAGCTAAACGATTTTAAATAAAAAATTTAGAAAGGAAAACAAAACTGTGGCTAACATTTAAAAATAATGGCTAACATATTAAGGTGAATGTAAAATGCTCTACATGTATTATCTCATTTAATTCTCCTAGATTCCCAGAAAGTAGTTAGTACTACATGAGGGACAGCTTCCGTTTGCCCAGGTATATCCACTCTATCCATCATTCCCTTCATCCTTCTCTGTGAACTTGTGTGAACTATGAGCTCCTTTGTCCTTTGGCTGTCAGTTGGGAAAAACTGGCAGAACATGGGAAGGAGGAAGGAGAGAAAGGTCAGGGTCTTTATATTCCTTCTTCCCTGTCTAAAAAGATCACAGCTTGCTGAGTCCTTGGGCAGAAGGTCTAGTTGGGCAGCACTTTCCATATAGTTCTCTGTGATTTCAGGTTCATATAATCACTACATTCACTCACCCTCCAGGTCCACAGGTAGTAAAAGACCACTGAGGTCCCTAGCCCTTGTGGATTCCCTGTACACTGCCCACACCTATGTGAAGACATATTGCTGATGATACAGACTACATTGTTATCCTCATTTACAAGTAAGGAACTGATAATTCAGAGAGAGGAGATGACGTCTCCAAAGTCACAGAGGTAGCAAATGTTAGAACTCAGATTCAAACCCAGACTAATAGCAAATCACAGCCCACGCCATTCTGTTTTATGCTGATTGTTCTTCAAGCCTGTAAAATCCAAATTTCAACCCCTGTTTTCTCTGAAGTCCTTGATAGCCTGATAGCCCACAGAGCAATGAAAGAAATTCAACTCCTGGATCAGTGGGGGGCAGTAGTAATATCTTTAGCCACCACAGGAGAAAGTACAAATTTATGAACCCAAGTCTAGTTAGCATAGAAAAATGCTGTAAAAACTATCTCCAAAATGTGCACAGAGTAATTCACCTTTAAAATCCACCCACTAGTGCTACTAAATATTTTCAAATGTGAAAGAGGATATTTCAAGAAATTTTACATAATCTAATATTCCAATACCAAACTAATGAATTCCTGGAGTGTCATCATGCTTCATAAATAGATAATATTGTGTTAGAGGGAAGTAACCAAAGTCAAAGGATAACCTTATAGAATAGGAGGTCTTTGAAAGGTCATTTATATGAAAGGCATTGGTCTCCTTTCTGGAAAAGGAGGGAAATTGTGCTATCAATAAACCCACAGTACTAGCCAACCAGTAAAATGAGGTAATAAGGTAAGGGTTTTGTTATACTCTAATATTCAGGATTCACTCCTATCCATAATTAAATTTTTTTATTGAAGTAGATTACAGTGTTTTAGGTGTACAGAAAAGTGACTCAAAAAATATATAGATATACTTTTTCAGATTCTTTTCCATTCAAGGTTATTACAAGATATTGAATATAGTTCCCTGTGTTATACAGTAGGTCCTTGCTGTTTATCTATTTTACATGTAGTATGTAGTCTGTATCTGATAATCCCAAACAGAATTGGAATTGGGGATTAACCTTCCTATCCATAATAAACAAGGTTTTTCATGGTCCTCTTGTGCCTGCCTCTCAACCTTAATCTTCCACTACCAAGTCCATTTTGTATTCCAGGTGAATCAAGCTGCTTGTAGATTTCCAAATCCATAAGTCTTAGTAACTCTGTATGTTTCTCACACTGTCTCGACTGCTTGGGTTCCCTTCTCCTCCATGCTGCCTTGTAAACTCCACTGCCCTTAAAAATCTGATGAAAACTGTCATCGCCATAATAGCACTATTAAATTACACCAAACTTAGAGCTAACATGGCACGTTGTGCATTCCTCATTTGCTAGATATTGAGTGCATGCATCACTCAACTGAGCTGGATACTCTTTAGTATTGTTTTTTTTTCCCCTCATCTTTGCATCCCTATAATATAGTACATGGCTCGCATTGCTGACTCAATAAATGTGTACTGAATACATTTAGGAATGAATGATTGAAAGCTTAAAGCAGAGATCAAGGAGATTTCATCACTTAACTGAGGGAGAAACTATGAGTAACCTCAGATATTAAGTACAATGTGGAATCTATGTAGGATTTGGAATAAATATAGGATGAATTTCTAGCAAACAAATATTATAGGATTGTCTTAGACTAGGAAGTGTGTTGTGTTTACTCACCATCATCATCAAATCAACTTACTAAAAATGGTATTTTGTGGCATAGTATTTCTTTTCTCTCACTAACTTCATGCCTATCACAATGATGGGCCCTTAATCCTGTACTCTCGGGGTTTCCTTCTTTGTCCATTGTAGTGGGCTGAATGGTGACCCCAAAGATATCAGGTTCTAATCCTTGGAACTTGTAAATGTTACCTTATTTGGAAAGAGTATTTGAAGGTGTGATTAACTTAAGGCTTTTGAGATGAGATCAACCTGGATTGCTGTATGGGCCCTAAATACCATCACAAGTGTCCTTTTAAAAGAGGGGTGGAGGGATATTTGGCATACACACAGAAGAAGAGAAACATGTGATGACAGAGGTAGAGATTAGGATAACGTGGCCACAAGTCAAGAAATGCCAGCAGCCACCAGAAGATGGAAGAGGCAAGGAACATGTTGTTCCCTAGAGCCTTTGGAGGCAGCACAGCCCTGTCGACCTGTTAATTCTTGCTCAGTCAAACTGATTTTAGAAGTTTGGTCTCCAGAACTGTGAGAGAATGAATCTTTGCTATTTTAAGCTACCATGTTTGTGTTAATTTGTCACAGCAGCCATAGGAAACTAATACACCCATAAAACTAAACCTTAACTTGCCTTCAAAACTTACTCATAATTCTGGTATTTACTGTCTATCAGGCACTGTTCTAGATGCTGAGGATGAAAGAGAAAACACTCTTCTGTAAAGCTTCCCTATTTCATCCTCCTTTAGCAGGTACAATTTTTATGTCTTCCTCTGTATTATCTCTGGTCCTTGTACCTAATTCTACTGTGGTCCTTATCACCTTATATTATAATTTATTTTTTTTTTTTTATTTTTTTTTTTGCGGTAGGCGGGCCTCTCACTGTTGTGGCCTCTCCCCTTGCAGAGCACAGGCTCCGGATGCGCAGGCTCAGCAGCCATGGCTCACGGGCCTAGCCGCTCTGCGGCATGTGGGATCTTCCCAGACCGGGGCACGAACCCGTGTCCCCTGCATCGGCAGGCGGACTCTCAACCACTGCGCCACCAGGGAAGCCCTATAATTTATTTTTAAATCTATCATTCCTTGAGAAGAAGATCAATTTTTCACTCACTTCTCTTTCCCTAGGACATTGCACAGTGTCTGGTCGAAAACATGTGCTCAGAAACTATTTGGTGACTTAAATTAAATTGAATTATCAGGCTTGAATAAAGCCTTTTCAAAAGAATAAAAGTTTTTTCTGTGTAAGGAAAATTAAAAATGCACACTTTCTTTCTTCTGGAAGAGGCAATATTAATGAAATTCTGGTAAACTTTCAGACATTCAAAACTGTATACAGGGGGCTTCCCTGGTGGCACAGTGGTAAAGAATCTGCCTGCCAATGCAGGGGATACGGGTTTGAGCCCTGGTCCAGGAATATCCCACATGCCATGGAGCAGCTAAGCCCGTGGCCACAACTACTGAGCCTGCGCTCTAGAGCCCATGAACCACAACTACTGAGCCCGCATGCCACAACTACTGAAGCCCGCATGTCTGGAGCCCGTACTCCGCAGCAAGAGAAGCCACCGCAATGAGAAGCCCATGCCCCACAACGAAGAGTAGCCCCCACCCACCGCAACTATAGAAAGCCCACACACAGCAACGAAGACCCAATGCAGCCAAAATAAATAAATAAATTTATTTTAAAAACTGTATACATTTCAGAATAAATTTATATTATTGGCAAAAAAGAAGCAGGCCATTATTATCTTAAGATGTAGTAAGACATACAATTGCATGGCATGTTTTCAGTTGTTCATTGGGACCATGGCAGGGCTATTCTAAAGGTCTAGAAAAAAAATACAGAACGTAAAGGATTGGGCATGAATAATTTTTTGAAATTTTAAATTAGAAAACAATTAGGTAGAATGGTATGATTATATTTAATGGCTGGTCTACTGAGTACCTCAGGCTGGGCTCAGAGCAGGTGAGAAGTGTGGTTCTGTAGTTTGGGAAGAGGACAATGAAGTGGGGGTAAAGAGGGTTCCAACAATCATTTCATTGGATGGTGTAAGAAACCGTATTAGAAAGTCTAGATGGCCAATTCCAACGGAGTGACTCTGCTGCAAATAAACTAACTTTGCTTTCTTTCTGAGCTTTAATTCTGGGGCAACACAAACCAAAAGGACTTAGTTCGTGCACTCCTGCCAACCACAGCTTGAGGGGATTCTTTGATTGACCCCTACCAACACCGTTATAGGATGTACCTTCAAGTATACTCCACAGGCAGTTGTAGCCCCAGAAGTTCTATTCACCATGAACCTAGGAGTGCAAGCTTACTGGAAAGGACGCTAGGAGGGTCCACATGAAGTTCCCTTATCAGGAACATATTCTACACAGATTATATGTTTATTGAGATGGCATTTATCTTGACACTTCATTGCATAGTAAACATATTGTTTTTAACTCAGTTCACTTGTGGTGGTGATGAAGACTGATGGGGTTGCCTGACTCAAGTATAGGGGATGCTTAACCCCTTGCCTCCCTCCATGGCATTCCTAAAAAGTGGTTCCTTACTTTCCCTCCTCAAATGATGGGTTCTTATCAGCTTAGCACTTTTGGAGCAGTGTATCATGGGACATATCCACTCTTCAGGTAGCTAAAGCAGATCTCTGCAGAAATGCTCTCTCCCCTTTCCCTACTCTTGCTATTCTTATATTAGGCATTGCTTGTGGTTATTATATACAGAATATAACTAATATCTCACTCTCTTTCCTCCTAAGTTGAGAAAACCATTTAAGAATTTTATGGGTTTGCAAATTAAAGCCTGATCTTTCTCACCCAATAAATTATTCCTCCTTGCACGCATCCATTTCAGGCAAAAGTCACCATAAATCTGGAATTAAACAAATAAAACCATCTTCCACGTGATGACTCAAAGACTGAGAAAAGCAAGGTTCTGAGTCAGAGGAAGGATTTTAGCATTTTGTGGACAGATTTTTCTGTTTTGTTATTCAGCCTTGTGTAGGATTTAATGATCTGAATCGACTTTTTGTAAAAACCCACAGATCCATCTACGCAAAGCAAAAATAAACAGACTTGTTAGAAAAGATCACAGCAATAGAGGGAACAGAGCACATGCATGTCTGTCGCAGCATCGCTGAAACTGTATGATGGAGGGTCTGATATTTTTAAGGTGAGGAAGGACATGATTACCCAACATGACCCCCTGAAACTGACCATGAATGGCAGTACTAACACCTTAATTGTAATATGGCACTAATTTTCTTGTCAATATGCTTGGATCTGGAATAAATATTTTACTCATTAGAAATAAACAAATATGGCTCAGTCCCTTTAATATCTCACAATGTGACGGTAGCGTTGGCACCATTGCCAACATTTTGATTATCTTTTTCCACAAGTAGGTTTAAAAAAATTCATACCTGGCATTAGTGAGTTGGTCACTATTCTATATGTTTATTCAATCATTTGCAAAAGATCATCTTGTGAACATTTATTGAAGGCCAGGCATTGTTTTGGGTACTAGGAGTGCTTCAACACACAGAGCAAATGTCCTGCATTTGTGGAGCTTATATTACAATAAACACACACAAAAAATAAGTGAATTATTTAGTGTTATAAGGTGATAGGTTTTTGAAAAAAGCAAAAGTATGGTAAGGAAAGTGGAAAGAAGTCAAGGGCAGCAGTTGCAGTATTAAAGAGGGTAATCAGGATGAGCTTTATTGACAAGGTGAGATTTGAGTCAAGGTTTGGAAGAGGCAGGGTAATTAGCTAATCAGGTATCTGGGGGGTGTGCTCCAGGCAGGAATAGAGAAAAAACTAAAACCTTGTAAAAGGAAGGATACCCAACAGGTTAACATATCAGCTAGGAGGCCAGTTTGATTGAACTGGAGGAAGAAAGGGGGACTGCAGAATAAAAGGATATTAGAGAAATGAGGGAGACAGATCATGAAGGCTGCGTGGATACAGCAAAGAAGAGCCATATCAAATTCATTAAACACAAATATATGTACATCAGGACTGCACCTAACCGTGCAATTTTCTCCTAAGCAGGATTTGCTCTCCTTAAAGCCATTATTGGCAGAAGTCACAAAAATTAATTTTGGGCTCCTATACTCTTGTATCAAAGGTTTACATATCTTGCCAAGCTTTCTGTTTATGACATCCATAAGCACGGGGCCGGCAAAATCGTCATCTCAACAAGAAGGAAAAATAAGCACCCTGCTTCATTCATCTCTTCACTGGGCTTTGATATGATTTTTTAAGCATACATGCTCTGTTCTATATCCAGAAAATGAGAATTAATACATGAGATTAAAAGAGAATTGCCCCGGGGCTTCTCTGGTGGCGCAGTGGTTGGGACTCCGCCTGCCGATGCAGGGGACAGGGGTTCGAGCCCCAGTCCAGGAGGATCCCACATGCCACGGAGCAGCTGGGCCCGTGAGCCGTGGCCGCTGAGCCTGCGCATCCGGAGCCTGTGCTCCGCAATGGGAGAGGCCAAAACAGTGAGAGGCCAGCGTACCGCCAAAAAAAAAAAAAAAAAGAATTGCCCCTGGGGATATAAGTATACATATAGCTGATTCACTTTGTTATACAGCAGAAACTAACACACCATTGCAAAGCAATCACACTCCAATAAAGACGTTAAAAAAAAAAGAGAGAGAGAATTGCCCTGAGTAGGCCAAGCCCAGGCAAATAGGCCTGATTCTAAAGTCTCTTCAAATAAAAGAAGAGTTTTTTGCTTTGTTTTGTTTTTGTTTGTTTGTTCATTTTTTTCTTAAGAGGATTGGAATAACAATACCTAGCCTTTTGTGAGTGGTTGCTGTGTGCCAGATACTGTTTACATGAGTTAATGCATTTATTCCCACAATAAGCCTATGAGAAGGATACTATTACTTTTCCCCAATTTCACAGGTAAGGAAGCTGAGGCACTGTAAAATAATTGGTAACTTGTTCAAGTTGATGCCGTTGGTAAGCAGAAGATCTAGGATTCTCTCCCTTAGATCCAGTGTGTGCCTGATTCCAAAGCATACATTCCTAGCTGTCAGGCTATACCTCATCATTTAGAAACCTGGAAGGTTTGTTAAGAATTTTGAGATCCTTCTGAAAGGTATACAAAGAAGGGGCAGCTGACATCTTGGCCCCAGTATAGAGGAGGGAGTGTGTGGGGAGAAGGAAATGTAAATAAAAAGGGACTCTCACACGCAGAACAAAAGCTATCTTTGTCCTCCCTTCCACATTCAGGTCATCAAACACTTTCAGAGGCAAATCAGTTCATTAGCATCGGAGAGCAGTTATTTTCCAATCGAAAGATGAAGAGGTAATCTAGAATTATCAAACCCTTGAATAATACCACAATGAAAATGATCGAACTCAGTGCATAGGAAAAACATGATCTGCAAGACCCCAGACTTCATGGAGCAAAGAGAACTCTTTGAAAGAGCTAAAATTATATTCTGAGATACTTAAGAACCTGATCCTATCCATTAGAGAAGAACTGGCTTGCATGGAAATTTTTTAAAAAGAAAAAGAAATATGGGACTTAGAAGCAAGATTGCTGCAATAAAAAGCTCAAGAGCTGTGCTGGATGGCAGAATGGGCAAGGCCCATAAGCAAATGAGGGAGTTGAAGAAGGGAACAAAACCATTGTTCCAGAGTGCTAAGGGTCAGAGAAAAATCTGGAGAAATAGAAGCTTGGCCTAGAAGTCTCTTTTCACTGCCTCCCTAACCCTCCTGATTCCCTTCTTCTACCTGGATGTAACCACTTTTTATATACTTTTCTCGTCTTTTTACTTTGCATTTGTGTCTCTGTGTATGTGCACACTTGTTTTATATAAATAGAATCATATTGTGTGGATATTTTCTGGAATTTTCTCTTTTCATTAATGTATGGCTAGAACTTTCAAATTTTCCTCTATGTGCTTCTGTTGAAAGACGTTTATAATAGCAGTCTTCAAAATATAAACGAAAATATAAACTATATTGGAGTAAAGATTTTTGTATATGTTTTCCCAGTACAGATTTTTACCCATTTATTCAACATTTTTAGCAGTTTGAACTAAGAATTTCTATTCTGAATCTGGGTTGCCTGTCTAATGAACAATGGCCACACATCCAAATGGTGATTCACTCATTTTTCTCCAATTAGTCTTAAGAGGCTTGAAAAGAGGTTAATGGGATGCCTGGCTTTATTCAGCTATTTAACTAACATTATTAAGTATAGTGCAGGTGGCTGACTCTATGGTAAGAATAAATAAAAAATAATGATACATAATATTTTCCCTCTCAAAATTCACTGTCTTGCAGAGGATACAAACACTCAAACGACTATCAAACAATTTGCTAAGAGCTATAATAGTCGTTCGTATAAATTGCTGTGGGAACACAGAGAAGGAATTCTAGTAGTAAAGAGAGATATTAAGGGCCTGAATCAAAGAAAAGGGCATTTTATTTAGTAAAAAAAAACCAAAAAAAAAACCGGTTCCCTTTTTGAGAAAGAATAAATACAACATGGTGGCCAACCAAGTGAACAGGGGAGAGAAGATGGCAAAGCTGAGCTGAAGGTGACAGGTGTTATCCTTGCAAAACACCTACTTGCTGCTTCCATTAATTGGGATGGAGGAAGTAAAAGCATCCTGGAACTTGCTTGCAAGGAGAAGGGAGAATTGATGATTTTCATTTTAAACATATTGTTTCCATATGTTCTGGGTCATCTAAATGGAGCAGCAGTCCATTTTTTACAGCAGAGCAAAATTATACCATGTGTTTCATAATTTTTACATTAAATATAACATTCAAACATTAACATAGTAAAGATTGAGATATCTTATAGCAAAGAACTTTGCTAAACTGATTCAATGAAACTTCCTCCTGCTTATTTTTGTTTGTTTGTCTCCCTGAGTATTGTTATATCCTATAGAACAGGTTACTAGTAGAACTTTGAAAAATATTGTAATACTCATATTCACACATGTTAGGTAAGATTCTCTGAGGTGTATACTGTTACATCTGGATGCTTAATGAGACCCTTATCTACTCTTACATGTACAGTAGTATTAAATACCTTTTCTGTCTTCACAGGATTCTTATGGGCATGTCAGTGAAACCAACTGGTGTAAGATACCTTTCAGTTAAAATCATGGCCATGAACATTTGGGGTCACCTACGAAAAATCCTGACTATGAAAGTTAACGTTTTTGAAATGCTGTGTCAAAAACTGATTTTACATTGCATTGCTAGCTGTGCCCAAAATGCTTGATTTGTGTGGAGTCTAATACAGTACATCTTATGTGAGTGTAAGAGAAAATAACCAGTGTCTTTCCACTGTTACAGAGGGAATTGCTAATTTAGAGTAATGATGTCTTAGGGTTTCAACCCAGCAGGGCTGCCTGAGTGTCAGAGAACTCATTAGCATCAAACACCACCTTTCACCCGTTAGTCTGTGAGGACAGCAGACCGTGGTCAGTCCTCTGTCCTCACACCCACTTCTGCTAACCTTTGGGTCACCATCAGCCTGAGCTTTGATCAGACACTGCATGTACCTGAGGCCTCCTGTGTGATTTGTGTGGGATGTACCCACTCCCTACCATGGCTGCTGGTGGCCACTCAGCCCACAGAACGGAGCGCTTCTCTCTCAGTGTGGGTGCCTGTCCTCCTAGGTGGCCAGATAGCCCCGTCAGGGGCCAGACTGAAGTAGCCTGTGTGTCATGTCTGCAGGTGGTGTCTGATCAAGAAGCGACAGAGGGGCCGGTGTGGGACAGCCCAGCAGCCCACAGCTTTCCCCTTAGTTAGGAAGATGTCCATGGAGGGAAAAGGGACAACCAGTACAGGATGCCTATGCCTTTGGCTGACATCTCAGGGACTTGGTCACTGAGCCAGCAGCCGGCTGCCCTTGGATCTGAGGTCAGAGGTTAGAAGTCAGAGGCTCATGTGACAAGAAACCACAGGGCAGACCAAGAGCCAAACATAGCCCTGGTGGGTCAGCCCAGGACCAAAAGAATGAAGGGAGTCAAGATAACAGAGCTTGAGGCCAGGGTCTTCACCAGGGGTTGACATAGGTTCTTCCTGGAACTGAGACCCTGAGTGTTACCACCACAGATGTCCCTTGTTAGGGAGTCAGCATGCTGCCAGGACAGGATCAGAAAAATGTGTGAAGTCCCAACACTCCTGTTTCCAGGCCAGAGACCAGAGCTGGCAGGGAGGAATCTGCACAGGTCATTTAAGTCTCAGCGTTGGAGGCTGCAGGGCTCTCACCAAGGGTGGTCTCACCAAGGAGACATTAATGCCCTGCTCCTGATACTACAGGATAGAAAGTCAGGGTAGTATCCTTGGCTTCTCGTCACCCCCACCCCACCTTTGTCTACTCTGCATCTCGTGAGACAGGAGACTTACATGATTGTTAAACTGGGGAAGAATGAAATATTCAGTCTTTTCCCTTTGGGAACAGGCATTCCTCTGCCCCTCCATGTGGTCAGCTTCCCCAGCCAGCGATGTCTTTAACTGGACAATAAGTCTATCCAGTGTGGGGTTGGGTTAACACCACCTACTGGGTTCTCAGGATAAGATATGTTCCCTAATCTTGTCTTTACCACCAGTGAAGACATGATTCCTCCACAGGCCTTAGTATTTTCTATTATTTTTGACTTATTTCTCAATTAGTCTAGAACCTAGGCAGGGAAGAGGGATATTATTTACTGAACCCTGATGAGGTTCAGGACAGGCTGCCCTCCTCTGTTCCCTTGAAAACAGAAAATCAGTCCCCCATGTAAAAGGTACTCTTCCTGTACCAGGCAGTAGAGAGACATCACCAGAGACAGGGAATTCAAGGCTGAGAAGGCTATGTCAACAAACCTGTTACTTCTTTACTAATTTACTACCCCAAGCCCAAATTTCTCTGTCTTGTCCTCACATAAATTCCTCACAAATTTACGGTTTGTCTGAAAGGTTTGAAAACTGCCTGCTTTGGTCACTCTGAGTATCGGACCTCTATGAGCTCCTGTGTATATGAAATTGAAATGTATTCTTCTCTTATCAATCTGTCCTACGTCAATTTAATGATTACGCCAGCCACAAAACCAAGAAGGGATAAAGGAAAAGTTTTCCTCCCCTATAATCCCCTCAACAATTCCCATGGTTTATCAATGATTCAGGGATGTTGCTCTGTGGAGCATCTCACAGAGTTTGGGGCTAGATCTGGGAAGTGACACTTCCTTTGTGCCAAGTAATGCCCTCAACATGTTACACACAATACATCTTACTTCATCCTCACAACTTACAGATGAGGGTAAACATTATTAATATTGCCATTTCAAAAGAATCTGAGGCTCAGAGAGTTTCAATAACTTGTACCATGTCAGGCAGCTTCTGAATTCCTTGCTCCACTGCCCAGGCTCTGCCCCATGGGTTACTTGGAATTTCTATGGAAACCAAATGATGGTCCTTTTCTTCCTGCCATATTTAATACAGCTCAGTTTAGCTCAAACTTGGAGGAGAATGGATGTCTGGTAGTTTGGAATAGCTTGATGGCTACTAATGAAGCTTCCAAAGTTTCTCTTGCTTTGTATCCAGTTCTAGCTTTGTCACCTTGGACAAATGATATATGGACTTTAAGTGGCCATTTATTTATCCAAAGATCAGCAAAATAATAGTCCTTACCTCTTGGAGTGAAATGAGGTGTTGTAAATAAAGTGTTTAGCACAGAACCTGGAACATAGAAAGTACTTAATAAATCTATTTGGTCCTCAAAGCCCGATGGGAAAGCCACACATGTTTAACTATGTTTCCCCTAGTCCCTAGAGTAGACTGCACCACTGTTCCTTAGAATGAGCAAGTGCATTGTGAAAATACTTAGTTTATGTATCATGCCAATGTTACTGCTTAATACAACATACATACCTTGGCCACAGAATCACTTGTAATCATACCTTTAAACTTCATGCTATAGTGTTCAACACAATGCACATGGAATTGTCATTGGTGGGAGGGTATGCTTCCATAAAATAAAAATTAGATTTTTATTTTCAGTAAACTCACTTACTCAAAGGTGCCTATAATTTGTGCCTTCTGCTAGAAATGCCCTCTTTTCTGAGCCCCACCACTCTTTCTCCTAACTCCCCTACTCTGCCTTCATATCCCAGATTGAAAATACTTCAAGGAGGCTATCCCTGAACACTGGGCCCCCAGTCCCCTTGCTATAGGCCCACCCAGCATGTTTTCCTTTCATCTTTGTGTCTTCGTAATAATTTGTGAGCCAAACAGGACTGGAGTCATGTCTGTCTTCTCGGTTACTGTTTTCCTAGAATCTAGCACAGTTCTGGGGAGATAATATCTGTCAAGTTGAGTTGATTGAATACGGTCCATGTTATGTCAGAAAAATGAAGGCAAACCAACATATGTATGACACTTCCCTTATGCCAGGCATTTAACAGACACAATTGCAATTCACCCTTAACAATGCCATGTGATGCCCAATATTACCCATACCACCACACCCCCTAAAATACTGAAGCTTAGAGTGGTTAAATATCATGCCCAAAATTTATCAATTGCTTACTAGAAATTGAATTCAGAGCCTGGTATATTTTACTACAATGCCATCACTTTTATTACTATACGGATGGATACAGCAAAACTAATGAGGTACATTTTGCTTTGATTGATAGATAGGTGGATAGATAGATAGAGAGATGACACAGATTTTTTTCTGGAACAAAATATGTAACTAAAACACATCAATAGCAATGTCACCTTATGTCACCCAAATTTTACTAGATCTTTCAAATAGCCAAGTGCACAAAGTTGTTGGCATGCTTGGGTTGAAAACAAAACCCTTTCCCAGCACTACAACCCAACACAGAAGGTTAATTTTTCTGCTGATTCCTCTGAGCAGGTAGTAGCTGCTGACGGTGCTTTCCCTTTTGGACAATGACTGTGATGATGCTCCTGAACATCTCATTCATTTGCACAGAGAACACAGGCCGCCTCCAGTGCCAGTGGATCTGCACATTTCATTATCAAACAATGTAGCAGGAAATGGAAAACATTTACTCTATCACCTAATTCATAGCCCTCCTCCCTGGGATGTGTTGACTCCATGTTTTGCTCAGTCTGGCTTAAGCAAATCAACTGTGGGGAACTGCTCCATCACTTAATCAGTTCCACAACTGGAAACACTTTTCTGACACTCACATTTAATTAACAGTAATAATAAAACTAATGTGATGGTACTGATACTTTGGCCAAAATACAGAATAGTGTCACCAAATTAAGCTAGGCAGAAGCTTCCTACTACCTGCCCATCTCTCATCTCAAAGACCACCAATAGAAAAATCACGAGCCACATACTACCCAGTTGTGATGCAAGCCTGCAATGAATTTGCATAATGAATACAAAATTGAAATAAACGCTAATTATGTACTGAATGGGATCTGGAGAGGTGATTCAAGTAATTTGACTGGCTAATCAACGGAGATTATTTCTCAGCTATGAGTGTACATACCAGATACTACCTGTTAAAAATGCAGATCAAGAGGGTGAGTGCTTAGGACAATGGCCCCAAGGGACACAGACATCGGGCCAGCATGGTGGCTCTGTGGTTGTTTGATAGTCTGCAGACAACATGCTTATATTGCTAGCATTTACCACCTATATGACAGGTACTGTTCTAAGATCTCCACATAGTTTAGCTAATTTAATCTATGCAATCCTATATGAAAAGAAAAGATGTCAAAAACACACAGAGTTTAAGTAACTTGGCTAACAGCTCACTACGTCTGATGAACAGTAAAATCCAGAATTGACCCAAGGTGCTTGCTTCCAAAATCTAGGCTCTCCATCATTAAGTTAAGCTACCTTTCTCCATTTGTAAGTGTTTATGGCTGAATTTATGCAGTAGACACTCTCAGTTTTTTATAAGAGTAAAGTTGCCATCTAAGAATCTCCAAGGTCAACTTCATTATAACTTTGATTTTGGGAATCATCATCAACCAAATGACTAACGTAAAGTGAAGATAGGATAGGCCCTTGCAATTGGCTGCCATTTGATCCAGAAATACGTGAATCCAAATGTAACATGCTTAGAAGATTGAGGGAATGTTCAGTTATACATCTAAGTTGTTTAGTTTCAGAATTGAAATGCCTAAGAAAATCACTAAGATTTATTTTCAATTGGCTACTGTTCAGTGGGGTAGTTCATGGTAAAACCATTGGCAGAAATGCCCTCTAGCAGTTGTCTAAAGCAGAAAAATTTCAGTGTAGGCCAAAAAGTCAATGGCTATCATAAAAGTTAAATCACTTCTTTCATCACTACAAATCCCAGATCACTGTTGGAGCAAAGTACCAGTGGAGCCAGATATACCCGTTCCATATAACAATGCTCTATGCTGGTATTTTACATACATCATCACTCGTCCTCATGAGGACATTATGAAGGAGTTTTATTATCTCTATTTTACAAATAAGAAAATGCACTCTGAGATATTAAGTAACTTGCTCAGAGTTACACAGAGTGTAAGAATCAAAGTTAAAACTCAAATCTAGGTTGTCTTAAAGTTTTTAAACCTTTCTCAAAAATTTTCCAAGCCTTGCTTATAAATATTCTCATAACATCTCCAGATTAAGAAAATATAAAATTTTTCAAGGTATCCCTTATGCCATTTCTCCTTAATTCCTTAACATCTTTCCAGCATTGAGGGCAAGCAATGAAAAAAAAAGAGCCTCAAATTAAAACACAGCCTAGATCATTGCAACCGAGTCTGCCTTTTCTTCAAAGAGTTATGTCCCATGACTAGTTCATTTAGTTCATCCACATGTAATTGCACACCAATCCATAGGAGCCCACTGGTATCCTAAAATACTATAATCCAATCACCCAATCACATAGCTGCCCCATAGGGCAATTCTATAACATATACTGCACAGGAATACAGAACAAAAGTAAATATTAAGGGATTATATTGTAAAAATGAGGCAGACTCTCTAGTTAGAATATTTGGCTGTATAATATTTTATTAACTATAATTAATTTGCTCTATTACATACCATGGTGAAAAAAATCCTTTGGCATGATTTTTTTTAATTAAAAATAATTCTATTAAACACTGAAAGCACTGAAGTTATAGCAATGAATAGGACAGGATCATTGCCGCAGAGACTCAGACAGCAATTGAAAAGTAGTAAGTTTTATTACTATTTATGTGACAAAAGTAAGTAAATAGTACACACTGCAATGTCTTCATTTCAATTCCATCTTAAAATGAATATAGGAAAATCATGATTAGGTATTTATTGGAAAATAAATCACTAGATTAGACCTGAGAACATTTTTTTCAGTTCATTCATAAATGGTCAGGCAGATAGAAGACATTTTTCTCTTACTATAGTATGAGGTAATTCTGTCCCATGAAAAATAGATACACCTACCCAAAAGTGGGATCATTCCTGAAAAAAAGAAATATGATAGAGAATACACTTTATACTTTACCTGGGTGATCTCAACCATTCTCGTAGCTTCAAATATCACATACACTCCTGACTTCTTACTTGACAGCAAGTCTCAGATTTGGGGTTTAATTTCCAATCCATTCATACACTAGATATTTTAATTTGCATGTCCTCAAGTAAGTCAAACTCTACACAGTAAAAATTTCTAAATGAAATTGCGAGAAAATAGTTTTTATTAAAACTTAAGCAGGTGGGTTTACTTAATTACAGTTATCAGGTGATCTAGTCTAGATGCTTCTGGACTTGATTATCACAGGTAGGCTGAAAGGCCACCTATGTGCTGCCTTCCTGTTCTCATTTATGTCACTAAGAAAACCACTGAATGACCACCAGGTCAGCTCCTGGGCACTCCATTATGTCCAATTCCGACCAACACTCCCCTGAGGTACAATAAGCTGCCCTTTTACTACCTACAGCTCATCCAGACCTGCCACACAGAGGCAGAGGTAGATGCCAAAACAGCAACATCAGAACAAGACATGAACAAGTACAGTTATTCTGAGATGACTCAGATTAGCCTGGTGTTAATAAAGGAGTGGGAACCTGGTTCACAGTCTGACTCACTATCTGGAAACATAATTTGGAGAAATACTCAATGGGCCAAGTTACAAAATATGCAGTTTTGCATTCATGTTCTTAATCAAAAAGTCTGAATGCCAACAAATCAATTTTCATGATCCGAAATTAAATTTCTATCATATCTTGAATTGTACATACAACTCTAGTAAACTCATAAAACATGGCCCGTAATTTGCTTTCCTGACCTTTATAGATCGCAAGGCCATATGCTCCTGAGGCAGTTGCTGATTCCCCAGGACTGACCACAATCACAAAGCCATTCTGAGAAGGCTCAAGCCCATCTCTTTCCTTCAAAAGTCACTTCTGCAGAGAGGCCCTCCCTGACTAGGCTCAGTGCCCAACACATCCATCCCTGGGTCCCTGTGTCAACAATATCAGATTCTTCCCTTTGTGTGCTCACGTAGTCCCTGGAGGTTTTCTTTATTTTTACCCAGCTCTTACCCCATTTGTTTTTCATCCACAGATTATTTCTGTTTATCTCATTAAAACCCCTCTCCTCCTCCAATCAGGATGTAAACTTCATGCCTATAAGGACTAATTCTGTTGGTTTTGTTTTTTCCTTATATAATATTACATTCCTCAAACCTCACACAAGATATGGACTGAAAAGTGATTGATTCAATATACAAATAGTTTCTATCACTGTGTGTCACAGTCCAAGAGAATTAAGAATGTTCAGGAAAGTAAAATCATAAAATTGCATAATACTGAAGCTGAAGGGGCCCTGGAAATTGTTTCTTTGAACTTCTCCATTTTATAAATAAAGAGACTGAAGCCGAAATACTGACTTGGGTCCAGAAACCCAAGTTCCCTCAGCTAGGTAGTGGCAGAAGCTAGACATCTGGGATACAGTTCCAGTGGGTTTTCTTAGAAAGCATTCTACTCTCTGATACGTGTGAAACACATGTGGTTTCTAAAACTCTTCTAAGTAGAATAGTCTCCTGGGCACCATTTTGCATTGATTTTAAATGATCTTGTGAGGCCAACTGTGAAAATGAGCTCCTTCTATGAGAAACACTGAAAATGTAAACTAATTTGGAATCATAACGAAGCTTTGGCTTTACTGTGCGATGATTGTATAGGACTGACTCACAGCTCTTTCTGGACTAGAGAACAGGATTTATTTGAAATGTGAAAGTTATGGGTATCAAAACTACCAATTCCACAATCCCATCTCTGGAGGGAAGGGATCAATTTAATTTTAAATGAAAGCTAACCTGAAATTTGGTGAACATTAACAATTCCAGCCTCATCAGTTACAGCTCTTCTACATTTACTCTACCCATCAACCTCATTAAATGATGCTTTGTAATCCTTAAAATGGATCAACCATATGTGATTCTAGATCTTTTGCACATGCTGCATTTTACCTGAAATTTCTACCTGAAATGATTGTGCTACTTTTTGTCTAGGTAGCTCACACTCATCCTGCAAAACCCAAGTTGAAAATCACTTTGTAGTAAAGAGCTTCCTGCTTTCTCAAGACAGAACTAGTGTCTCTCCAACTTCAGTGCATGGCCTAAAGTTGAATGTTTATTTTTATTTGATAACCATGCCAGAGGACTTTTCAACAGTCTCACGAAATGAGCCAAACCAATATAAATGAGTAATATGAGGACAGTCTATTCTCAGAAAATGTTCAAATTTTAAAATTCATAATTTTTGAGATAAATATTCCTCTGATATCATAACCCTTTGCATGTGCAAATGCACATAAATTATGTGTTATGATAAGTGACCATTAATTTTAAACTATAGGATACCTGAGCATCGTGTCAATATTCTTTATTCTACAACAGATGACAAACAAAATCGTATTAACTATTTTGCTGTGTTTATGGTAGGGACACACACACAAAGTGATTCTGAAAGAACAGGCAAATAAACTTATCAAAATAGCAACATCATAACTGAGCTCATTTTGTGGACTGAGCTTATCAAGTAATTTGTGTACGAGCTTTGCAATATGGATAAGCTTATCACTGGTCCCTTCAAAATAATTAAATGGGAATAATAGTTTATCTCCAGTTAAAATTCTAGACTTTATTTCCTGGTTACTGATTCAAGTGACAGAATAAACTAAAAATGCAAATACACTCTCTTGTAGAAGTCACAGAGCTAAAAGTAGTAGATCATTAAGTTTTTTATCCCTGGAGACTGAATATATAATTTCTTTTATAACTGGTCTAGTTACTGGTATAAGAAGAATAGTAAATCAATCAATGTGTAGGTACTGCTCCTACTGTTCTGGACTCTGCAATGCAGGGTGGTTGCCTGGAATCAAATTTGCTTTGGGTAATTTTTTCTCCTTTGTTTTTAAAAATTGTGTCATACTGTTTTCCCTCATAATGAATTTTTTATACCAACTAAGTAAGGCTATTCTCTGATATGCCCAACTGCTTTTTATCATAGAATGCACACTCCCAGGTTGATTCGCATCAACAATGACTTAAATTATTATCTCTATCGTAATGCTTCCCAGATCTATGTATCCTGGGCTTAGACCTTCTCTTGAGCTCCAATTTTAAACAATTGTGTACCTATACCTAGACTTGGATTTTGGACAGGCCTCTCAAACCCAACATATCTAAAATTGAACTAATTCTCTCTCATAGTCCCAAAGACTATATTTTCTCTTCAAGGTTCTGTATCCTGCTGAGTTCACGCAGTTATACAAGCCAGAAACTTGAGAATCTCATTACTGTCTTTCATCTTATTTCATATTCTTATATCTTATCAGTCACCAAATTCTGTTGGTCCTACTGCCCAATAAATTTTGAATCTGCCCCCCCCCCTTTTTTTTCTATTCCCACTATGGATACCTGAGGTCCTGCTCCTAGCCACCATTCTTCTATCTGATATTTGTAAAATATGTGTGATTCCTGCAACATCTCTTACTTATTTCCTCATAGCATATCCTAGAATTTTCACATTTTACTGCTTGTTTAATTGTCCAATCTTATTCAACTAAAAGTTAAAGTCACAGTAGCAGGGACTTTCTGTGCAGACCTGGATTCCATTGTATTCTTATAGACTGTCCAAAAACCTGACACAAAGTGGAAATTTATTAATTTTTTGGAATGAATAAATAACATTTCCTACCCAGTTTTTTTTTTTTTTAATCTAGGTAATTTCAGAAGAAGACTTGTAGAAAACCCAAGTGATACCTTGAGGCCAAGATAGGAATTATCTAAGCCTACAAGGACCTTTTCCTAGGACTTTACAAGAAGACAATAAAGAAGACCTATCTGAATATAAGTATCTTTAAGTTAAAATGAAAATTCAATTAAAGTTAAGGTCAATTAAGCGGGATCTTTTCTCTCATTTCTGATAAGTTTCTGTCAACTACTTGCATAAGTTTGGTTTAGCATATTGGCTGATTCATCAGTCACACATCCATTCATTCAGCAAATGTATTGAATGACTACCATCAGGAATGATTCCAGATATTGAACATATAGGAGTGAATGAATACAGGCCCAAATCCCTGTTCTTAATGTTTCAGGGAGGAAATTGATAATAAATCAATAAATAGGTAATGTTTATATTATGTTTAATAGTGATGAATGCTATGAAGATCAAATAAGTGAAGAAAGGGCTTGGGGGATGCCAGGAATGGGCAATGAGAGTACATTTTAATTGGATAGTTAGGGGGAAGCTCCCTTGGCAACTGGTCAAGGACCTCAAGGAGGAGCTGGAGTGAGTCACCCTACCTGGGGGAAGAGATTTTAGGCAGGGGAGACAAGAAGTCCCCTGAGAAGTGGTTACGCCTCACATGTTTGACTTATAACAAGGAGGATGGGCTAGATAAGGAATTGTAGTGAAAGAGGAGTTTGTGTTCACTGTGGTGGGGGGTGTGGGGGCTAACCTGGTAGCAAAGTACAAACAGAAGTTGTGGGGAAGTGTTTTATTGAATAAGAACAAAATGTGCTTCTTCTGAAAAAACGTAGAGATCTTGCATTTCCTATTTATGAGTTCTGAGCAGTCCAGTTTGGTATTTATTTTAGCACCTCTAGAGAAGACAATAATGTAACTCTGGCTGACCCGCTGAGGTCTTTGTATGATCACACCTGGCATCACAAGGCAACTTAATGGAACTCCATCCTCTATTTTCTTATCTGTCTGCATATGTGTTCCTGCCTCACTGCCTTCACCACTGGTCGGATATTTCAATACTTAAGAGAGCAATGTTCAGAATCAGTACCTTAACTTGAGTGAGTTAATTCACGGATGATATGAAATGTTGATTCCCCTGCAATCAGAAGTGGGTTCCATCCCAAGACCTCAAACTCAAAATTGAAATTCCAATTTAAGCACAATGATAATGGCTTCCATTTACATAGACATGTTTCTCCAGAAGTATTTAAGGGCCTTAACAATTTATATAGGCAATCACATCACCCACCATTGAAGCACAGTCATGTCTGGGGGCAAATGCAGTCACTGTTTAATAACAAACAGTAACATGACAAGAAATAAAGACAAACACTTCCACAAATGCCGTAGTCAAACATAAGGGGTGGGAAAGAGGGTAGATTGAGAATCTAGATGTACCCCAAATTAGGAATAAGCCAGGATAATTTAGTTAAAGCCTGCATTTCTGTAAATAACTAGTGCATAAGAGGGTTCAGTATTAACTTCTTCAGTGTCACCCAGGTCCATTGTACCACTGAAGCATAAAGGTAGAAACCAGTCATCCTATTTTGGCCTATTAAACGAGAATACTGGGCTTCCCTGGTGGCGCAGTGGTTGAGAATCTGCCTGCCAATGCAGGGAACACGGGTTCAAGCCCTGGTCTGGGAAGATCCCACATGCTGTGGAGCAACTAGGCCCGTGAGCCACAATTACTGAGCCTGCGCGTCTGGAGCCTGTGCTCCGCAACAAGAAAGGCCGTGATAGTGAGAGGCCAGCGCACCATGATGAGGAGTGGCCTCCACTCGCCGCAACTAGAGAAGGCCCTCGCACAGAAACGAAGACCCAACACAGCCATAAATAAATAAATAAATAAATAAATAAATAAATAAATAAATAAATAATTTTTTTTTAAAAAAGGCAAAATTCAAAAAAACGAGAGTCCTTCCTAGATATAATCCAATACACTTTTCCTGCTGACCTCAACCTTTCCTTATAAGGGCAGAGTTAAACTGATTCAAATATTCTTTGATAATACAGAGCAACCAAAGAAAAAAGCCAGTGTTTCCCAAATGCTGACCCATAAGATAGCTGCTGTCTTAGTGTCACCAGAGAGTGTAAAAATGTTCCGACTCATGGGACCCATATCAGAGTTCTCAATCAGATTATTCAACAGTAAGAGCCAGGAATCTGCTTTTAAACAAGCTTCCTAAGTAACCCCCATGTACATGTACTGAAGGTTTGGATACCACTGGTCCAGCTAGGATTAAGAAATGAATCAGTGGCTATGAAACATGCGTAATGAGGAATGGGAGAGATCATGAAAACATGGGCATTTGGGAAAAGAAGTAATCCCCAAGGCTCTTTATTCCTAGATAGCTGGGGTTAGGCCTTGAAATCTAGTTCTCTGTGATGTTGCAGGACCATTCAGACAATAAATTCCGAATCTCCAGATGGAGATTTCAGAGTTTGTGTAATCTAATGCTCCATTTACAAAATTGGAAACTGAGGACAAAGAGGTCATGTGACTTGACTTAGTCTATAATAGGAATTTTGAATATATTACAATGACCTTTCCACCAAAGCAACACATTTCTGGCCCAAGGGCCTGATCTGGAAATACCAATTGGACTGTGGTTGCTTTTAGTAATTTGCTCATTTCCTTCTCATTAACTACCTGGTTCACCCCTAACAAGTTTCATATCCCTTTACTTTCCTAACATTTTGATTTCTTTCTCTTCTGCCTCTTTCCTTACATTTACTTGGTCCCTGCTTCACTTATCATTTTTAACGACTGCAAGCCATTTTTTGTTCCCATTAAGGTAGAAAGTCATTGCCAGGTAACAGGCATGCAATGGTGTCCTACAATGCAAAGAATATGACTTTTGAAATCTAGAGAACTATGCCCCACTCAAAATTGTGACATTAACTTTAGGCATAGATACCATTTATTTATTTATTTATTTATTTATTTATTTATTTTTTTTGCGGTAGGCGGGCCTCTCACTGTTGTGGCCTCTCCCCTTGCAGAGCACAGGCTCCGGATGCGCAGGCTCAGCAGCCATGGCTCACGGGCCTAGCCGCTCCGCGGCATGTGGGATCTTCCCAGACCGGGGCACGAACCCGTGTCCCCTGCATCGGCAGGCGGACTCTCAACCACTGCGCCACCAGGGAAGCCCTCATTTATTGAATAATTATTTATTGAGCATCTACTATATCCTAGAGATTGGTAGGTGCTGGTAGCAACACAGACATGGTTTCTTCCCTCCTGGACATCACAGTCAATAAAAAGACAGACACTAAACAATGAATTAAGTTAATAACTGGTAAGAGCTATATAGGGAAAGTGTGGGCTACTGTGGGGTAAGCTCTATCTATATAGGACAGGAAACCTAGTCAGGAAGGGATGGGGGCTCAGGAAAACCTTCCTCAAGGAAATGACACTAAAGTAAAGACCTAAGAGTTGAGTAAGAGTTAGCTAGGCAGAAGGGAAGCATAAAAGAATGCTGTAGTTAGATCTAAAAGTGCATGTAAACTTCCTAAGATTAGATTAGAGCTTGAGCATGAGGAGAGCAGGATATAATCTCAGAAAAGAAGGAAGTGGCCAAGTCATGATACTACAGGTATTACTGAATAAAATGGATATAATCCTACTTGATAAACTAAGAGATGATGAGACAAAATAATGGTTAGAACTCTTCTCAACATCCTCATGATTTGGTAATCATTAAGGAGACATGATCTCTTTCAGACCCAGTTTTCAGTCCTCATCACTGAGAGAAAGAAATAACTTTTTAAGAATTTTGGTCATTAATAAACTGTAAAATATTAATAGCTACAGAATTAACTATTTCCCCATTCAATGAGTAAAGTAACTTCCTCTTCTCATTGAAATGTTTCCCCTCTCTGGTTTGGCCATATGAAAAGCAAGACATTATATCTTTTATTTTCCATTGGTGTGTTTTTTCAGATTTCTACCCTGACTTCCTCCTCCATAGCCACGTACATACAACCTTGTCAAAATGAACTTTAGATGTTTCAGGGATTCTTTTTATAACACTAAATTTGGAGGAAGGGAAATCTGATGAATATTAAAAGAGTGATTGCTAAAAGAACTAGATCTTTCAGGAAAGTCAAAGGCACAAAAAACTATACTCTCAATGTTCATCTGTTTCCCTGAACTACCACTGGGCTCACTAAGTAGCCCTTGGAGAATAAATTGCCCTACACGCAAGAACTAACTGCTGTCATATAGGATCTTCCTGCCCTGCTGGGCTCCTTTTGGAAAGTAGTCTTGGTATTAATCTAATGAGTTAGAAAGAGAGACATTGAGCTTATCAATTAAATGCTGAGGATCAATTCCTGGCCTTAATGGATGCCCTCAGAGTATTACAGTAAATTAGTAGTAGAACAAAATAGAGTCAACTCGTAATACCCATAGTGATTCTGCTTGAGCCATAACGTGCAAATGAGTTACTGCAATCCAATCTCCTTCCCAAATCCTAAAACATCATCTTCCACTAATGAGGTAAATACATAATACTAACCAATCATTATCATTTTGCTACTTCGCTAATGTTCAAACACAAGTTTAGTTCTATTAGATTTTTATCTAGCCTGTAGAACTAGCTCATCTAGCATATGCTAATGAATTGCTTAAAAAAAACAAAAACAAAAGCCTTGGCTTAAGTATTCTTTCCCTTTGAGCTATTACCTGAAAAAGCATCTAGCAACTATTAGAACTTGTCAAAGGAGTTTACAATGATGAGTTCAGTATAAATGGAACCATCTTGCATCTCAATTCACAGACCCAACTGCTTAACACTTACCTCTGATGTATTCTTCAAGTACTTTAGAATAATATAACCACTTAATGGGTCATGTTGAAAATCCGTGTTTAAAGCAATAACACTCATAGACCAAAGAGACTGAAAATAGTATCTGATAGAGAATAAAAAGCAAGCTGATACCATTTATATGATCCAGTTGATTCAGAACCATCACAATTATTACTAGGTGAAAGCAACTACTAAAGGAATCCTGGCTGTGTTCACTTATCCAATCTTACATTGTAGTAAAAAGACTTGAAACCGTATGATGTTAGAGGTGAAATTTTATTAAAGACATCGGAAGTTGAATATCTCTGTAATTTCAGGTCACATAAAAACTAACACTTTTCTCCAATATTTGTAGTATGGACTCAAGTGAGAAATTACCAAGTCAGAAAACCTAAGTTCAAAGTCTGACTCTGCCACTACCTTAGGTGCACGATCTTGGATAAGCAACTTCATCTTTCTAGACCACAGTTTCCTCACCTGTATGTTCTTGGTAATAATAACCCATTTCCTGGTTGAAAATACTATGAAAGTGAAAGTATCCTGCAAGGACCTCTAGAATTTTTAATTAGAAGTTGGGTAAGTTAGCTGAACCATTTATCACACCTTCAAAAACTCCCTGTGTTGTACAATGTAGATATAATTTTCAACTATCTAATAATTTTAAAATATACTCAGCAATTCTGACTCCCATGATGTATTTAAGTATCATTTTACATAGAGAATTACAATTTAATACTATCCAGCAAGGACAAAGGCTCTGATCCTGGAAAGACCTTGTGAGTTATGGGAACCAAGAGAGGGCCAGTGCAACTGGGATGAATGGAGGAAAGTGTTAAGTGACAGGAACTGTGTTGGGAGAGCCTCGTAGGGGAACAGATCACACGTTTGCCAGCCATGATAAGCAGATTGGATTTATGTGCAGTAGAAGGTTTAAATAGAACACTGATGTGCCTTTGTTTACATTTTTTTTTAAATGTGGCTGCTTCATTAAGGACGAAGCAGAAAGATCAAGGAAATAAAGAGTAAGAGAACAGAAGCCCACCAGAAGGCTATTTTAATTAAGGTAATGACCTGTACCAAGATGGTGGTAGAGGGATGAAGAGAAAGGGATAGATGGATATACTGTGAGATTAGAATGAGACGAGGATGAAAGTAGGGGGTGGTATTGAAGACAAAGGTGAAATGGGAACTAGGAAATAAATTCCTAGGATAATACTTTTTTTCCCCCCAACCCCCACTCTATTTCGATTCTCCCTATCTAGTTCCCATTTCATTTCCCTACAGTCACAAATCAGCCCCATGTCTCCACAGTGACATACCCCTTCTGGAATGGCTCTAGTATCTAATGCTGGCCTCACTCACTGGGTCTCTTCATTACAATTTACTCACTGCTACAATTAACCAGTCCTTGTGTCCACTGCCCCATAACTAGATTGCAAACCACAGAAATCTGACAATCATCCAAGAATACGTGTTATGTATACTTGTAAAAACTGACATTTAGAACTATCTGTGTGCTATGATGCAAGGTTATTGATACTTTCTCAGGAGCACTTGCTTTATTTTCTTTTTATGTAGAAATAGAGAGGAATCACTATTTATCCTGTTGCCCTGCCCACTTGTCCTCCCATCTGAGCCCCAATGGAGGGCAAGAGGTGTGAAGGGTCAGAGAGGTGAAATTCAGACCTACTTGTGAAATGTAAACAGCTTCATCTGCTAATGGCCTTGAAAGTCTTATAATTAAGGCAAACTGGCAAAGTAAACAGAAATTAGCTTGTCCATTTGGGGTGTAAACAAGAGGAGAATCCAAACATTTGCTGTGAGAACTCTATGGATAGGGAATGCTTTCTGGGCAGGGTTTTATTCATCTTGTTTATTGTTGTGACAGCACAGTGCCAGGTGCTTAACATAAAGGCTGCACGAATGTATGAAGCAAGGAATGAATGATTGTTCTCCTCCACTGCATTTCTCATGGCCTAAGAACTGTGCACATAGATTTCCTTGTCTGCACTGATGCAGATGCAATAGCTAAACAACTTTAAAATGACATATGCTAGACTGAGTACATTTGTGTTCGTCTACACTGCATACACAAAAATATATCAGCAAACCAAGAGGCTTGATGTTTCACATCTGAAACGATATGGCTCTAGTTTGGCCACAGTTTATTTTCAAACATGCTGCATCTGCAGAATGTTGGGTAATGATGATGAAAGCCCTTTCAGAATAATTACAATCCAATCATTCAGCACTGAGCCCCTCTGAAGCTCACTGTCACTTGTTTGGTGCCTTGGAAATTAACACCTCTTGCCACAGTGAGGAAAGTACCATTGCAGTAACTTACTGTTGTGTATTCCAATACTGAGAATTTGAATGATGAAGTGTGATAGCATCAGCTGGCCATGGCTCATCTGTATTAATAATTGACTGTTGCAAACTGTCTTAACCCTTCCCTGGCCTCTTTTTCTCCAGCTATTTTTTCCTTAAGGGCAAAGTTTTTATTCTGCAATCTGTAGAAATTTACCTTAATAGTGTCCCATTCATGTCAAGAATATTGGTTTGCACTTGTTCCCACACATTCTTTTTATTTTAAATTAGGGTAGACATAGCTTAGCCACAGTTCCCTAGACCCACAGCTTGCCTGGTGTTTTTTATAACTTACATTGAATATAAGATAATCTACATTGAGTGTCTGGAGCCTCTTGTGGTCTCCCTACTTAATTTTTGCCATGAAAAACTTCCTTTGCTCTAATTGGCCTTAGACTTGACCAATTACAGCAGAAGTCTCTTTGCCTGATTAAACGTGGTCCTTTCCACCCTGCTGCCAATTAAGCTAAGTCCAACTGTCTTTCAGCTTGCTTCCCATCCCTAAATAGGGGAGAAAAGCAAAAGAGAATACCAGTTCCTATCATGACAGCCAAACTTCATAGTGACCTTGTCAAATTGTGAATAAGTTAGCTTTATAAACAACTCATTGCTAAGATATTTAGTCATGCTAACCAGAGGGTAGTCCCAGAGAAGGTCAAACAGGATGGTTTATAAAACTAAGCTCTTCAGTTTAAACCTTAAGGGGCTGGTATGTTAAAACTAGGGACCTTTGGAATGGGTCGTAGACCAAATGAATCCTGGACATATCCTGCCTACCTTCTGCATCAAACAGAGCAGCTCCATCTTTATCCATTTTATTTATTGATGGATAAAATGTATTTGAAAAATGGTTCTGTGACCTAAGAGAAGTAATCACACTCGTCTGGGGCATGGACCCTGATTTTGGAATCAAATACACAAGTTCAAACCTTATATGGCATCTCCTTGCTCTCTTGACTTTGAAAACTATATCTAACTTCTGTGTCAGAGGAAGACATTAGCCTCCAATGGCATACTCAAGTCTACCTAAGAAGACAGGTAAAATCTGCTTCTTATATACATGTGAGATCAGATCCTTTTCAGTTATTATTCCCTGGATCACAGATAGTCATATGAGGCATCATTCAATTCATTCATTTTTCTACTTCAACATGAACTTATCAGAGGTCTTCCATGGGCATCCATCTAAAATATCATTACTCTATAACTCTTTAGCCTTCACCTTGGTATATTTCTGTCCACAGTACCTGACTTGTTACACATTAACATGTGTTATTCATCCATTATTGTCTTCTCTCTCTTTCATGGAAGTTCCAGATCAGGGACTTGTCCTTTCTATTACTTTATTGACAGGACTGGAATAGTGTTTGGCACATAGCAGACATTCAATATATATTTCTTGAATGAATGAATGAGCACCCCTTATCCTAAAAAGTAATTTATAAAGTGGCTACTGCCAAATAAATAAGAAAAGAGAAAAAAGGGTTTTAGATATATTGAGGAATCCTGGATTCTAGTCCTCTTGTTAATGTTAGCTCACTAGATGACATTTGGCTAAACATTTATCTCTCTGGACCTGTTTGGACATATGGATAGCAATTGGGTTTAGGTGCTGAGATTATATGATTATGATTATATATAAATACATGCCATTATTCTTGCCTTCTGTTTTTCATGTCCTATGTAATTTCCTTGAATGTGGGTGAAACCTGTGAGTTGCTTCTAACCCACAGAATATAGCAAAGTGACAGGATGTATATAACTATATTATATGAGATTGCAATGGTCCTTTTACTAGAGACTCCCTCCCTTTCTGGCTTTAAGGAAGTAAATGGCCATGTTGGGGAGGTTCATGTGACAAGGAATTGAGGGTTACCTTCAGATTCACAGCCAACAAAGAACTGACTCCCTCTGTCCCACAGCTCACAAAAAAAACATAATGCCACCATCAACTATGTGTTTGGAAGTGGATCCTTCCCAAATCTATCCTTATATGGAAACTCAACCCCAGCTAAGATCTTGATTGCAGCCTCCTAAGATAAGATCCTGGAGCAGAGGATCCAGTTACATCATGAAGGACCCCAATTCACAAAAACTATACATAATAAATGTGTATTGTTTCAAGTCACTACATTTGTAGTAATGTTGTCATACAACAATATGTAAGTAATACAGATATGAAATATTCCCTTTGCTGTAATGGTAGGTATACCAAATGTACTGAGACTTATGCCAATGGAGGAGAAAGGGCCAACTATGCCTCTGAAGTCAGGGTTTCTAATTTTGCAGAGCTCACTAAAAGAGTAAGCATCATTAAGCCTCAAAAAATAACTGATGCTTCACTTGGCTACATATTTTCCCCACTGTACTATTATGAAGTAGGCAAAGATGTATTTCAGACATAGTTTCTCTTTTGCTTTTCTTTTTTTTTTCCTTACAGTCCCCTCCATCCCTCCTGTCACAACTTCATTTCCCAAGGTAATAATCCTACATCAATTATTTTTTCTCTTTAGGTTAACAAAACAAATCACATTGTGTGAACATCCCCTTTGCAAACTTCTCACCAATGTAAACACTATTTAAATTAGCCTTGTCAGGTCGTGGCCTGGTCTTTTCACAAATGCTGGCTTGACAAAATATAAACTAATAAGTAATCACAATCTAGTCATTGAAAAAGGTGTCAGTCCACATAGATGAAGCCATTCAAAAAATCAGAATTATTAACACTGCACAAAATGTCATTTCTCTCTATGGCTGCCAAACAGGGCATGTTTCTGAAAGTAAACAATAGGTAGGGAAAGGGTTCAGACAGAAGATATGCAGACGTCTTTCTGTTTTTGACTTCAGTAAACTTCTCTGGATAAAAATATTTTCCTCAACAAAGCACATAATATTTACCAAATAGTAAAGTGATAGAGATATGCATAGGCTTAGAGATACATGCCTACATATTTTATATTCCCATGAAGTCAAATGCAGAATAATTGGATAATATCAGAAAGAGAGTTTGTGTTACATGGAATGGAGGGGAACTTTAGATGGACAGTAAAGTAAGCAAGTTGCATAAAATGTGAAAGGCACAAGTTTGTTGTTTAATCAATAAATCTCTTTAAGTTTCCTTTCGTGTGTCTTCCTTTAAGTTAGAGAATACACAGAATTGGAGGAGGTAAT